>NW_005841981.1:2201164-2226488 GCF_000455745.1 Alligator sinensis | reverse complement strand
ACTCTTTCCTGCTTATGCAGGGGGTCGGACTCGATGATCTATTGAGGTCCCTTCCGACCCTAACATCTATGAATCTATGATCAAGAAAGTCCCTTTTATTTCTATGCTCATTCTATTTCCATTTTCATTTTAATTTTGGAATAACTGGCCAGTACGACCCAGTCATTTTACCAAATAGATACATAATTGCAGCTGATTTTAACCAATTAAATTACTCTTTTAGAAAATGCCTCTGACTCACATTTCTATATATCAAGATTTCCCATCCTTTCTGAATTAATTATCAAGTTCCAGAGAAAGCCCTACCACTTCTCTAGCAGTGTGCATAAGAGGAGAGCATTCAAAATGTACTAAAGGTAGTCTTTTTTTTTTTTTGATTAATCAAACCAGTAATTCATGGGTCTTGAAACAAATATTTCAAACCAATGACTTTGAAAAATTGTCAGAAGGTCCCAAAAAGTCACGGCCCTTTTCTTAAGAGAAATCTAATTCATTTTAAGTGACTAGTCAAAATTTAAATTTGCAGTTTTGCCTCTAGTTTAACTGAAAACCCACTCCATTATGTGTTTAAGAAACCTACATAAATAATAGAGATGAATTATTTCAGACAACTATCTAATATTGTTCATACACTTTACCTTCAATTCTCTCACTTGTAGTCATAATGATACATACTAGTAATAATAGTGTCTTCATCATAAAAAATTTCTCACTACAGGAAACCCCATCCATTATAAATTAGTCTCAGTTTGTTGAAAGCTCTAGCTTCATAGGCATTCTTGGAATAGAAACAGCAGTACTGGCACCTCAAATGGAGTTTCTCCAGTGCCTTAAACTAAGCAAAATTCTAAGTGGACTGGGTCAAGCTTACGGTAATAGTAATAACGTAGGTATATATATAACATAGTCAGAAGGGAAGACTGAACCACAGAACCAAGGCAAATAAAGCCCACAGCCACATTTAGAAGGCTAGAAACATATACTATAGAGCATGACAGCATGCGTCTTCCATAAGAAACAAAACATGGGACATTTTTGAGGCACACGACCTAACAAAGATAACCATAAAAAAATTTAAGGGAGTTTGGTGAGCAATTCTAGATATTAGTTCATATGTTTATCAGCCAAGCCTCACAGGCCAATCTCTTCCAATTACTTAGTTCTCTCTCATTGTGCCATACTTCACTGACCACATCTCTATATCTATGTGGTTTTTTTTAATTCTTTTATCTTCCCTGGCTCTTCTACATTAAAGCAGCTACACCATTTACTTCTTTATTATAACCTTCTGCTGCATTTCCATTACCAGGAAAAAAAACATGTTAGATTTGATTCAATATTTTCAATGCATTTTGGTTGTTTTTTAATCAACTAACAGAAATGATAGACTATCAGTATAGAATCCCTCCTCATAGTGCAGTCCAAGAAAATACTGCAGCACAATGCTCAAATGAGGTATAGCACAATATGCAGGAGAACTCAGAGGCTGAAATGAGAATACAATTTCCCATGAGACAGTTCTATGTTCAAGTCATTTAACTTTAAAACTAGTTCAATATTTGAACAAGACACTATTTTATTCACATTCAGTGTTTAAACATGGATCACTTTTAAATCAATCATAAATTCAAACCTCTTTAGTTTTGAAACTGTTTCAATATTTAAATGGGTTTTTATAACAGCGGCTCCAAGGCTGCAGAAGCAGAACTGCCTAATGATCTTTAAGAGAGATGTTGTTTTATTGCCAACACACACAAGAGGCAATTCTAAGAACAAACACAAAGGCAAGGTTGTATTTTGCCTCAGAGTTCTAAGAACAAAGCTTAGACAAGGGACACACAGCCAAATCCTCTCTCCAATGCCAAATCTTAGTCCTGGGGCTTGATGCAGGGCTGCTTTTCAGAACACTAAACCATAACCTCACAGTTGCTCCAGTTTCACTTAAAATACTCTGTAGCATATGAGCCTATGTCTCCATACAGGACAGGAAGGAAAGGGAATTGGCTAGTAGGATCAGTGTAGACAGAGAAAGCAAATCCAGCTTACTAAAGCACAAGTCCACAGACTAAGAGGAGGCAGATCCTCAGCTATCTATAAACTGTTCCCTTAACCATTCACTCTACTGCCTTTCCAGCCATGAGTTCCAGCAGAGGTTGAGGGGGATGAGTTGCATTTGCCCATCAACAAGCACAAAATAATCTGTGTCATTACACCAATAACAAATACTTAGCACTTGCATAGTGCTTTTCATACAAGGCCATACAAAAAAGATGGTAAGTATCACTGGGCGTCTACACACATGTTCCAAGGTGGGGCGGGGGAGAGGAGGCTTTAATTAGGGCAGTTCTGAGAGCCGCTCTAAGTAAAGCGCCCACAGCGTCACGTATATTCAGTGTCCCACACTTCAAAATGGTGGCAGGGGCGCTTTAACTAAAGTCTGTTTGACAAGCTTTAGTTAAAGTATCTCTGCCACCATTCCGAAATGCAGGGATGCTGAATACACATGATGTGGAGGCTGCTGGGGCACACTAATTAGCATGCTCCGGCATCCTTGACTAAGTCTGCTCTGATGCGTGCTAATTACCACGTGTCAGAGCAGAGGTCCGTCACGTGTATAGGTGCCCATTAAGCCTGTTTTAGTTTGGGAAACTGAGATAACAGAGAGGTGTTACACTGATTAAAAAACACAAATGACATAATTCAGACTCCTGTCTTTCCATGCAGTACTCTTCCCATGGGCCCGTGCACTACTGTAACTTCACAGCCTGATTTGTTTCTGAAAATGTTTCTGAAAATGGGTTATATTTCAATCTTTATGTAAAATTTCTGTCAGCAAAGATAAAACATGCTCCAACAGGAATGACTTGGAGCTCAGTATAATGTTGCTTTATAACAAGGTCCATGTCAAAGGATGACAACAAACCTTTCTTACTAGGGAATCAATCCTACTAACTTTAGGATTTGTCCAGTCTTGTTTCTTATTAAATGCTGAACTCAAATTTAGGCTTTTGAAAAAGGCAATGAAATGTATTAAGGATGCTTGTTAGCAGGAGACCAGAGGATAATTGTAGGAATCATGCTTGCTCTTTGTAATAACACATTTAACCACATATGACTTTGCACAAATCCAGAAAATATAATTTGGCTGTCTACGTAATGCTTTGTGCACAATACAATCAGTTTTCAACCCATCGGTGCCAGAAGTAATCATGCTGTTTACCCAGTAAATGCATGAAGCACCAGGCACCCTGAGACTGCCACAATCATCACAGATAGCTGTCATTCATAACCTTCTTCTCTTCATGAAGCAACAGACTGACCCTATCATCAGAAGCAGTTGTTCCCTAGTATCCAGCAAGTGACCTGTATCTTTTTTTTCCCACCATATTTTACATATCTCTAACAAAATATCTAGCTGTAGTTGACATAGCATTAACTGGCTGTCTTCCTGCATCTCACATATAACATGTCACAGAATACAGTTTTGAACAGAAAGGTATTTGATGAATCAAGTAGATGAAGCCAAGATGTAGTTATTAGATGCATTACATCTTTAGCACATCATCTGTAAAAACGTCTAGGGTAAACTAACGCTCCAGGGTAAACCTGACCTTTAAAAGCCTTCCTAATACTACATCTAAATTAATGCCTGTGACAGGCACTTCAATCTAAAATAGCAGGGTTCTTTCATTCTATCTATTCATCCATTTATTTGTGTGTAAATGTGTATATACATAAATTAATTTGTCTCACTTCTGGCATGGGTTGCAGGGAGAGAGAGAGTTTGGATTCATTCTCTTTACTACGCTATGGAAAATAGCTTCCTTTCTGGGGAAGACACTTTATACTCAATGTCTCTTGAAGGAAGAAAAAAATTAAAATGGAATTATTAGGAAAATTATTCTTTACAGTAACTAAATCAGTTTCTCTAATGCATTCATCATACTGAACAAAAATAAAACTACTTAAATCAGACAATCATGGAACTACTGCAGCCATCAATTTACCAAGTAGTTTTGGATTTGTGTTAAGGGTTGGGTTGTGCACTGACATGACTGGTGACCAGGATCAAAACTGTACACAAGATGGGCTTTGCAAGTTATTTCAAAACAAAATGCTGCAAATAAAATCAAGCATGCAATCACTCCCTGCTTCGAAGAATCCTACTGAAATATACTGGTAGTGGGTCTTACGGGTCTAGACTGTGGCACAGTACGGGGGCTTAATCCACAGCTCCACCTACTACCTGTTCTTCATCTCCTCAGTGGTATATCGCTACCCAGGAGGGAAAGCTTGTTAGCAGCTCCAAGAAGAGAATTTCTATTCTGGCTGGTCTTTGCCCTGTCTGCACAGGAAAGGCAAAGACTCTGCTTACAGCTTGCCCTGACTCTGCAACACTACTCGAAAGTGGAGTCACAATCTAGTTCACAGTAAACTAAAGGAAAAAGAGGATTAAGTTTGTTTTGCAGTTTACAGCATTTCCCAGAAGCAAAGTCTCTCTGCAAAAGGAATAGTAGTCTGTATTTGACAAGGACTGCACACCTCAATCTGAAACAAGGACAACTGCGTTAGCCAAATCCAAGTGAATGGAAACTGCTATGTCCTTTCACATCTTTTTGATCAAGAAATTATATTTCTGTACGAGAAATTGTGGATAAGACATTATCTTAATACCACACTGAGATACATGGTACTAGTCCTCTTGCACAAAACATTAAAGCCAGAGATCATACGTATGACATGTTTCAACTCTGCTTTCAGTTACACAATCTATCTGTTCCCTACCATGATCATCTTCAGCCCACAGACTACATAAACATTGTGCACCGCACCAAAAATGCAAATTATGAGTTGCATACAAATAATGTGAAGACTCCCTAACTTTATCAAGGGGTACTATAAAGCTTCTGCAGGCTTGTGAGCCATGGTACTACCAGCGTGTGAATGTTCTCCTGTGCCAATCTAACCATGGGTCAGTATCGACCTGGAAAGATGGGGGCAGTGGGGTCCCCCAAGGCCATTCAATGTCTTTATCAGCCACTTGGATGAGGACGTGGAGAGCACTCTGCCCAAATTTGCGGATGACACAAAATTATGGGGTAAAGTTAACAAACCATTGGGAAGGGATCAAATCCAGGTGGACCTGGACAGGTTGGAAAAGTGGGCAGAAAAGAATAAGATGCAGTTCAACAAAGACAAGTACAAAGTGCTGCATCTAGGGAAAAGGAATCACCAACACACCTATAGGCTACAGGATGACCTTCTCAGCATCACAGCGGCAGAAAGGGATCTCAGAGTCATAGTTGACTCCAAGATGAAATATGAACCGTCAATGTGACAAAGTAATCAGTAAAGCTAACCGCACTCTATCATGCATTAGCAGGTGCATCACAAACAGATCCAGAGAGGTAATACTTCCCCTCTATGTGGCACTGGTCAGGCCACAGTTGAAGTACTGCACCCAGTTCTGGGTACCACACTTCAAGAGGGATGTGGATAACCTTAAGAGGATTCAGAGGAGGGCCACTTGTATGGTTAGGGGCCAGTAGGTAAGGCCCTACAAGAAGAGACTGAGAGACCTGGATCTCTTCAGCCTCTGCAAGAGAAGGCTGAGAGGGGATCTTGTGGCCATTTACAAATTTATCAGGGTGGGTAGAGGGGGAGCAGCAAGAAATTGGAGATGCTCTGTTTATCAGGGCACCCCTTGGAATAACCAGGAACGATGGCCACAAACTGACAGAGACCAGATTGATGTTGGACATCAGAAAGAACTTCTTTATGGTAAGGGTTGCCAGAATCTGGAATGGGTTTCCAAGGGAGGTGGTCTTTAAGGGGAGACTGGACAAGCAGCTGGCTGGAGTCATATGACCCCAGCGCTCTTTCCTGCCCAGGGCAGGGAGTCAGATTTGATGATCTATTGAGGTCCCTTCCGACCCTAACAACTATAAAACCAGACATGTTTTTGATTTGTCAGTCAAAGACACGATGGTCATTCTGGTATACATAAATTCAAATGAATCAAATTAAACTTGGTGAATGAACTGACCCAGTACCTTTAATAATAATAATCTAGGACAGCAGTTCTGAACCTTTTTCAGTCAACGTATCCCTTCGTCTCAGAGTGAGACTTCATGTACTCCCTTTCAATGGGAAATTAATTTTTATGTCAAACTATGTGTAATCATGTATTATAAAAACAGCAAGATACTCATACAAAGACTTTTTCATTTTAAACAAATTTTGTTTATTCCATGCACAGAAAAAGTTGTGCAAAAAAAAAAAAACCCCACTTGTGTCAAATGCCAAAATATACCAAAACTTAGTACGAACACTGCTGCTGCTTACTATCAACCAACATTTTAATTCTAGGCGACGTTTTCAACACAGCCATATGCATGTCACGTTCAGCTTTCAGTTTGTTCCTCGCTTTGGTTTTTATTGTAAAAAGCACTGAAAAACCCGACTCGCAAAGATAGGTTGTGATAAAGGGAACTAGAACTTGGTAAGCTTGCTTGGTCAGAATGGGATATGCCTCCCCAAGTCTGCACCAGAATCAATCCAGGTTGGCATCACTGTTTTGTTCAAGAGAAACAGTAAAGGGGCTCCTTACCCAAATGTCAGCTACCTGAATAGTCGGGATAATTCCTTCAGTGGTGACCTTCAGATTTTCAAGATGCATCATAATACTCTCACAAACTCTTGGTTCTACTGGATGTGCTGGATCTAAAGTGATTTCATCAAAGAAAGGAAAATTGGCAAAGTTACTGGAATTCACTCTTCCCCAAAGAGCCAACTTCTCTTGAAAGAATTTGACCTTTTCTTCAGCCTCCAAGATAGTCACTTCTCTACCTTGGAGTGAAATGTTCAATTAGTTTAGAATTCCAAACACATCGGCAAGGTATGCCAAAGAAACCACAAAGTTCAGATCTATGAAATGCTGAAGCAGAATTGATCCCTTTTCACGCAGAAACATTTCAATTAAATCTCGAAGTTCAAAAACCCTAGTCAGAACTTCTCCTCTGGATAACCAGCGTGCTTCTGTGTGAAGCAGAAGTACAGTGTGTTCAGACCCAACCTCGTCGCATAGCCCTTTGAACACGCGGCGATTCAATGCCCTTGCTTGGATCAAGTTGATGGCCTGGACGACAACATCCAACACATCTTTCAAATAAGAGGGAAGAGTCTTCAATGCCAAAGCATGTCAATGAAGACTGGAATGACTACAGATCACATCTGGATTCACCTTTTTGACGAGAGCAGTGAAGCCTGAATTGTTCCCCAACATAGCAGGAGCACCATCAGTACAAATAGCTCATACAAGGTCCCAGGAAAAGCTGTTAGAATTGAACAATTCATTCATCATAGCCATAATGTTTACTGCCTTCATTGTTTCTTTCAGCGGGTTCACAGAAGAGAAATTCTTCTTTGACATCATTCCCATGCACCTATCGAGCAAAAATGAGAAGCTGTGTGCAATTTGAGACATCAGTTAATTCATCCAACTGTATGACAATTTTTGCCGGACTTTTCTTGATTTGCTCCACTACTTGTTTGCATATGTCTTCTCACATGTCCTTGATTCAGTTGTGAATGGTATCGTTTGACAATGGGATCTGTGCTGTTTTTAGTTTTGCATCTTTACCACACATCAGCTCGGCCATTTCCATAGCACATGTTTTCACCAGGGTCTCTGCGATGGTATGCAGCTTTTTTACTTTGATGATCCTTAATGCCACGCGATAACTTGCCTCCAGCACTGGCTTCTTCCGGGGAGCAAATCCATGATCCGAGAGTATGCCCCTTGTTTCAAATCGTGCTCACTTAATTTTTAATAAAGCTTCTGGGTCTTTAGCATTCTCAGGGTGAACAGTCTAAAGGTGCTCTTTAACTTTAGATGGCTTCATATATCCATTGCAAAGTACCTTTGAGCAAAGGAAGCATTGTGGCTTTTGCAAACCATCTGTATCAAGCATGAACGTAAAGCCATACGGCACATATGAATCCTGGTAATCCTGGCTTCTTTGACATGATAAATCGATGAGCAAAGCAAGAATTAAATCCTTGAAATATAGTACCAAAAAAAAAAAATTAAAATATACGTCATAGGTTGGTAATGTAAAATTGAACATAGGTATTTACCAAAATGAAAGGAAAAAGCAGATGTATCCTGTTTCTTGTGTGGAACCGCCACTTGTAAAAAAAACAACATAAAAAACTCAAATGCAAATGCAACAACTTTGAATACACAACTATGTTCAAAGACTGACTCTACACAGTCTCTACTCTCTTGGGTGTTCGGAGCGACATTTCCGGTGCGAGGTTGAGGCATGGAGCAGGAGTAGGATATCTGGTTTCCACATGCATGTGCATTTTATGGCAGTAAAACCCCAGCAATTTAAAATTGTCAAGACTTTTTTTAGGCTCTTCAACCTGTGTTAGACAATGTATGAAATATATCTCACATACCCCCTGATGAGGCTTCACGTACCCCCTGGAGGTACATGTACCCCTGGTTCAGAACCGCTGATCTAGGAGATCACACTTTCTTCCATTTAAAAGTTCAACAAGTAGAAAGTCAAAACCCCAAAATTTATTTAGCTCAGAGATTCTCCTCTGCAAGGCTTCTGTGCATGTTAACTAGCTAGAGACCCAGAAGGCTTATTAAAAATCAAGCGAACACGATTTGAAACAAAGGGCACACTCTCCGATCATGGATTTACTCCCCAGAAGAAGCCAACACTGGAAGCAAGTTATTGCATGGCATTAAGGATCACCAAAGTAAAAAAGCCACACGCCATCGCAGAGACCCGGGTGAAACCATGCGCCATGGAAATGGCCACGCTGATGTGTGGTTAAGATGCAAAACTAAGATGCAAGGAGCTAATTTTACATTAAGCCTACTGTTTAAAAGATGTTTGCTATAGCTGGAAGCCAAGGACTATAACTCCTTAGCACAGAATATTTTAGTTAACTGGAATGAGTCTGCTGCAAAAATATATTTTTCCAAATAAAAATGTATTACAATGGTACACACACTAACATAATGGAGTAAATATATAGGCTCAGCTGCTGCAAATATTACTGTTTGTGTAGCATTTCTCAAAAAGGAAGAGAAACAGAAAAGATAAATAAGAGCCATAGAATGTTGAAGGATGGTAGGAAATGACACCAAAGCCAAAAGACAAATCTAAGTGAAAGCAAAACTGACTTAGTCCTAGGGATATGTAATGAATGCCCCCCACTAACAAATCTGTGGGGAGCACTCAGCATAGATAGAATAAGGTCCAATCAACCTTTAAAAATATACCCTCTGTGAAGTCCTCTGGCTCTTACAGGTTCATTAGATGTGACCCAGAATACATCATTCTAGAAAGTCACAGATCTCATAGACTAGTTTCTCAGCTAATATAAATCAAAATACCTCCACTGGTTTCCAACAGCTATGTTGATTCACACCAGCTTACTGTCTGGCTCCAGGTGTCTGCATACAGTAATATTCCTGAGGTATCTTAGCAAACCTGGAAGACTAGCAATCTTTCAGAAAAGCTAACACTTATCTTCCTTAAAAGTTTTTTTTACTTTAAAATGCATATGCTGGTGAGCATGTTCAATTTTGCTTGGGACTCTGAAGTCCACTCCTAAATTCTACCAGTACCCATTTTTAAATTCCTTGTATAAAGTTTAACCATAACTCTTAAAAGTTAAAGCATGCTTTTAAGAGTTTTAAATATTTGTTTAAATATTTTTAAATATAGGGCCAGATTCAGATTGGTTCTCTGGGTCTAGGGACAGAAGTTACACATAAACTGGTTTAAGTGATCAGAAACTGGTTGAAACCTGTAACAGAACAGAAGTTCAATGCACATAAACCAGTTTCAAAATGGCCAAAACTGGTGTAAGATAAACCTGGGTGAATATGGTATCAGACTTAACTGATTTGGATTGAACTGGTTTATGAAACTTCCCAGATCCCTTCCTGGTTCAAGTTAAATCAGAGTCCCCCACCATCCCAGCATGCTTTCCAGCCCTGGGCTGGGTTGTGCAGCCTGTTCCAGCAAAGAAGTGTGGGGGCAGGAGGAAGCAGGGACTGCTCCCCACCCAGGCAAACCCCAGGCTCTGGGGCCAGACAGGGCATTAAACTTCCGTTCCCCCAAGTACAGAGCTGCCCTGACCTGCTGAAAAACTTTCTGCTGGCTGAGACTGCAGACCACAAATCCCAGAAGTACCTGGAAGCAGGAGGAGGAAGTGATGAGCAACCCTCCAGTGTCCTAGTTCTGTGATTGTGGACTGCAAATCCCAGAGACCACAGAGGAAGCAGGAAGAGGAAGCAAACACACAGCCCATGCTAGCTACATGCCAGAAAGCTGTGCTCTAGTGCCCCCCAGCTTCTGGCCTGAGCCACTGCAGGCATTTCCTGAATCAAAAGTGAATGTCTGTCCAGTTGTTTCTTAGTTTAATTTCTGCAGCTTAGACTAACCTGCAAAGACTTAATCGATTCAGCCTTGGGTTTTTTGACTATCTGTACTTAGCCCAGGAGTCCAGGTGGAGTTTAGAGATTCTACTTATGTTCAGAAGCAATTCAATCAATGACTGTGTAATGAAAACATTATAGATAGTGCAGCAGTACACCACAGAAGCAGACTTCTTGCCAGCTCCCAACACTGGTTATGAATTTTTACATTACACAATCATTTGTAGAAAAAAGGGAAATAGCCTTAGCAGCATAGACTTAACCCAGCACTCTTATCCTACGGGAGTGCTAAAACCATTAATATACATATGCAGGCTCCCTCTTACTTTCCCTTTCTTGGACCCTAGAAGACTTTCACTCTTGGCTACCTAGAAGCCTAGCTTCCACAGGAGAGGTAGAAAGTGCCCTTACCTAGCCAATTCATTAGCCTGGTCACAACAGCACTTTCTTAGGAAGTGGGAAATATGAGTTCAAAATACTTCAAGGCAAGATGAGCAGAGAACATGAATCTCCACTTCTTGGGGCAAGTTCTGTAATTTGTAAAGCGTTGGGTTTTACCACCTCCAGACAGCCATCATGCACTAGATGTTATGAAATTGTAAGAGAATGGAGAACCTTAATAAATTACTAGAATCAGAAGCCTAAGTACCTGAGAATGGCAGGAGCTGAGACACACTCCTAGCTTCAGCAGTTCCTATTAGCTGCCTTTAACATGTAATGCTCTTATTTGCTGTGTAGATCATTATCTGCCTAAACTAGAATTGCTCTTAGTTACCTCTGAAGTCACTAAATTGACTATATAGGAATCCTAGGTACCTCACTATGTTATTTTGAATCATCTTTCTTTTTTTTTGAGAGTCCAGGTGTAGGTTATCAGAAGCTAAACAGGCAATGCCTAAGTGAAAGCATACTGAATCAATTTGAATCCTGGCCACTAGGTGCTTATGAGAATTCAATCTATATACTGTATTACAACAAGTATTTAAAACCCGTAGCCTCAGAAATTCCAGTCAGAACGAACTATTTTCAAGCTTACTTAAATAAAATAACTTAAATTAAGCTGGCTGTTCCATGTCTAAATTTTAAAAAGGTCACATCTTCAGTTAAAATTCACTGATGGAGCTACATATCATGGATAATTTTATCAAAAGTATTGTACTTCAAATATAATTGCCAGAAGAGATGTTACATTTAGACTTGTAGCCTCAAGAGCAAATGTCTGGTATATAAGGTTTGGAGGGTATAAAATGTGCAATTTTATTGAAGCAGGCAAGGCAATGTGAGATAGTAAGCCTACTGAAGGTTAATGTAATAACCAATGCACTGGGCATTTTTAAGTTGTGACTATCCAAGTAAATTAACAAGGTACAAATTGGTCAGCTCCAGGTCAGTCCATGTGTAACTTGTGTTTTAAAATTTGCTAATTCACAACAGATTTTGATGGACAATACTGACTACATGTAAAGATGGGGGGTCAGATTCTATTCCATGTATTAGGTGTCCAAGTGAAATTTGGCACTTAAGTGCAATTCTATTCCATTCTGGTCAAGACCCTGAAACTGGATTCATGTATCACCTTTTATAATACACCTTAAATTTATCCTGAAGACTGAGTCACAAAAAGTAAGGTGGAGGGCTGGCTGGAACAGAATGATACTTAGGCACCTAAGTCCACTAACACACTTAGTGGACTTAATAGGTGGATTAGAATCTGGTCATAGTTCTCACCCACAAACAGGATAATTGCAGCTAGTTCTTACTTGGGTGATAATAAGCATTCTAAGGCTAAGTACAGACAGTCAAAAAGCCCGGGGCTGAATCAATTCAGTCTTTGCAGGTCAGTCTAAGCTACACAGATTAAATTGAAACAGAAGTGATCATTTACCTTTGATTCAGGAAACGCAGCCACATGCCTGCAGTGGCTCAGGCCAGAAACCAGGGGGCACTAGAGCACGGCTCTCTGACTCTGTGTTCACTTCCTCTTCCTACTGCCGAGGTCTCCGGGATTTGCAGTTCAGAATTATAGCACCAGGACTCTGCAGGGTTACTCATCACTTCCTTTTCCTGCTTCGAGGTGCCTCTGGGATTTGTAGTTCACAGTCGCAGCCAGCAGTAGGTTTGAGCAGGGGAAGAGGTGTTTGGCCCCCCCTCCCTGGGGCCAGACCACAGCCAGGGTTTACCGTGGGGGGGGAGGGCTGTTCCCCCTCTCCCCGCAGATTGGGCTGCATCCCCAGCCAGGCTTGCCCCACCAGCCCAGCCCAGCCCAGGGCTTGAAAGCATGCTGGGGGACTCTGGTTTAACTTGAACCAGGAAAGTGTCTGGGACAGAAGTTTCATAAACCGGTTTGACCCAAATCAGTTAAGTCTGATACACCCAAGGCTGAATTGATTCAGTCTTTGCAGGTTAGTCTAAGCTGCAAAGATTGAACCAATAAGCAAATGAATAGGGATTTGTAGTCCAGAGTCTCAGCCAGCACTAAGTAAGCCAGCAGGGTAGGGCAGCTCTGTACTCGGGGAGAAGGAGAGTTCACCTCTCCTCCTTGACCCCAGACACCAGTCGGGGTTTGCCTGGGGAGGCAGAGGGCAGTGAGGTAGCCAGTGAGGCCAGTGAACCAGGACTCACTGCTCCAGCCAGGGAGCAGAGGGGCAGGACCAGGCTGCTCTCTGGGGAAGATAGCACACTAAAAAGCACACTGGGATGCTGGGAGACTGTGATTTAAGTTGAACTAGGAAGGGGTCTGGGACAGAAGTTTCATCAAATGGATTGACCTAAATCAGTTAAGTCTGATTCTACATTCAACCAGGTTTATCTTAAAACAGTTTCAGCCATTTTGAAACTGGTTTATGTGCACTGAACTTCTATTCTGTTACAGGTTTAAACCAGTTTCTGATCACTTAAACTGATTTATGTGTAACTTCTGTCCCTAGCCAAAGTATCTCTAAGATCAGGTGCAGTACACACTATCTTTCTCAGTCATATGGTACAACTACTTCACTTGTCATAGTGACAGAGGATAGGGCAATCCTAGACAGAACCAACCTGGCTGCATCATGAAATCAGGAGTTGACACAAAATCAATACTTTGTCTGATTTAACTCTCATTTAATTTATGTCATAATTTCTCCTTATGGAAACTCCCTCCTGCCAAGACGTTATTTCTGATGTGTCAATAGGTGCTATATTGAGTAATGAAGACTGTTGATTCCTCTTCCTCACCATCATCCTCAAGGAGTGCAGTACATAACTAATGAGTGGGGGTTGAGGGGGGTAAGTTTATATGGCACTGCCTTGCACCATGTTTGGGTGTACTCTAGAGTTCAAATATGGCTTTCATGCATAGAAATGCATAACTCTCATCTCACAGCTGGCTGCAACTATTTCTGTGGCTTAATTCTTCAGTTTCTTTTTCCTTCACATTGTATTGCCGCTGTAATATGGCCATACTGAACAAATCTGTATCTCAGGAGGTACAATATTCTATAGTGCAGTATTGCCTCTCATATTTAAAAGATTGCTTCTGATTAATCAAGGTTCCCTTGGTGACTCACATTGACTTGGTCAGGTCACAGGGCACATGCTGCAATTTTCTTTGCCTTTTTATTTGTATTAATCAGTTGTTTTAGACTGTGTATCTTTCCATTTCCTCCTATGTCTTTTAAACATCACTGCATTATAGCGGCACCTGGTGGGATTGGTTGGGGCTGAAAAATGTGATGTAGCAAACATGATGACCCATAACTGAAAGTGCCTTGCTTTCATAGAAACCCTATGATATTCAAAATAAAACAAAAATTATAATCCCTGCTCTCTGCCTCCTATATAATATATTGATAAGAAAAATACAAAATTTGTGTCTCTGGACATTATTCTAGTGTTCACAAGATACACACTACAAAACAAATAATTCAGAGAATAGATTGTTAATATTAATACACATATAGGGGTTAGATTCTAGCCACATATCTCTAGAATATCATCTATGCACCTAAATTAAGGGCCAAAAGGAAGAGTCAAATGAATAATCAATCTTCAAGACCTACCAATTTTTATTAATTTTTTATCATAAAAAATTACTAAAAACATGTTAGAAAAAGCTTAGTTTAAGCAGAAGTATGTATTCTTGCAACAAAGTGACATATAGAATATTTTCCTTTGGATTACTGACTTCATTCTCATCATTTTTATTTTATGGGATGCAAAGCATCAGCTATAGCTTCCAAAATACAATGTTCAAAAATAGTGGCCAATAAATGTTTCATCTTTTCACAAAACCAACCTCAGAGAGAGCTTCAGTTATTTATTTTTATAGCAGCAGCATACACGTGTATATGACACAGTAAAGGATACTGATCTCCAAAGCCATCAAATACTTATACGCACACACGCATAAGAATCAATATGAAACTAATTGTTTATTTTAAGGCATATGAAAATGGACAGTGTCCACTGCAAATTTTTTACAAGTTATACAACAAAAGGAAAAAATGACTGAAGTGACTGTGGTTCATCATAAATTAAACATGTTCTTAAAAGCATGCATATGATTACTATGCATTTTGACAAATTTAGGCGCCTATCCTACATGCAAAAATGAGTTAAATGAGACTAATGGTGCTCCACACAGATGCAACAGAATTCCTTGGCACTATTCAAGACTGGAATCTTAAGATTAAATTTAACTGAAATCTTCATATAACAGAGAAAAAAGACATTTCAAAAGAACATGCAACAGAATGCCACCTTGATTGGTCTGCTTTATAAAATGTACTTATGCAACCACCAAAACCATGTATATAGGAAAAAAAGAAAAAAAGGACACAGTCACCCTGCAAGATGGCTGCAGTATCAAATAAGGGCCCTCATCCCCTCAGGCACAAGGATGGACTGTGCAGTGCATTTGTAGAGCTAATAGAAGATGCAAATTGCAAAGTTTAGGGTCCTCCAGTAAGAATAATTCTGAAACTCAGTAAAAACCCCTTTAAGTCAACTCCAAGAATGAAGAACAAAAGATGGAGTTCCTAAGCTATAACAGAGGACCCAAGTTTCTAAACTATAAAATTACTAATAGAAAAAAATATTTCATTAAGATTGCTCATCAGTTGCATCTGATCTTGATACTGTATTTACTTGAATACAAGACAATACCAATTACATTACCCTCAATAATTAGATTCTAAATATGAAAAATTTATAAATTTGTTATAATTTTCCAGGTATAGAAACTAATTATTGGAGGTCTGCCTTGAATTTGTCTCCCTCCTACTGCTACAACAGGGAAAATAAAATCAGAGTGGCAGAGGGCAAGGGGGCTACCTGACACTCCCCCCCTGAACTTTTCCCCCCTGCAGCCCTTTCCCTGTCCCCCACCGTCACACTCTAGTCTCCTCAGAGCACATGAAAGTGAGGAACAAATCTGAAATCACTGACTTTGAAATAAACAGAGCTACAGTAATTTGCGAATAGGCAAATTACTACAGGTATCCACAGACTTAGTTCATCCAGAATTGATGCAGTTTACAATTCTTGAAACTGACAAAAGTTTTAGCAAAGGTAAACCATTAACACACCTTTCAAACATCACTTTCATACTTATTTATATATAATATAAACTATGCATGATATTAGTCTAAAGCCAAAAGGCTCCAGATCTACCATATAGGTCACTGAGCTGGGCCCCAGCAGACTGAAAAGCATTTCAAGCCATGGTGACCCCACAGTTCAGCACTGTTCAGTATATATGCGTGTGTGTGTGTGTGTGTGTGTGTACTTCAGATATACCCCCAGCCCCCTGTGTGTACTTCAGATATACCCCCAACTCCCTGTGTGTACTTCAGATACACCCCCAACCCCCCAAAAAGGATCTATTTGCTAGTTAGCCTCCCACTCATGACTGGAACCAGGTGTTTTTTCCACAAATCCTGGGATCCTCCAAAAATGTATATGCAGATGAGATGCAGGACAATCTGGTCTGGCTCCACCTCATGGACAGCAGGGCCACACTAATCATTTGCTACAAGCTGAGAGAAAGCACAACAGAGGGATTCTAGGTGAACTGTCTGGGGCACCATTTAGTGATGTTTGCCAGACATTTAAGGCTGGTGGAGAACCAGGAATCATTGGAAATGGGTAAGAAAGCCACTCAGCTGTGGGAGGGAAGAAGAAATCGAAGTGTAGGCAATGTAGTGGCTTACTATGACTTCGAAAAGAGTCAGCACTGAGGGACATTGCATGCAATGGCACTAGCATATATCTCATTCAGATCAGCATCTTGGCCTTTTTGGCTAAGATCAAATGGACTATTCGGCCATCGAAACAATTGAGCACCTCCTGTGGCTCTGCATTTGTACCAAGGAGGTCTGGAAAAGGGTACAGCAGCTCTGCGAAGCGGTGACCAGCGTCAGCCAACTAACCAGCGAGGCCACGTGGTACAGGCACCTCACCAAAAACCAGGGGAGCCCATCGCTCCAGTTCGACCAGTTTGCATCCTGTGTCAGAGCACCTTGTGAAAGGCCAGGAACCTGCTCCTGTACAGAAAAACGGATGTAGAGGTAGTGGGCTGCGTGAAGATGGCGCAAACTCTGAACCTACCACCAGAAATCAGTAGCAGGGAATGGAGAAGACGCAGCGAACGCCACCTGGCACAGGGACACGTGGTACAGAACCATACAACCCCCGCCAAGGGAAGAAGAGAGCGACGGCAGCGGAGAAGGAGGAACAGACGAGTGAAATGGAGGATAGCAACAGTGACAGCAGCAGCTGGTCCTCCAGTGGAAGCTGGAGCAACAATGGCGAAGAGACCCTGTGAACTGAGTACCTGACCTCGGAAGCGGGGCATGGGTGGACATGAAGGGAGGACTGGTCAGAGAGACCAGAAAGGACTGAGTTTATAGTGTGTGCATGTTGCGCGCGGTTGTGGACATTGTAACGGGTACGGTTGGCCAGTGGGCCTTTGTACAGGTACACGGGTGCAGTTTTTCTGTAATGGGATTGGTTTTAACCCTTTTGCGATGTAACATGTTAGAGAGAAGATATGCATAATCTTATATATAGAGAGAAATATATTTTTACAAAAAAGAAAAAAAGAAAAAGAGGACTACTCAGCTTCTTGCGGGCTCAGATCAAGCATAGTGCCTATGCTTATCTAGCAAGCGAAACACCGTGACCACTGAGGTGGTCTTCCTAATTGCGCCCAGGGAAGACTGCTCTCCTGGCACGGAGATAGTACCTGCCAAGGTAATGTATAGGAAACCTCCCACTTAGCTGCTGGAGTGGGAAGGTCTTGGCTTTATGCCCACTTTATGGAAAGACAAGACTCCTCCCTGGCTTGCTCCTGCGGCCATATGGCTGAGGGCAAGCAAAACTCGGGAGCATCCGAACCCCTGGCCTCTGAGCTTGGGCCTTCAAGTAGGATGCCCACCAAAGGATTTGGAAAAATCTGAAACCGCAGATGGGGGCGGTAGATGATTGCCAGTAATAAGGCCACTTATGGTTCTGGACTGACTCACGGATTTGGACTTTCATTTGGCAAATTTGGTTTGGAATACAGAAAATTTAAAAAAAAAAAAGGACTGCCTGACTGCCCCCTGCTGCTACATCTAATGGACTTTAAAGACTTTTTGAATCCTGGACTCTTTCCTACCCCAACAATTGTATCCCGCAGTCATTATTTGTAACTGTGTGCGCACTTTATGAGCTATCTCCCCCCTCAAATGCAGTATTGTTGTATGAGGTTTCCTGTATATTCTTTCCCTTCCCACCCCTTCAACCCTGGGCTTAGTTGGCTGCATGTTTGTAATGGGGGGGGGGGGGTTGCCCTGAGCACCCAAAGAGATCAATGACCCACCCACTGCTTTTATGGCAGTTTGCCCTGCTCTCTCCTGCCATGCCTTTGATGTCAAATGAATTGATGTAAAATGTGGGAGGCTGCCCATTTGCAGCCCTGGTGTTCTGGATGCATTGCATGGCTCCAAACTATCCCTACACCATGTCCCATGCCTCACAGAAGGCATCCAAATCTACTACTACTCCCCTGGCCCCTTACTGGGCCGCACTCAGCCTTTGGCCCACACAGGCCTCAGGTCCCTCTAGGTGGACCTTGGCCCCTTGGCCCCTTACTGGACTGCACTCCGACCCATCTCTGGGCCACACACTCACTCCACACCCTTTCTGGGCCATACACTCACTCCATCCCCTTACTGAGAGACACATTCTCTGGGCCTTTTGCCCCTTAGGACTCACATTGATCTAGATGGACCTTGGTCCCTAGCCTTCCCTTTCTATGGGGTGACCCGCAAGGCAGTGGGGGCTGAGGCTTTTCCACAGCCTGTCTGATGTTCTTAAAGTGGCAGGCACATTGCCACAATGTTTTATATGTAACTCAGTTGCGTTCACACCCCTGCCCTCATCCTCTACTATGTAGCCCCTTGCATAGGTCTTCTGTATTTCCTCATGCCTTGAACTTTGTCATCTTGAGCTTTAACATTTTCTTTAAGGGCCAGGCAAAAAAGAAAGGCTCCCACCAGCATGTTTGCCCAGTACAGGCCACGTGTTTTATAGTTATGCTCAGTGTTGGCTGCATTTAGTCAAATTCATAGTTAGTTTCCATTACTGAGAATATGCTGCTGTTGGCAGCAGTTTAATGATAGACAGTATGTTTAATGAGGTTTTCTTGTATGTGAATGTAAGACAAGCAGCTTTTTTTCCTCATGCTGACTGGGGGAAAAAAACCTCATCTTATATTCGAGTGAATATATTATACATTGCATGAATTGTGAATATAACTATTTTTCCTTAAATCATCATTCCCTTCTTTTTGTACTTTTTGTTTAGGTATCTCTTAGGTAAATTCCCCTTTGTTTGCATAGGGCAATTGAACACTATATAAAGCAACACAATTCAAGCAACAAAATGTTAGAATGGCTAGAAATGTAATAGTGTGATTGTATAAATAAATGGATCATTCTCTATCTGGAACACTGTTATGTTTAAAACAAATGATGAAGTCTGAATAGGGGAGAAGTGTGAATGATTGTAGAGGCACTGAAAGAGATCTACAAAGAAGAGATACTCAAAACTCTGGCACTATTTAGTCTAGAGAGGATATAATGGGACATGCTTAAGGAAGAAAAAAACAATGAATGGTGTAGACTCAGTACATTAGATGCCTCTATTTAACCTCACTTGGTCAACTGAACTTAAAGACAGTGAATGTAAATACACATGAAGAAATACATTTTAAACAAAGTGTGAACTTGTGGAACTTACTGCTATCAAATACCATTGACATTAGGAGCTTAGCAAGATTTAAACAACATTTAGACATTAATACAAGAACATCAATAGTTACATCAGGGAGAATTTAAAAAACAGAAGATATCCAAGTCCTCTTGTTACACGGCACAGAACAAACTCTAGTAGACAGGAGTTACAAAGTAAATTCCAACATAGAGAAGTTATTCTGTAATGGAATTGTTCATTGTAGGATTTTTGTACATTTTCCTGAAAAACCTGGTTCTGGCTACTTTCAGAGATAAGCCTGAAAGACCTAACAGAAAAAAACAAAACAAAACAATAAGCCTCCCTCAATCAGGAGGCTGAATGCACAAAAACTGATTCTAGGCAATAACAAAAGAGAAAACAGGGATGGGAGACAGGATTCTGAGTAAGAGACCAATGATCTGATTTGGTATGGTAGTTCGTATGTCCCTACTTGAAATCAGCTTTGGTAACTGAAGTTACAATGGACAGGCATCCACTCTAGTAAAAAAACAAACAAACAAAAAAGCACTACAATTCTCCTAATTGCACACTATATAAAGCAACACAATTCAAGCAACTTAATGTTAGAATGGATAGACATGTAATAGTGTGATTGTATAAATAAATGGATCTTTCATTATCTGGAACACTGTTATGTTTAAAACAAATGATGAAGTCTGAATAGGGGAGAAACGTGAATGAGTATAGAGGCAGTGAAAGAGATCTACAAAGGAAAGGAGATAAAGCAGTGGATCAGCTCAGGAATGAGCCAGGCATTTACATACCACTGCATCTGTTCTGAGGAGAATATCCATACCATCTACCTTTGTCTAAAAACTGCCTTTACCTAATAAAGATATTCCATATCTTTGAATAAGCCACCTCAACACCCCCTACAAACCTACTTTAATACAAAAAAGAAAAGCCCACTGGCTGCACAACCCCTGTTATCACATGCCATTCCACACTGGAACTTCTAAGAGATCACTAAACAAGTACAACCTGTATTTGAAAAGGAATACATCTTAAAAGAACTATTTCCAATGGCAACACCTACCCTGTCTTAAAGCTTCCCCGATCTCAAACTCACAGAAGGAAACTATGTACTGATCAGTCATAAAACAGAACAAGACAATATGTAAATAAAAAACCTGCCAACACATCTCCCGCATCCCAGTGACAAATCTACCCCAAAGCAGGATCATCAGAGGCCATAAATCCGACATGTGCCTATCACAAAGTATGATATACTAAATGTATTTATGGAAACTATGCAATGAAACTAAACCACCACTATGCTCCAGAATGAATGCTTGGGAAAATGTTAAAGAGTGAAAACACCTTATTAGGAGTAGAAGAACACTTTTTACAGAATAACTCCATCTCTAACTTCATAGTCCTTGTACTCAAGGAAAACCAACATAAATATCTTTATGAGATGGACCTGGGAATAAAAGTATTAATAATAATAATAAAAGAGATTACCAAACGAACCTTATATCTGAGATGGTTCCATAAATTATACAAAACTTCAAACAAGCAAACGTTATATGCTGAAACTCAAACACAGCCTCTGCTCCAAATCCTATATAGATGTGTTATGAATACCATGAAAAGGCATGAGTTCAGCTCATTTTTCTACTAATTATATCATTAAAGCTGAAAGAGGATAATCCACAGCATCACAGAGCAAGCAGGAGGTTAGTTTACTGCTCCCATCCTGAGATACTTATATTACTTCCTTCTCCATGGTACCTAATCACCTTGCAACGATTGTCAGAGAAACCATGCAGGGCATGTGTATTGATGGGCTCTGGCATTTTCAAAAGATGACTAACTACTGAATTAGGTGTCCAGTCACAGCTAATCAGATTAAAACATGTTGATTTCTCCAAATGTCTACCTGGGTCAAAATTTCCTCATGGCAGCACAGTTTCCTAATGAGGAAATACATCCATCCAAGATACTTACATGCCCCCTCTCCATTACTGAAGCCTCTAAGTTCCTCAAAATCTTAGGTACATTGAAAATGAGTATATGTATAAACAGTACTGGAGGAGCATCGGACACTAAATTAGTCTAAGCATGTACAACAGAAAAAAATCTCTGCCTTAAAGATCAGCCATCCTAAAAGGCACAAGAAAATGTGATACAAATGTCAAGTGATGTATGGACATTGTAATGGGTTTTTCAGAAGGCATTTTAAAACAAGGGAAATATAGGTACTTGGCTTAATTAGCAGACTGTTCTGTTAGTGCAGGGGTGTCAAAGATCTGGCCAGCAGAGATGCTGGAGGGGCATGAGGTCCTGCTGGGGGCACATGTCAGTGACAGAAGAATTAAGCAACAGCTGTATTAAACCTTACGCTGGTCCACATCTAGCCCTCAAGGAGCCCCATGGAGTTGAGCTGAGCTGAGTTTGCACCTCCCTGTTTTCTTTGATATGAATGTAAGGGTCTGGACAGATGAGCATATTATACTAAGTTAACAAACACACAACAAAAATAACAGATAAAGCATCCAAACTTTTATGGCTAATATCAAGTTCCAAGGAACTAATGATATCCATAAAGTTACTCACATACGCAAATATTTGCAGAGTTGAGGCCCAGGGTAATATGTTTTAATAGAACAAAATTATTTGGGGGATTTTTAAAAAATAAAATGTGATTTTTGTTGTCAGTCCAGGCAGCCTGTAAGCAACAAGACTCATTGATATTTATAAAGTTGGATCCATATGCATCTACTGTACAATTATCAAAAGTCTCATAGATTTACCATTTACTAGCGCCAAGTACTTTCAGGATCCCATGCCAAACCCACCAGGTATGGCTTAAATGATTTCTAAAATATTATCTACATATTATTAAATGATTTTAAACAACTACTTGTAGAACTAATAGTATTTATTTGGCTGGATCAATCTTTCCCATGATAAAGATGCTTATATTAATTCATAAAACTCATGATTATCTTTGTTCTCAACTATGATGATTCCTTTTGCACTTTTTGTACGACAGTCATAACACTACTCTCATTTTGACATTCCACTTTCTTCCAATGTGTAAGCTGTTTACAACACTGAAAATTCTGCTGACACCATCTGCTATACAGAAGCTTGACAATCGCAGTAAAACTAGAGGAACATGTACTAGGACTCCATCCTCTTTTGGAGGTTCAGCTTCTACTGCTGTCCTCTGCAGCCCTCCCAGCAGCTGTAGAGAGCCTAACATGGCAGAGCTTCTGAGATCCACTCATCTTCCATAAGGGAGGGGAAAAAAACTGCTTGAAGAGTATCCTAAACACATCTTTATTCCCCCCGTCCACACTTCTGAGCCAGTCATGAACATGAGCCCTGACATATTAAACCAGCTTGCCCTTTTGTAAAAGAAAATAATGGATGTAAATGGAAAGCTTTGTGTATCATTATCATCATGCATATATATGTACACACATGTATAGACACACACACAATGTATATGCTTGTGTGTACATACACAAAAATTATACATATATAACTACGTACGCACACATAATTACATTCTGTATTTTATATTATACTACCTTATAGTAATATAATTTATAAGGTAAAACATTTATAATAAAATATAGTGTGTATATTGTGGGGCAGAGCAGAACGTGTGTCTAGAAGCACACTGAAACATTCACCAACAGTTTAGGACAAGAAGTGACTGCTACTGCATATAAATTCACAACATACCACAAACAGGCGGGAGGGTTTAAGTTTGATTCATTCAAATTTGGTTAAGATGCTAATGTTAATGTGCCTCCACTGAAAAAAGTTCTACAGGATCTTTAACAACCATGTCCCAGACATCTTCTCATATGGAAAACCTTAACAAGATGCACAAGGGAAAGACATTTCTATGTTAATTCCCATGCCAAGATGATTAATATTGTGCTGAGGCACTTGTCCATAACTGAAAATTCAAAGGGAAAAGCCATCTACACAAATATAAAAACACTTTCTATAGTACCAAGATGTTTCTTTGAGACCCCTATCTAAACAAAGATCCAGGTTTTTTTTGGCTTAAGTTTGGAGATCTAAAAACAATCACTGTGAAATTAGTAAAGCTACAAAGAAAATGCTGCATCCTGGTGAATATTATTTGACTTGACATTCATAGACTAAAGCTCCTAATTCCTACATGGTTTCTTATAAATTATAATTTGTAATTTAAAAAGAATGTATATAAGTTTGAATTTGTACTTGCTATTAATACATATGAGTTTTGAGAAGCAACATCTATTTTTTGCAACGTTTTCTTTTACATCATCTTTGGGTGTTATGCTGCTAAAGCTGCTGCAAACCCCTATTTGCTGTAACTCTTGGCTGCCTATGTACAGCAGCAGGAGGCACTAGCTTTAGTGCTGTGACAGATCTCTTTAATTAACACAGCTGTTGTAGCTGCCATCACATAATGGAGCAATACTGGAAATCATGACTCAAAGAAAAATGTTCAGGGCAACTTAAAATGAAATACCAATAAAGTTTGCTTTAGAAATGTAGAAATGCATTCTTACATGTTTTGACAATACCTCTCAATACAGTCAAATGCCTTATAATATTGCAAAACAGAGGAAAGTGAGTATATTCTAAATCTACTTCTCTCATCTTCAATCAGAAGACAAGCTCGTCAACTGAACACCTGATGTCAGGAAATTCAACAACGATCCTAATTACTCATTATTATATATTTACTAGTATTTCTTAAGAATCCATTTACCTTGCTAGCGAGCATTTGAAGAGTGCCTTCAAATATCTGCAATATTAGACAAAATACTGAGCGCTACAAAGGGCCTACAAAGAGCAGGTGTTAATGTCTTGATCACCATTTTGTCAAAGGTTTTCTTTAATAAAAATGTAATAGGTGTAACTCTTGTCTCCTGTATATTCTGAACCTTGGTTCATTTTTCAAGGAATTGTTTTACAGTATCAGAACAAAAGGCTTTAATAAACTGAAATGTGCAGGATCATTACACATGGATGATAGAAAAAGTTAATATAACCAGAAAACGGGCTTCCAGAGAAACAGGTGAATTAGAGCACCATAAGTCAGTTGTGTCAGTGCACAGCTCATGAAAAGCAACCGCTACTTTCCTTATATTAACTGCGGTTCTTTGATATGTCATCCACACAGACTCTGTATGTGGTGTGCATGATTACAAAATATATTTTTTCTAGTAGTCGAGTTCACTGGGGTCACACCTACACTTCAGGAACCTTCATAACTGCCAGAGATAAGGGGCCAGGGCAGTCACACCTACCATGCACATCCTTCACCAATAAAAAAATCCATACAGTCATACTGCGTGATGAAAAACAGTCACAAAGTCTATGAGGAAAACACACCAATTAAAAAAAAAATTTTTAAAGAAAACAAACCACCAAAGAACATTAAGGAAAGTAAGCAGCAGGAGGTGGTCGCTTAGCTGAAAAGCACCTGGAACAAAAGAATCTAGTCCAGAAGTGGGCAATTACTTGAGCTGGAGGACCACTTAAGGACTTTTGGTGAGCTGTTGTAGACCATGGAGGGCTCTGGGCAGGTGGGGAGTGAGGACTTGGCCTGATTGG
>NW_005841981.1:2191732-2201119 GCF_000455745.1 Alligator sinensis | reverse complement strand
AGGCCCAGGACCCCTGTAGACAGGGCACACTTGGCCAAGCAGATAGGATGGGACCATGGTTGGGTGGGGAGTAGCATCCAGGACCAGGGTAGGTGGGTAGGGCCTGGATCGTGAAGCAGCGACAGCATGGAACCAGGACCTGGGGCAGAGCCACAATCCACTCCCCACATCACAGCAACAGATGCCAGTCCCAGGGGCAGGGACATGTGGAGAGCAGATCACAGCTTTGCACTGACCCCAGCCCCGCACTGTCATCACCCTGCCAATCCCAACCCTGGCCCCTGGCCTCCACCTACCTGCCCACCACATCCCCATCCCATCTGCCCAGCTGAGCATGCCCAGGCTGGCCTCCATGGAGAACCAGCAGGCTCGCCCACTGTCCGGTGCCCCGGCAGTGGGTGCGGGGTAGTCGGGCCGCAGTTGCAGCAGGTCCAGGTCCAGCAGTGGAGACACTGGCAGTGGCAACTCGGGAAAGTGAGCCACTGCAGCAAGGACTACCAGGAAGCTGAGTCCAGCTGCCACGCTGCTCCCCCCTCCACTGACACATGTCAATGCATAGTAGGACTGGCTGCACACACCATGTACTGGGCTGCCCTCTGTGCCTGGGCCAGGCAAGACTAAGGGACTCACCACAGTCTAGATAAAATCCCTTGGAGGGACAGATCCAGCCCGCAGGCCATATTTTGCCCACCTCTATTCTAATCAATAGGACACACATAAAGACATCTAGATTGAGGAAGCTTGCCAGTTAAAATAGACTTTGGTAGCACAGACAGTGGTAGAAGAACTGGCTGCTCCTAGGGAGAAGACTGACTGCTTGCCACCTTAGGGGGCAGATGCTGCTCCACCTCCCCAGCTGGATCTCCAGTTGACTGAGGTTCAGAACTGCTACCCAAGTCTTGGAAAAAAGAAAAGGGAAACAGACACCAATGGCTACAAAAAAGAGCCACATTAGGGGGGTGTGAAATGGGCCATATTCGATTTGGATTCAGCCCAAATCGGGGACAGTGATTCAATTTGTTGATTCAGATCACTGTCCTGATTCAATTCCGCCAAATCCAAATCTTAAGATTTGATGCTGATTTGGAGAATCAGTGATTCGGCCATAGTCACAACTTTAAATGTTTTTTCTACATACCTTGAGGTACCAGCAGCTTGAGAATGCCATGATTGTGGGGCAGATGGAGCGTCCCACAGGAGCAAGGGGGGGCCTCCTGCATGCTCGGCAGCTTAACCGGAAGTGAACTGAAAGTACTCCTGGTCCACTTCCAGGTCCGTCACCAAGCATGTGGGGGCCCCCCACCCCTGCACCTCCTGGCTCAGCAACAGGCCACAGGGGGACCCTGGGTGTCCCCCCCAGACCCAGGAGGCACCAGTTGCCAAGCCAGGGGGATTTGAGAGGGCCCCCCAGCACTCTCCCCGGAGGACCCAGAAGTGGACCGGAAGTGCTTCTGGTCCACTTCTGGGTCTGCTGCCAAGCGCACTGGGGACCCCGCCATGCTCCTGTGGGATGCACCATCTGCCCCACCATCTCAGCATTCACAAGCCACCTGGTACCTTGAGATATGTAGAAAAAACACTTAGCGTTGTATCTATGTCTGAATCATCAAATCTCTCTGAATTGACTCAAGAGGGTTCCAATTCAATTCAGAGAGATTAAAGGGTCTCCTGATTCAATTTGGATTCAGAGATTCAGCCATCGAATCGGGCCGAATCTCCACCGAATCAAATCAGCAACCAAAGCTTTTCACAGCCCTAAGCCACATGTTCCAAAAGCTGAGAGGCTCCCAGTTGTTTCTTCCAGCAGGAGGACATGAACGGCAGTTGTGGCAGGATACTCCCTTATAACAGAGGTACCCAGCTGCTTAGCTAACAATATCCCAAGACATGTTTGCCAGAACCCCAAATCCAAGACATTCTGAATATGGCTCTATTGCTTTTCTGGCCCTTTAAACACTACCGCATGCTGCTTATCTATATGGATACTGTCAGGTATCACTCTGAGCAGAGAAAAATGACTACAAGTTTCTGGAAGCAAGCGTGAATAAGTGAGGGGCACAAGTGGTATTTTTGTTAGTTCAGCTGAGGGGAAGGGAAGGGGCTGACATCCTGGAGGTGAATGCCTGCTAGTGTAGACTGTGTTGATAGGAAGGTTCTGGCTTACTTGACCACAGGATGGAGTTCTGTGAAGGACGGCTGCTGAGCAGAGATGGGATACACCTAACCAAGAGGAAAAACTTCCTACTAAACCAACTCACCAACTTAGTGAGGAGAAATTTAAACTAGGTTTGAAAGGTGGTAAATGACAAAAGCTCACAGGTGATTAAAAAGAAACAGATTCCTTAATCAATGAGCTTAATTAGGGGCATTGGTGTAGTAACAGGAAATACTGCATTTCCAATAGGGCCATAAGAGAGAGAGAGAAAACTAGTGTAGCAATCAACCAAACAACTTGGATGTTTATTCGCTGTTGCTTGGAATATGAGAAATAAAGAGAAAGAATGGAAACCATAGTATATAAAACTGCAACTTAATTGGCACCACAGAGATTTTTTGGGATATGTTTCAGGGCTGGAAAATAGCTCTATAGAGTAAAACAAGAGATAAATTGAGCTGTATATCAAGCACTCACACACTTGTTCTAAAATGTAGAGAGGCAAGACCTACTGAAAATCAGAGTGAAATTTTACAAAGGAAATAGAGTATTATCATGCTAGGCCATCAAAATCAGGTGAATGAGAAAAGTCCTCTGGTCCATGCTGTGTCTATTGGGCAGATACCCTGATCTCATATATTCCTGCAATGGACAAAGATGAAGTTTGGCATGTTGTGTGGTATATGTGCACACCATATCACATCCCAAAATTATCCAGCTCTCCAGTATGTCATGGGATGCAGCTGAAACTGCTTGTATACTCTATGACTGCCTGGTAGCTCTGAGGTAGGTAAGACCTTTTGGATTTGGAATCAAATACTGACACTGAATCTAATGCCTTGTGCATGCATCTGTTGTGCTGCAAAAATTAATTCTATATTAGCCAGTTATCCAGATGTAGATGATCCCTTGTCTTGTTAGATGCACTGCCACCACGGTGAGGACCTCTGTGAATACCTGGGGGGGCCATGCATAGGCTGAAAGGCAGAACTCTTGTATAGGTAATGCCATGCTCCTATCAGCAAGGGGTTTTTGGTAGGAGGAGAAAGGGGAGTGTAATCTCTTTTATCAGACCAACTGGGAGAGATGTTAGACAAAGTGTCTCCAATAGAGGGACTGCTTGGCCAAGTTGGTTATTATTCACATATCTGTATTCTACAACACAGTTGGATAGGAAGAATTTTAAGAAAAGATTAGGGTTAATTCTGAACACTGACTAAGAAGCTAAGAAAGAGAGGTTCAGAATGGAAATTTTCCCAAAGCTTTAACCACAGTTGTAGTGAACATCCAAGCTACAACAATGTCAGGGTATCAATGCTGAGAGAAATAAGAATATTGAAGAGGGGTTTTTTTGTGACTGCCAATACAAATTTAATATTTTTGTTCCAAATAGTCGCTTTTAAAAGCTGAGTATTTTTGGAGCTACAGGTTACTATTGGACACTGAGCAAATAATGAAAACTAATAATTAGTATTCTTTTCTATTCATGGTTCATGAAGCTTTACACCAACAAATGTGAAAGACAATAACATGACTGTTAGTTAGACTGACATTTAGTTCTGTCATCAACCTGATTAATTTAAGGGACTGTATAATGAATATGGAACCTCTTAATTGAAGACCAGTTCACATTTGACTCAGTCAGGCACAATAAACTTTTCAAATCTTAAATTTCCATGTAGTACATTTAATCAGGTCCGGTGTGGTTACACATGCTGATATGCCTAGAAATGTCATTTCTGAGGTCTTCTGACAATGGTAGTAACTAATATTATGATGCTGACAAATTTGGTAGAAGGTTGATATTGTAGTGATGGGAACTACAGAAATACTTAAGATCAGGGGCAGGCAAAATGGCATATCCAGCCTGCCAGGCACTTTCAACTGGCCCGCAGTATCCACCAATTAATTGTACTCTGCCCAGCCCTTCCACCCATGAGGGTAGGAGTGAGGTGCCCACATACACCCCCCCACAACGTACCCTCTTGTGCCTTGCTCCCACCCTTATGTGCAGAAGGGCACAGCCCCGCCAGCATGCAGCTTCTGGGTAGGGCTTCTGCAGACACCAGGGGACCTGCTCAGTTTCCCCAGCATCCTGCTCACTCCTGGTAGTGGAGGTGGGGACAGGGAGTGTAGAGCTGCTGCTGGCAGCAGAACGGAGCCTGCACCCAGGGGGGCAGCAGGAGCATGAAGCTTGGGTGGGCAGGGTGTAGGTGTGGTGGGAGGACCCCTCACACACTCCCCCCATGGCACACAACCCCCACTGCCAGCAGCAGCAGCTGGGGCTCTGCAGGCACTGGCGCCTGGCGGCATACAGCTCCAGCAAGCGTTGCATATGGGGGCAAGGAGCACAGCCCAGCTGGGCAGCCTCTATCACAGGGATTCCCTGCGTGCACGTGCAGCTTCCACACACACTCACCACCAAGGGGAGCGCTGAGTGGGAGCTGCCTGCCTTCCTTGCCCCCTGCCCATGAAGGTCCTGGGACTCCAGCAGAAGTGGAAGGGAGTGGAAGGGAAGTGGAAGGCTGCCTGCCTTCCTCGCCCCCTTCTTCCCCACAGAGTCCCGGGACCTGTGCAGCAAGGAGCTGCATGTGTGCCAGGCACAAGAGCCCCAGCTCCCCTGCCTGCTGCTGCTGGCAGCAAGGGCTGCATGCCAAGGGGTGGGGGAGTGTGTGGGGATTCACCACACTGTCCCTCACACTCCACAAACCTCACCCACCACACCCTGTCCCCACAACCCCCACATGAAGGCGGAGGCGGTTCAAGCGCCTTCATTGAACACCTTCAAGATGAAACTGGATGCTTATCTTGCTGGGATCCTATGACCCCAGCTGACTTCCTGCCCTTTGGGCGGGGGGCTGGACTCGATGATCTTCCGAGGTCCCTTCCAGCCCTGATGTCTAACACCCCCCCACACCCCACCATACACCCCCCCCACACACACACACAACCACACCCCAAACCTCCTACACACAATATACAAGACTTTGTGTTTTAGTTATTATGCAATCACCTCTATATGCAGTACACAAACACAAATTATGACAACTATTTTCTGTAATAAAAGTAAAATACATTATAGCAGGTGTTTAACTTTTAGTGTATAAACTGTTTTTTTTTTTCTGGTTCCAAGATGGCAATGCTCCCCTCCCAAAAGGGTATTTTCTGGCAAGCAAGGGGAGGGAATTATGGTGGCAAAGTTCAGGGGTTAGGGATGGGAGTTCCAATCCCAAGATGGTGACCAGGAGGTGGGGCAAGTTTCAAGGGGCAGGGCTACCCACGTGGTCCTCAGCAGCGCACCAAAACTCATTAAGCAGCCCTCCAACTAAAATAATTGCCCGCTCCTGCTTCAGCTAGAATAGTTAGGAGTCTCTTCCATAACTACTTGGTCTAGACTAGGACATAATGGGTGTGTCTACACATGCAATTAATGTAAAGCAATAAACTCCAAAGCAGTATGAGCCTAAGTAAACTACTGCTAGGCGCAGTGTCTACATATGCAACCAGGACAGCCACAATTTGAGCTCAGGCAGAGCAGGCCCAGGCTGGCAGGGGGTACAGGAGGTTAGCCCTGGCCTCCAAGTGGCAGCGTCAGGTGACAGAGGGGCTGGCTGCGGCATGAGGGTGCTGAAAATGCTGAGCTGTGTGGCTAGGCAGTAGGCAGGAATCTGGCCCCAGCTGGCTGGGCTGACCAGACGCAATTTATGGCCACAGTCAGCATCTACATGTGCATTTAATCTCAATAAATTATCCCAGCATACAATAGTACAGTCTCCGACTGTGGTGTTAATTAATGCCGCCCGACTGGGGCCTTATTTAGTTTACTATGGCCTAATACTAACACATGTGGAAATGGTGACGCTTTACTCTGCAGCTAATTAATCTATTCATCAGCTAAGCACATGTGTAGATGTGGCCAATGAGACTCAAAGTCGTATCACTAAGCAGCACAGACTATATTTGTTTATAGAGCTATAGTACCAGACATACCAGCAAGATCTCAGTCTGCCTGTATTCAATAAACTGTATTATCTTCCCTTCGTGTCATTTATAACTGAGCACTTTCTCTTCTCTACTACAAAAGCACCACACATAAATTACTTTACTCCTCACCTTACTCCTGGAGTACGTGATTTCTATGGAGTAGTTAACCTCAAAAGCTTGGCATATGCAGTTCAAGTAAGCACTCAAACCTAAAATCTTCTTTAAACTGTACCAAATATCTGTCTGTATAATGTGTGCATCTAATAAGTTCCTGAGGGAAAAAAATATCTTTCCAACCCAAAATTCTGTCACAAAGAGATTCTGGTTCTTTTCAAGGAGGAAACTTCTCAAGGGCATTATTTCCTATGGCATTACTGTAATTTCAGATGGAATTAGAAGTGCAGAAACAAAAGAAGTTATCCAAACTTTCAAAATCCTGGTAACAATGACACAAAGATGAGTCATTTCTTACTTACTTAAAAAACTAGGATCACTTTATTATCCCACTGAAGTCCTGAAATATATGTAAAAGGAAGTTAAATAGTGGAACAATAATAAAAATATTGCATACATTCTTAGTGGAAATGAACAGTTATGTTACAAAATAGATCAAGTTTCTCTCTCTCGGAACTATAACTATAATTGAATTAATTTCACCTGATTTGCAGAGTCTTATCCATTATTTAGTAACAAAATGCATTTCCCTTGGACCTTAGGAAAAAAAGAAAGAAAAAATATTTCTTTATAGCGGAAAAATATTTTAAGGGGTAGGAAAATCCATTTCTGTTTCCCTCCTGTTTCTTTAAGGCTTGTCCTACTGGACTGCAGACCAGGCATTTTGGACTTGATTCTTCAAGCTGCCCACTCTGCTCAGTCGCAGTTAAGAGCCACCCAATATTCTGGTCCCAGCACGCTAAATCTGCCAAGGGCATGTTTAACTTATCATGGACACAAGTTCCTATGCAGTGGAGAGTTTCTCCATCACACTCCCTTCCTGTCCCCACCAAATTCCTTCTGCCCTCTTACAGGGTGCAGCAGTTTGCAGTAGAAAATTCCATTAATCCATTTTAGGGTCACTATGTTCCATAAAGTGATGTAAAGTGAACCAGGTAGACCAAAGAATCCATAGTCTTTTAAAATTATTCCTAAATAAGATATTAAATATTCTAATAGGACAGAACATTTTGGTAAAGTACATAAAGTACTTTGCTCAGTGCAAAGGAAACTCACCTCTCATGTTCCTGCAGTAATATGAGTTTGCTTAATCCTGTTACTACTGTTTTGTCACTTTACTGCAGAATCTGCTGTATATATGCTGAAATCTCAACATTTAGAATATGAAGGACTGACATAAATACTGCACGTATTTTGGGAAGCTGAGGCAATCCTGTATATCTTTCCTATTTCAAAGGCTTGGCAATATTCAATTTCATCAGTTCCGGTCCCATATTTTCAATACCTCCCCCTGGATGATCTCCTTCAAGCTTTTTCTGGGTGCCTAGATAGTCTCAAATTTGATTTTGCTGTTCTTATTTTCTTGATTCTCCAAAGATCATTCCAGAAACTTGATTCAATTAGGAGCCTCTTTTAATGTAAGCAATTCATCCTCACACACATCAGAGCTGTTCATTCACCTTTTCTTTAACTTCATTTTGGGTGGCTTTCATTTGAGCCATCTCAATTTTAACCTGTGTAAAAGCTCCATCTACCTTGCTTACTGTTTCTTTGATTTGAAAGATCTCCTCCATTAAGTCCTTAAACGACAACTCAGTGACCATTTTTGACTCAAGCTGTTTGTCAGGAGAGGTCAACAACTGCCTCAGTCTTTTATTTGCTGGAACAACATTCAAATTGGTTTCAGTGCAACTGTTTTTTTTGTGTGTGTATGCTAGCGTTTAAAATAATAACAAATGACCTAATTTTGAACTTAGGTCTTTTTTGTAACTGCATTATAAAAGGTTGGGAACAATGCAGTTTCACAAGGAAGCTGTCCTGCCCTAGACATATACCCTTGAGTTTGGTTATGTTAGGTCTGCAACATATAAATGTATATTTTCTGCACTTCTATAGCATCTTACATGCAATGTGATTTACAGATATTAATTAATGTACTGTCCTAACATACCTGTCAGATAGGTAAACATTATTTTTATAAATGAAAAAACTAAAGACTAACTACATACAAAAGGATTTTTCTCCTTCATGTGGAACATACAACACTCAAAGAAAGCTAGCTAACGAATACGTAATAATCCTGAAGTTGGAGCTCCCTTATGAGAAAAGGGGATGCTGATTTTCATAAAGACTCTCTTAATCAAGCCGATATGATACGGCCTATTATCTTATATTGCTATGAGAAAAAGGGACCAGATGCCCTCATTTAAGTCTTGTCAGCCATGTCTTTGGTGTTCCTTTGGAATAGTTTCTAGTCAGGAGTGTAGTTCCAGGATGTCTGGCATGCCACTTCCATTTACAAATCTACAAAAGGTACCTTACATTCTGTGTATCGCAATTCTAACATTTTCTCAGACAAGGTACCAAGAGCTTTAAGAACCCCAACTCTCCAATGTAGCAAATGCCTACTCCTAGCTCTTTCCAGGATGTTATAAGCCTACTTCAGGATTTCAGCCCTTGTGTTCCTTGCAGACTTAGTACTCCTTTTATAACTTTTCTCACACTGTAAACAGAGGTCTACCAAACTCAAGGAGGCAGCTGGCTGATTTCATGGGCAGATCACACAGCCAGTCACCATATTCACAGGCTGAGTGCAGCGGGGTCCGCCCCCATGCCTCTGATTGGCCAAGGGGCCCTGGCTGTCCTGCCTCTTCCTGCAGTTGCCATACGACCCAAAACTGCAGCTCAATTACCCTGATTAAGCCCAGGGAAGTCATTAACCCACATGTTATTAAGTGTGGATTAATGGCTTCCCCGGGCTTAATCAGAGTTATTAAGCCACGGTCTCAGGCCATCTTCAAGCAGCAAACTGTGCACTTTCGGTGGGCTTGCTGCAAAGTAAATAAATAAATGAATGTACTGTCAAGGAGAAAAGTGCATGAGAAGCCCTACTGTCTTGGAGCACGAGGTGGGGGAGAAGGTGGAGGATGAAGGGTGGGGGGTGAGGGGAGGGTGGAGGTAGCCCTGCCCTGCCCCGCAACTCCATTCCGTGCTGTCATTTTGCATTATCCCGCCTCCCTTCCATAGCCCCAATCCTTCATTTGCATGACCCCATCTCTAATGCCACCCTCCCA
>NW_005841981.1:2174318-2191707 GCF_000455745.1 Alligator sinensis | reverse complement strand
CATTTGCTTAACTCCATCCCCCTTCCACCCCCTCCTTTAGGAATCACGCTGCCCCCCCTCCCTCCTCCTTCCATTATTTACATAACCCCACCCCCTGTAGAGACACCCCTGCCCCACCTCCCTCCTTCTTTACCCTCGCTACTCCATCCTCCCCCCTCCCTCCCAACTGTGTTCCCTTTGTCCCCTTCTCGTGCTCCAAGAGTATAGGGCTTCCCAAGAGCTTTTCTCCTTGCCAGTAGAAAACCCGCATTTTTTGTGGAGCCAAATCACAATTCAGGTAGGTCCCTAAACTGTAACCATAATGTTCTCAGATTTCATCAAGTATCATAAAAGGACACATACTTGAACATGCTCTCTTTTACTGGTCTTCAGACACAGGAGAAGGTATGGGGAACCCAGACTTATGCTATTCCACCAGGCCTCAGACACTTGTGCAGTTACATCTTACAGCTCTCAGCTGTAGCTCAGCAGTTATCCCCTTGGGCTATCTTCATATATGACTCTGCCCAGAGGCATCTCTGTTTTTGCTTCTGCAATGTGCTAGATTTAAATCTTCTTCTCTACTCTGCTAATTTCACCAGTGTCTCAGTAATTCATTGCTCACTGCTCCAACTTTTTGTCTCCCTGACTTCTGGATTTCTACAGTGAGCCATACAGCACCAGGCCTCTAGAGTTCATTTCTCTTGGCCAGGCTGAAGACAAATGGCTGGCTTCCTTTGCTTTGCTTTCTATACTTATAGATGGAGATTTTCCTCTTGATGGGGCCTTCACTCCTTTTGCATAACCCTCAGCGTCCTGTTCTAGTACAAGGTTAGGTATCTGTCAGAAGCTGCCAAGGCAACCCCTCAAATCAATGGATGAGAAAAGAGTCCTTTAAAATGTGGTACTACTGTGATAGAATACAGCAATTAAAAAAATCATTATTTAAAAAAAATAGAATGACAGTTTTAATATCAAATTAAACCCCTGTAAAACTGACCAGAAATCTGTGCTATTTATATATATTTTAAAGTTATTACCTTAACAGAGTAAGTAGATAGCATCCTCTATGTAAAAAAATGTCTAATTCATATTAAAATATCTAAAAAATTAAAATAGCAGCCTTTAAATTAGGCTTCTCAGCCAATTATTACAAACCTAAATATGAGATTTTTACAAACATGTTAAGTGCCATTCAAACTATGCACTCTAACAGAGGAGTATAGTCTTCTTGAAGCACCTCAACTTTCTTGATCTGCGGATGTTTGACATATCAGAAAGTAGTGGTGTTTATAAATAAAAAACAAACTACCTGCTACCGTGTTGTTGTGGTGTTCTCACAATATGTTCTGCAGCCCTAGACTTGTCTCTAGCATAGATTAGCATCCTAACTGTGAAACTTCCTAACAAGATCAATTTTCATGTAAAATCTGAAAATCTATCACTAGTTAGGGAACTACTCAATACTCATATGAGTACTTTACATGAAAGCTTAACAACAGAGCTGGGCTGCAGTGCAGCAGGACACATGGGGGCCTTACCAACTATAGATGTCTCCATGCCGCTAGCACACTTGATTGCCTGCATGCAGTGACAGCTGTTATTTTTCCATCCCAGCACCGTAAGTCAGCACCCAGAGCTATTGCCTCAGTGGCCCTGCCATAGTTGTGCTACTGAATATGTTTCTAGAAGAGAATAAAGTAGAAGTAATGCATACTTTCAAAAATATTTAAAACTAACCCCCCCCAAACTTATTCTAAGTTTTTTCTCAATGTTTTCATTTGTTTAAAAAAATCATTTTACTCATGTTAGTATGACAAATTTGGAAAATTGTACTGTGAATAAAAGGACAGGTCCAGCTTGATTTTGATTTATACTTCAGCCACTTTTGATTGCCAGAGAAGTAGATAGCAGCCTCTACATAAAAGAAAATTAGGCTCAGATGAGTATACACCACGGCAAATGACACTTCCATGGTAGGGATCCAGAGAAATCCAAGAAAGGATGTTGGATTAACGCAGGAACTGAACTTGGAGAGATGGTGGACCCAGAAGGATTTCAGATTTGTATGTAGCAATGAAATGAGGGATAGAAAAAAGTAATACATGGGAAACACTGAAGAGTGGGGCTGAGACGCATTATTGTGATGGCACAGAGAAAAGCTATAAACAATGTCTGCCTACCATCAAAAGCAAAGATGAATTTTTTTAAAAATAATTATTTTAAAAGTTACTAGAGCTAGAACAGCCATTTTAAGTATCTGACATTTCTGATCTGTATTTACTATATCCAATACCAATTTTACAAAACTGTATGCCAAACCTTACTAGCCAAGCAAAGTGTATGGTGAATTTACTTCATGGTCTGGCTTCCAAGGGCTAATAAAATGTTTAGCAGCTGTAGAAAAAAATAAATTCCATGACTGCAACATTTATTTAAAGAATGGTAAATACAGTATGTTTTTTATTATGTAGCAGAACTTCAGTCACAGACCAAGAATGCAGATCTTTCACCCATTCATTACAGAAAATACTGCTCAAGGGAAACTATTTTAAACTGATTTATGTGGTAGACATCGAAAGACAAGCCAGTCAAATTGGACAATGTGGCAGATGGTAATGGATTTATGCATATTTATGTAGCATGTATTTACTTGTCGACTTCGTTATCCGTCCTTACTCCTTCCCAAAAGTAGACGGTAATTTATAATAACTATGACAGTGTGACTGCCTGACACTCCCTTCTTGGCCCTTTCCTTTGCACAGCTTAAAAGGCAGCATGCTCTGTGAAGCTATTTTAATTGTTTTACAGTTTTATTACAAAACATCCTGTCTGTTACACTTGTTTCCTGAAGCTATCATAACAATGTTAGCTGTTTCTGCTTCTCTCCCTCAGGGTATCTGTTTTTACAGATACAATTAAAGTTGGTAAGCAGTTCACCAACATGCTAACATTAATTTGTCTTTTAATTTATTTGACCTTTTACACCAAGCAACTAGCTCATTAATGTAGGAGATGCACATCAAACAAGATTTTATCATTAGCATATATTCTTGCAATACTGCGCTTTTTCGTTCTTGTCTGCCAAAACATTGAGACTATTAGTTGTGAGATGCTTTTATTTATTCTGAATGGCTTCAGAACTCCTGTGGTATATTTGCACAGTATTTAACATAAATAAATGAAATCTATATGCAAAGGGCACGTGTTTTGATCTTAAAATTCATAACTAAAAAAAAAAGGGACCTGAGAATAGGATTTCAGATCACATACTCTAAAATTACTCCAAATGTAATTTTTTTCTGATAACTGTCTATCGATGAAAAACCAAACCAGAAAAATAAGAACCTTTGGTCTACTGTTCAGACAAAAAGGATGTATTTTCTGAGATTGAAGCTGAATCTGCACTGCTGCAATTTAAACCCATTTCTTCAGTTTCTCCCTCTTCTTAAGAAGATCTGCATAGCATCATGTTCTCCCTCTTGTTAAAAGGTTTGCATAGATAAAGCTTCTGTACCAGTTTAATGAAATCAGTTTTTAAATCTTTGGTAAACTGGTAAATATGTGCATGAGAATAAACTTTTAGTCTGTGATCTGCCAAGAGGTAATATATGGTTGGCCCTCTTAGCCCAGGAGAAGCCATACTAAAAATCAATGAAATTCCACTCATCTCAGGAACACTCCCTAGTAAATTTGATGGTAATAATAGGGACATAATAATAATAATAATATGATGTCTCAGTAATTTGACAGAATAATGGCCTCTGGGTGCTGGAACCATTCAGTCCCAAATACAGGAAAAGAGGGGAAAAGAAGGATGAAAAGGGAAAATGTTGCCTACAGGTCTAAGTATAATGCATTAGGCAGAGGAAATCAGTCATCTAAAATTAAAGAATATTCTCTGCTAGTCTTTCCATAGGTTTCAAGTCATTTGAAAGAATTAGCTTCTGTGTATTCTACATGTGTGACTCATATTGCCAAACAAAGCAGTGGCAAGTGGCAATATTAGACAAATAGCTACAGTATGCTACAAACAGAGAAACCGGAGAAGAGTTCAAGACAAGAACAGAGAAAAAAAGGACTGCAAAAAACTATCCAGAAAAAGCAAAAAAGCCAACCAGATAATAGGCAAAACAAGACGTCAAGAAGAATACTATGCAGGGGGTATCAAGATAGTTTTTATTTTTAAATTTTATTGGAGAAGTTAGCACCAGTATAACCATACTACATCTTCGGAGCGCAGCCCGTTCCCCCTCTCTGCCCCCCCACCCGCTGCTTCGCAACCAGGGTGCTGGCCTTGCCCCTCCTCCCCACGTCCAGCCCATTTTCGTGACGTGCAAAAAGCAGAGGGGACGGGGCCAGAGTTCCGCCCCACCCCCCACCATCCACTCCACTACTGCCACCACCGCCTGCCAGAGGGATGGGAGGGGTTGGGCTCACTCCCCCCACTGTTGCCCCCGCCACTTTGGGACCAAAGGTACTCCCCCCATGCCACCCCCGAGGGGCCAGTGGGGACAGAGCCCAGCATCTGGCCCTGTGCCCCCACTCCCCTCATCCAGCTGTGCCCCCCCCAGCATTCAGGCCTGACCCTGTCCCCCCAGCTGTTCAAACCTGGGGCTGCTCACCCTCATCCTCCTCCACTGTGGTGGCCCTGACACCATTCCTTGTCCCCTCGCGCCACCGCCACCTCCTCCACTAAGCGGGGGGGGCCTCTCTCCCCGCTGTCATGGCAGTGCTCTGCCACCTGCTGTCCCTACTACTTTATTCGTACTGTGATTGGCTGCTGAGACAAACAATCAGAATGTGAATAAAGCATTATGGGCAGACAGACTAAGGCTTTTATATATATAGAATTAATTAGAGGTGCACCGATACATCAGTCCCTACCGTATCAGCACCAATAAAAGGAAAATTGACATTATCAGCAATCAGCCTCTTTTGGCTGATCTGGCCAATAATGTTGTCGATAAATGTCACATGCACGCCCGCAGCCACAGCATGCACTCAGCCAGGAGTATAGCCCAGCAGCTTAGAGAGCAGCGTCCGGCTGGTAACTCTATGGCAGGGGAAGGAGTATGGGGAAGGGAAGGATTGTGTGGGGGGAGGGGGCAAATCGAGGCCCCTGAGGGGAGGGAGTGGGGCTAAGGCAAGGACAGGGGCAGGAGCAGACACTGCCCAGCAGGGGCAGGGCATGAGATGGAGCTGGTTTTTCATTTGGGGGGGACAGGGAGGGGAGGGGTGGTTCCCACCACTGTGCACACCCATGGGTGCACCCCTAACATTAATATAGTTACATTATCCCTTCTATTATAATATTATAATATAATATATAATATATAATATATAATAATATATATTATAATATAACTATTAATATAGTTACATAGCCCTTCTCTGGACCCTCTCCAGGTTATCTGCATCCCTCTTGAAGTGCAGTGCCCAGAATTGCATGCAGTACTCCAGCTGGCCAGAAAGCAGTTGGAGTACTGAAGCACTGATCAGTGTTTTAACATAAGCAATAGGTAAGGGGAATGCATGCTTCTTTATCTGTGCCTGATTTTGTTGGTGAACCATATTTTAAGCAGCTGTCATTTGGTTATACGCACTGCTGTATGTTAACTTTGGAATTCCTAAACTGGATCCTGCATGTCTGAGACGTGCACATAATGACACTGCTGCACTGTTTCTCTGTACACCAAACTGCACCTTAACTAAGTCATACAAGTGATATTATTTTCTCAGGGATAGTTTTATAAAGAAATAGATAGGCATCTAGCTGGGGTCATCTAAACCCAGCACTCTTTTCTGCCTATGCAGGGGGTCGGACTCGATGATCTATTGAGGTCCCTTCTGACCGTAACATCTATGAATCTATGAATCTATGAAGTATGTAAACCTTTCATCTAGCTTAGCTGCACCAATATGGAGCTTACAATAATGTAGCTTACTCCAGTAATTTACAGAAAAGTTGCTTTGTATCAGGGAAGTAAACTACAGTAAAGCACTAACATTACATCAATGTTGTGATACTATTGCCACTTAAATGTTTTTCATATAGGATCATAGGAAAGTAGGGCTAAAAGGGACTGCACATGATCATCTAGTCCAGCTTCTTTCTCAAGGCAGGATCATACCTGACTAAACCATTCCACCCAAGTGCCTGTCTAACCTGCTCTTGTAAGCATCCAAAGATATTACAACTTTTCAAGGTAGCCTGTTTCAATGTTTGATTATCCTCACAGTCAGAAAGTCCCTCCTTATCTCAAGCCTAAATTTCTGCTGAAGCTTTAGACCAGTGGTCCAAGTCCTGTCCCTCACAGTCACAGAGAAAAGCCCATCTCCATCCTCTCTATAAATGTCTGTCAGGTACTTGAAGACTGTTCTCAAATCCCCCATCTCTTCTCCAGACTAAATAACTCTAGCTCTTTCAGCCTTTCCTCGTAAGTCATGCTTCCCAGGCCTCCATTTATTTTGTTGCTCTGCACTGGTCTACTGTAACCATCAGGTCCTTCTCTGCAGCCTAGCCAGTCACTCCCAAGTCTATATTTAAGTAAGAAATTACTCCGTGACTTTGCACTTGTTCTTGTTGAATCTCATCTGATGGATTGTGGATCAATTCTCCACTCCATACAAGTTGTTCTGTATGCTAGCCCTACCTTCCAGAATATATGAAACTCCACCCAACTTGTGTTGTCTAAAATTTGCTAAGTGTATACTCGATCCTATCACCCAAATCATTAATGAAATATTAAACAATTCCGGGCCCAGGACTGATGCCTGGTGAACCTCACTTCATACCTTCTCCCAAGTAGACATTGAGGCATTGAGGGCTACTCGTTGAGTACAATGATCCAACCAATTATAATTTCACCTTAACAATACTTTTAACTAGTCTGTATTTCCTTGGCTGGTTAAGAACCATGTCGTGAGAAAGTGTAAAAAGCCTTGCTAAATTCAAGGTTCATCACATCCACTGCTCTCCCCCATCTACAGAGCCTGTCACCTTGTCATAGAAGGAAATCAGGTTGGTTGGGCATGACTTGCTCTTGGTGAATCCATGCTGGCTGTTCCCGATCACCTTATTCTTCTCTAGGTACTTCACAGTAGATTCCTTGAGGACCTGCTCCCCAATCTAGGTATTGAAGTCAAGCTGACTCATCTGTAGTTCCCTGGATCCTCCTTCTTCCCTTTCTTAATGATAGGCACTAGTGGTGCACCGATAAAGATTTTCTTGGGTGATACTGACAGTCGATGATTTACCAACCATATCAGCCGATGCTGATCTGATAAGCAATATTTAGTAATAGTACAAGGCATTTTAAACTACTGACATAAACCCTTTTTGTTTTACCTTTATAACACACATATACACCTCCTGCCTGCTCCAGTACTCAATGAGGAAGGCGATGACTGCCTTATTCTCATGCATGTCGCCCCCTCATTCACGGCTCCTACCAAATGCCCTGCTCCCTGTGCAGCCTGTGCTGCTATCCTAGGCAGATGAGGCAAATCCTTGTGTGGATAGCAGTGCTGGGTGTGTTTGGAGCCCCAAAGCATGCCACTCCCAGAGCACCAGAGGGCCATACTGAGGCAAGCTCCCATGTCCACCGGGGAGAAGCCACCTTTGCAAAAGGGCCCGGTGCCTGGCAGATCAGAATATCCCTAGTGTGGTGCCTTACCCACCTCCCCCTCCACACACACACACACACACACACACACACACAGAACCCAATGTGTCTGCAGCAGCTCCAGTGCTCAGGCCCCTGCTGCATGCATAGCATTGCCATGATAGTGGCAGCAGAAGTCAGTAACAGTCACTTAGCTGCTGAGCGCGGTGCCCTATGACTTCTCCCTGGTGCTCCCTCCCACTGCTCACTGGAACCTGTAGCCTGTCACAGACTCAGGCGGTGGCAGGGGGCACAGACCAGACTATGTTCACCAAGGTGCACCAGGTACACGGCCGTAATTATTGGCTACAATGACCAAGAAAAGCCGATAGCCAATAACATCATTTCTCGTTTTATCGCTGCCAATCCAATAGCCAACCAATATATCGGTGCATCCCTAATGGGCATTGCATTTGCCCTTTTCCAGTCACCTGGGACTCACACAACCTCCATAAGTTCTCAAAGAAGCTCGCCAATGGCTCTGAAATTATTTCAGACAATTTGTTTAGTACCCTAGGGTACATCCTATCCAGCACTGACAACTTGAAAGCATCTAGCTTCTCTAAGTAATCCCTAACCTGTTCTTCTATTACTCTAGAAGTTTGTCTCCTTCCCTATTTTGCTGCCAAATGTATTCATCATCTGGTCATTGCCCCTATTTGTGAAGACTGAAGTAAAAAGGACCTTAAATACTTCAGCCTTCTCTGCATCACCTGTAACTAAACTGCCTTCCGCATTCTGTTCTCTGGTTTTCCTCTTACTTTTGACATACTTGTAGAAACCCTTATTATTTTTTATGTTCCTTGCCACCTGCATCTCAAATCTTGTCTTGACCTTCATAATTTTGTCCCTGAATGCCTGTGCAATATGCTCAGTGTCCTCCCTAGTACTAAGACCAAGTTTTCACTTTTTATAGGATTCATTTTTGTGTTTCAACTCATTAAAAAGACTTCTGTCTAGCCAGGCTGGTCTCCTGTTGCACTCCCCATTCTTCTGTTGCATCAAAATAGCTTACTCCTGAGCCCTTAAGAGGGCCTCCTTAAAGTATAGCCAGCTCTTCTGAACTCCTTTACCCCTCAGACCTGTGCCCCAGAGGAACCTGTCCACCAGTTCCCTGAGTTGGTTGACATCTGCCTTTTTAAAAATCCCAGTGTCCTTATTTGGCTGTTTTCCTTCCTCCCTCCCCTTGAAATCTATCATTTCATGGTCTCTATCATACAAGTTTCCACCTTCACATTCTCAACCAATTCCTCCCTGTCAGTGAGAAGTAAGTCAAGAAGAGCTAGGCTTCCATATATGGGTTCCACTACACTGTATTTTTCCTCTAGCATGCATCCATCTCAAAAAACAAATTAAACAACATCTGTATACTATAGCTAAGTTCCTAATAAAAAGCTGTCTATTAAAACTCAAATGTATTGACCCTTCCCCCTACCCCGCATATTAAAAAGGGCTCACTGCATCATAAATGGTCTGAAGATAAGCAAAGGTTCCTGAAAATAAACAGAAGTACACAGTTCTGCCAGTTCCACAAACATGAGAAACATCATTGTTAAGCAAAGATGCATGGAAATCAAAAACAGAGGAAAACAGTTGTGAACATACATTTATCTGCTTCTTGCTCATTATCGAGCTATATAAAAGAGCATTTCCCAGAGACAGAAGCCCTCTGCTGGTCAAGATTTTATTTTACAAAGTGATGTAAAACAATTAAATTACTGTAACTGTGTTTTCCTTATTTTGAAGCAAGCCACAAAAGGATCATACATTGATTTTGTTTAATGAGAAAAATAAATAAATCAATTATAGACAACTCACTAAAATAAGAAAAAGGAAATAAGTGAGTTTTGTTTCTGATTACTAACTATATTTTGCTTTCTTCCCCACAAGCATAGTATTCACCCTTTGGCAAAACTTACCTGCAATTTGCTTTTGAAAAATACCATAGTTCTGAACAATACTGAACAAATACATAGTTAATGAACACTTCTGCCTCTTTTCTTGCAGGAATGGCAAGAACGATGCAAAAAATCATCTTACTAGGTTTGTAGGTTCATTGCTCTAATATTTACATTTTATTAATTTATTATTTCCTATTTAAAATGTATTTGACTTGCCAACATTATTTTTAGGAACAACACTGTAATAAATTATCTTATTTCCAAAGCAGCTTAGGCATCTAGTTCCAGAATAGCAAACTATGTTGTTCTTTGGCTACTCTAGCAGCCATGCTCAGGGACCGACTGCAGGATTAAGATCATATGTAGCACCCCAAGATGCTATTCAAATGAAAGCAAAACACCTGTTTAAAATAGGAATATTTTATAACAACAACATTAAAATATAAATCTTAACTCACAATCTCTGTTCAACCAAGGGTCAAATCCGGTCATTATTTGTGAGCCTTATCCAGAAGAGAAAATTGTGAAAAATGAAAAGGCATTGACTGGACAGGACCCATGGCTAAGGCACAGCTAAGATAGTGCCTACAGACAACAATCAAGAGAATCAAGGTCCACAATCAAATGTTCCAGTACTGTTTTGAGAAGAATGCAGGTGGCAGAGCCCATATAATTTTCATTTCAAAATCAGGGTCTAGGTTATAAGAAGATTCAGAAATATTTTTATCTTCTTTATATAGTTTGGCCCAGAGCTCTGCTGCTAAGTAGCGTTTGGCATCTTTGTATCTGATGAAAATAAATAAATCAAAATACATAAATAAAAAATATCCAATACAGTATAAAGCACAATTTTTCATACAGGTATTCTGCCTTATGGTAGACCCAGAATATTTCTAAATCCACACTAACAATGGAATAGTAACTCAATGGATTATACAGTAAGTATACAAAGAAAAAACCTACACTGAAATAAAGAACTTCACCATTGACATTGAAAGGTGGCAAATTACTTTCAACCGAAATAATTCATTAATCTAAAATAACCCACACCAGCAAAAGAGGACCAAGACACGACAGAGCAAAGCAGTTAAGCACATAATCAGTTGCATCAAAATAATCGTTGGATCATGGCCCTGTGTATACTTTACACAACCATCTGGAAGCTACCTCTATAAAACATCAAAACAAAAGGAATGTATTACAGGGCTCCAGACTGTCAGCACTTCCTGAAGTACCTAACTGTAGTTTGCATCATACGATGTTTCCATCAGTAATAATTATTAAACTAAATCTATTAATACAAGTTGTGCTCCGCCTGAAAAAGCACTAAAAAAGAAAATATCTCTGCCTTGAAATTTGCAACTCTGGGGAAAAATTTCTAATCTATCTACTCTTACACAAATCTTTAATAAGCAATCTATATTAACATTCATATTTCATATCAACCAGCACCTCCCATCAAGATAAGTACCTTACTATTTGTAAGTGCCTTACAAACACATAAGGCACAATCTATGTCCCAAAGAATAGACAAAATAGTGCAAGATAGACAACAACTAGAATGTGAAAAGGTCCATATCTTACTTCACATACACATCCACATGCTCAGTCAGAAACTATTTTAGAAGAACATTAAGGTTGCAAAGGTACGTACTCAAAACTTAGGAAATGTTAAGTTAATATTACCTGTGCAGTTTTCACTGGTTTCTTTGTGTATCTGAATTAATGTTACAATCTAGCTGCATAAACGCATGCTATTTTTTCCACTAGACTCCATCCCTCACTCAGTACACTGTATGGACAATGCTTACATAATGGGCAGCTTTTCAATATTTTATTTTCTCCTCACAAGTCAATCTACAGCCCTAAGCATTCTTTACAGCACGCTGCTCAAGACACTGCCTAGAAGACAAAATTAGTCCTTTCATAGGCTGTTCTATGGCTTCCTCACTAGATCATCCAAATTCTTCGCAAACATATTTAATCTCCAAAATTCCTGTGAGGTGAGGATTTGCTACTATCCCCATTTTACAGACCAGGAACTGGGTCACTGAGAGACTAAGGTCAAAAGTACCCACTAATAGAAAGTACCCCATTTGAGTTGCTTAGGAAGAATACTTGGCATTGTATAGCACTGTATGTATATGTTGACAGCAGAGCTCCCACTGACTTCCAAGTGTGAGTGCTCAGCATTTCTGCAGATCAAACCCCATGGTCTCAAGGCAGGCACCTAGAAAATGTATCTATGAAAAGTAATGGTTTAAGTCATTTGCATAGCAACACATACGGACTCAATAGCAAAGACAAAGATAGGAACCAATGCTTCAGGGCAGCATTCAACTGCCTCAACTTTTAGTCTATCCTCCCTCTGCCTGCAATCTCCTGCCTCATTTCAACATTCCTTTTCCAATTTCTTCAGTAAATAAAGGCAGGGTCCTACAGATAAGATTCACCCTCATTACATATCTATGATCCATCTCCCAAGGAGATTAATCATTTCCACAGAACAAGACAAAGATCTTGTGGAAAAAAAACAGCAATTGTTCATGTAATAAGGGACCAGAATATAACATACACACACCAGACAATGGAATAATAAGGTTGCACAGACAACTTTAATACTGTCAATCATAGAGTGACCTTTGCAACCTTATAGTGTTCTCTGAATATGGTTGTGTGGGTGTATGTAATAATTCCCTACAGTTTTTTTTTAAAGAAAACTGATTAAATATAAATTCCACTGTATGGAATCATATTAACAGTCACATGGGGCATCAAGGCTAGGGACAGACATTACACATAAACCAGTTTAAGTGATCAGAAACTAGTTTAAACCTATAACAGAATAGAAAATCAGTGTTCATAAACCAGTTTAAAAATGGCTGAAACTGATTTGGGTCAAACCGGTTTATGAAACTTCTGTCCCAGACCCCTTCCTAGTTCAAGTTAAATCACAGTCCCCCAGCATCCCAGCTTGCTTTGCAGCCCTGAGCTAAGCTGTGTTGTCTGCTCCAGAAAGCATGGCCCCACCCCTCTGCTCCCTAGATGGAACAGTGAGGGCTGGCTGACAAGGAGGTGGGAGGAGCAAGCCCAGATGGGGATGCAGCTCAGTCTGTGAGGATGGGGGAGGGGGATGCCCTCCCAGGCAAACCTTGGATGGGGGCTGGGAGTTGGGGTCAGGGAGGGGGAAGGGGGGTTAAACACCCTTCCCCCACTCAAACTTACTGCTGGCTGCAACTGTGGGCTACAAATCCCAGAGGCACCTAGAAACAGGAAGAAGTGATGAGCAACACTGCAGAGTCCTGGCACTATGATTTTGGACTGCAAATCCCAGAGACCTTGGGGGTAGCAGGAAGAGGAAGTGAACACAACCCATGCTGGCTACATGCCAGAGAGCTGTACTCTAGCACCCCCTGCCTTCTGGCCTGAGCCACTGCAGGGATGTGGTTGCATTTGCTGAATCAAAGGTAATGGTCTGTTCACTTCTGTTTCAAATTAATTTGTGCATCTTAGACTGACCTGCAAAGACTGAATCAATTCAGCCTCAGGCTTTTTGTCAGTCTGTACTTAGCCCAGGAGAGTGGGAATGTTGAGATTCACTGCAGAAACTTCTACTACTTCAGCTAAGGGAAAGCTTAATAGCAATGAAGAAGAGGTAACAAGAGACTTTATCAATGGCTTTTACAGACACTTCCTGATAGCAGAGAAATGGTGAGATAGAAGAAGCTTGGTTCCACTCTCAGCCTTTGAGGAGATAGTACTCTAAAGGAACAAACTCTTCTGCCAATTCCTTCCATGCTTCCTCCCCTCTTCCCTGTCTTCTGAAACCTGTCAGTTAGTCCAAGTCTTCTACCCATACTCCTACTCATAGTCTAAACTACAGTCTTACTCCCAGAGAACCCAGCTCCTTACCCTACCAGTCCCAGCTCATCCTCTCACCCCTTTCCCAACCTCTGGCCTTCAGACAGCCCCTTTTTATTTAATCCATATGACTCCTAATACCACTGTTTCCTATAACCTTTCTGGTGTGCAACTACAGCCAGTTCCACAAAGATACTACACTTAGATGGGCTTACATTTTCCCTAGTAAATCCAGAACTGATAATACAAATCAATGATGTCTTTTAAAAGGTCTCCAAACACTCAGGACCATATTAACCCTTTAGTGGGCCCTAGGCAACCAAACTCATGGGCCCCGGGCTGGTCAAGACTCCCCCCTCCCCCACACACACACACACCCTGACGCTGCTTCCTGTGGGGAGCACAGCTCAGAGCCAGCCACTGCCACCACAGATAGGCCAGCAGAGAAAAGGGGAAGGAGGAGGATGGGGCTGTCACTGCATAGGGAAGGACCAGGCCTCCCCTGCAGCTCAGGGTCCTAGGAATGTGCCTAGATTGCCTATACATTAATCCGGCCCTACTCACACCCACTTTCACAGATAAGATGGGCCAGAATTTTTATAACTGGATACTATCATACAAACTACATGGCATTCACTTTACTAAATACTTTCTTTTATCATCAGTGCTCTTTAGTAATCAGCTCTTTCACTTCCTGCAGAAGGCAATGTGAGTTGAGGACACTTAGGAATATGCAGAAGAACTGGATCCCAAGCCATTGTGTATAAAAGGGTACTTAGCCACTTGAAATCATTTCACTTTACAGTGCTAAACTAAATGAATCTTATTGAAATTTGTTACACAGACTTTCATACTATGAATATTGTAATCCACTTATTTTTTTAAAATCAATCATATGACATACCACATTCACTGGAGGTTAGATTGGGTCCTACTCCTTCCACAAGATCTCTCCCAACTATAAAGGAAGTGGCCTTGATACTTAACTAAGGCGTAGTGAAGTTCCATGTTCAATTCAGTTTATCACTTGATGGTTCTGTCACAGTATTTCTGTAATACAGTACCACAGAAGTCTTGTCCTTATTTACAAAAAATGGGATGATTAAAAATATTAGCTCCTTAAAGATGTACAGTTAATAGAATACTGAGCTTTGGAGATATAGGGTGAAAAGGTCAATTTACTATCACACTGGTGGTGTAAAAGGGCACAAAAAGTTCACTTAGATGTCACTGATTCCCCATCTAGGTCCTTTTAAGTGAGAAATCAGATGCTTTACTCTGGCAATAACCAAGGATGAATGATATTTTTAATGATAAGTTGTAGTCACCCTGCCTAGTTGTACATCTATCATAATATGGCTAGCAGTACTACAAAATCAAACTCACTACAAAATTTGGAACAATTTTCAAATACACACCATTAACCATGGCCTTTTATTCACGAAGATAGAACCTTGATCTATAACCTTAATCCTCACATAGTTCCCATTCACTTCAATAAGAATCCTTGAGGAACAGCATATTTCCCAAAGTCAGTAAGGATAACAGAATCTGACCCAGTGAAGTGCACTATCATCCAAAGATCTTAGGCTGTAAGAGAACACATGATGTATTAACAGTATTAAATTGTTACTGTATTAACATTTAACTAGGTTTAAGCAGTAGATGTCAAAAAGTGTATGTTAGCCTCAGGCATAGGAGAGAGAGAACACACAGAAAAGGAATAATTTGTGGTGACCTGGTGGCTACACAGTCAAACCATTAACCACAGGGCCTCATATCAACCTCAATAAGTTTCACAACAGGCACCAGGGATAAGGTGAGAAGAGAGACATGAGATAAAGAAGGTAAAAAAAAGAAAGAAAGAAAGATGTAACATGAAATAAAATAAAAAAATAAAAAAGCAATATAGGTAGAGCAAGTTATGTTCTATACTATAGAAAGTCATCTATCAAAACACTATGCAAAAATGTAAATACATATTAATAAAAATGGATATTATTTAATAGTACAATCAGCATCCTAAATTTATCCAGCAATTGACAGACCAAACAGTCTCCCTCTCCAAACCAACTAGAAGGATGAATATATGCAGTTATTGAAAACAGGTATCCTCACAGAGGCATAAAGACTCCCCCAGCTCACAACTTACATGTACAGCAAATACCTTGTTCCCCCTTGAAGCATGTGGGCAAAAAGGACTGGAAAAGTTTTGTCATTCCCCGAAAAGAAGTGCGAAGCAAGAAAACCGAACCTCAAAGAATTGACTTCAAAACCCAGTGCAATTCAGAGATATTCCTAAAATAATGGAGTTTACATTCTTTCATGACCAGGGTTTTTTTTACAATCATGCATATACATACATACATCCACGATTCAATTTACATCCAAGCCTCTTTATACCACTTTGGCTTAAATTGCATTTACACGTATTTTAAGGCTCCTTTACACTACTTAGTGCCAAGGACATTACACTATACCGGTAGTTGTCAAATTACCTAATCTTTAGAAATGCAGCACATCCAAAGGATAATAATTTTCTCTTCATAGTTTGTTCAGCTGTTTGTCTAAGAACCCATACTGTTCTCTAATCTGACCATTTCCCCCTTTCCTGTATTTTTCTTCTCGTCTTCCCTGTTCCACATAGTCTAACTGCAGCAGAGGTAGACTTGATTTCCTTTCCTTTCCTATATAGGTCTTTCAAACCCATTTTTATATCTCTTATGAACTCAATTTTCTCTGCCATCTCACTTTACTGACTTCCCATTTCCCCACCCCTACCCTAATACTTCCAGGTGACAAAAAATGCATTTTATGAAATTGTCACCTGAACTGAAAAAAAAGCTATGTTGTTAATAAATAACAACACCAAAAACAACATTTCTGTGTGCGCAGATGACTTGTAGGCACTGGGAGTTTTGCCAAAGTAAGGTCTATAGCATCAGATCACAAGTAATTAAGAACCTTTTTTCCTTGAAATTCTCTATGGATTTAATTTTCATCATGTTTTTTAAAGAAGACATCTCTGTAGTAATCTTTTGGACCATCAACAATATTAAAGTGCAGCACATAATATTTATATGATAACAGTATATTACAAATTGATCCTGAGGGCGGGAACAGTAATTTTGCTGTCTACACAAACCACCTCTAAGTGCAGTTAAAAAATCATTTCACAAGCTCAAAGTATATAATAAAATAAAGGTAATAAGCATGACTGAAACAGAGGGAAAAATTATCTTCTTGTAATATACCTTACTATTGAGTGTCTTAAATCTACAGCTGTACAGATTTTGTAATCTGAAGAGGTTTCTTCATTTAAAATGAAAAAAATCCATTATTTATTGACAAAAATAGGCTGTTTCACTTGCAAAAATCATACAACATACTGTGATAGGACGTAAAAGTGTAAAACATACTTACACAGCACTGTAAAGGTTAAAAAATTGTTTAGTTTGACTGTGAAATGCTAGTTATGGTGATTGGTATTATGACAGAACAGATCACTGTCATATACATCTTCATACTGGCACAACTGCTCCTAGCTATTTTCTACTGCTCCCTACCCCGTGTTGCTGGTACTAGCAAATGAATACTTGAAATTAAGTTTGGTAAACTGAGAAAGGATTTCCTATAAAATAATTACTTGAACTGAACTCATAAGCCACGGCTACTTTCCCATTAGTAATTAAACAGTACTCATCTTTCATAGATGATGCATCTTAGAGTCAATCATGCAGAGAAATATTTAGGTAATATTATTACTAATCATTTCATAATTCCATTCTCTAAATGTTTGATAAGAAAAAAAGAAAACCATTGTAGTTCTGGTCCCAGTTCTGGAAGCAGAAAGCACAGCTTTAATTAATTAGAAAATTATTCAATACTTTAAATAACTCTCTCTCCATGCTTGTTTAAGCAGATAAGCAACATAAAAACGATTTATTTAGCAAAGTGTCATCTTCTCTTAGCAAAAGAGAA
>NW_005841981.1:2169111-2174287 GCF_000455745.1 Alligator sinensis | reverse complement strand
ATAAAAAACTGAAGCTCTAACCAATCAATTATAAATTAATCCATTTGCAATCCCATATAGTGTCATCTCAGTACACTTTCTGAGATGGAAGAAGGAAACTAGTTTTTTTATTTTCCTTAGACTAATGACTGTTACACCTGGTAGTGGCAACAGAGCCTAAGCTTCACAAGCTAAGTGTAAGCTACAATTCTAAGAGCCCAGTTCTCTCACTGGAAAATAACAAGTGACTTCAGTGGAACTTGCTTATATCCTGCTGTGGGAAATAAGGGCCCTAAGTAATTAAATATATCTCAACATTAAATTAGTTCATAAAAGCTAACTGTAAGTGAGTAGCATCCCAGTCTTGCATCCGATTTTGTTTATGCACTCCAAATAGTACCCAAATTAAAGCCAAGCCTACATTAAAAGGGGCTGCTAGTAGAGCAGACCATCCTATAGGCTAGGGACAGACATTACACATAAACCAGGTTAAGTGATCAGAACCTAGTTTAAACCTGTAACAGACCAGATGTTCAGTGCACATAAACCAGTTTGAAAATAGATGAAACCAGTTTAAAATAAACCTGGTTGAATGGATTAAAACCATCATCAGCTTAACTGATTTGGGTCAAACTGATTTATGCAATGGCTGTCTCATGCCCCTTTGCTGGTTTAAGTTAAACCAGACATCCCCAGTTTCCCAGCATGCTCTCTTGGCTGCGTGGGGCTCTCTGCTCCACAGCAGGGCTGGCCTCTACCCTCTGCTCCCTGGCCAGAGCTCCAGCAGAAATTTGCAGGCACAGACTGTCTGCCTCGCCTCTCCCTGCTAAACAGGGATTATTCCTGCCATCCCTCTGCCTTGTACATACATCTCAGCATTAGCTAGCAGACCACATGCTGGCTACGGTCCCTGCTGTGGGAGACAACAAAGGCGGACAGGCTTTTGGAGCTAATCAACAGGTAGCTTAATGCCCTTCCTTGGAAAAGCTGTTTAAGACGAGCTTGGAGAGAAGCTGTGTTTTCTTAATGGGCTGATAAACACTGAGTTAGGGGTGATAAACATTCCCTGCTGGGGAGACAACAAAGGCGGAGACAACAAAAGCAGACAGGCTTTTGGAGCTAATCAACAGGTAGCTTAATGTCCTTCCTTGGAAAAGCTGTTTAAGACGAGTTTGGAGAGAAGCTGTGTTTTCTGAATGGGTTGATAAACACTGAGTTAGGGGTGATAAACATTCTCTGCTGGGGGGTTGGGGGGAAATAATCAGAGAGTCCTGCCAGGGCCTGGTCACGCCCCCTGCAGCTCAGCACTATGAAGTGAAGGGAGGGCTGCTCTAGTGCCCCCCCCCGGCTTGAGCCTGAGCCACTGCAGGCACGTGCCTGCATTTCTAGAATGAAAAGGGAATATCTATCCAACTCCAAATCAGTTCAAGCTTTGCAGGTTAGACTAACCTGCAAAGATTGAATCAATTCAGGCTCAAGCTTTCTGACATATTGTACAATACTTTCCCAACATATTTTATAACACTTTCAAAATCAAGATAAGCAAAGCAAACACACCCTTACGCTGGTATAAATGGTGCTCCCTGCCAAATCTGCTGCTCTACTCTCTGTTCCCTGCCCTATTTGCAGTTCCTCGCTTCCTCCCTAATCTGCTGGGTACCTCATACAGAGGCTGCCCATGCCACAGGCTGCAAGTAGACCACCCCAATTTAGTTTACTTGCTTTGCTACAGGATCATGCAGATTCAACAGTTTCAGTGTAAACAGCTCTTGTACACTCTTGAGCAAGAGCTCCCCCCCACCTTTTAAAGTGACTACAAATATACCTTAGTCTGTACCCTCTAGTGCTATTAGGGGATCAAGCTAAGACAAAGAACAGAAACATGGGGGAAGTGAAGCAGAGATCTTGCTTTCTTTTTTATTGACAAATTCAAATAGGCGTCATTCCTTCTTGTAATCTTAAATCTTTTCAGTCAGTTTCTGTGGAAAACACAAATCAGAACCACTCTTTATTCACAAAAAATTATCAGAATATATCTGTACAATGTAGCAGCTTTACAAACATTCATTAATCTACCCCTTCCCTCTAAAAAATAAAACATACAGCCTAAGTATTATCATACATTTTTTACTGAGGAATTACTGGTGAGTAAAGTGAGGCACCAAGATCCTGCGATTTGCCAAAGGTCAGTCACCTGGTAAAATGATGACTGAGCTGGGAAAATGGATCAGAAGTTCAGACCCCCACCATCTTCCATTCTACCCATTTGAAAGGCTTGCTTAAATGCACATTTTGGCTCCAAGTAGCATATTCCACATCTATACTTCATTTTTATTTACAAAGACATAATCTTTGTGCACTATACTCTGTAATGGGTCTACCTTTATGAAGCAGTATTTTGTAAGAACAATAAACATTAATATATTTGTTTAATATATTTAATGACACCTATAATTTTTATCAAAATCTTGTTACAAAGGTGTAGATAGTCTTTGTTGACATTACCCAATTTTCTAAAGGCTTCGGGTAATGTCATCTAATTGTTACAAGGGATTTAGACACATTTCTACTAAAGTTAATGAAAGGGAAATGCCTAAATTCCTTTAAATGGCTTTAATATCTCAACTTCAAACTTCTACCCTTTCATTTTTTTCCTCTTTTCTGTTTCAAATCATATTAAATACTTTACTAAACTGCAGAGATTAAAATGTACATGAGTCAAAGTGAAATATAATGCCCACACTACTTCACAGCAATATCCACAGCACAGATAAAACTGTAGAAATACACATGACTGCAGCCGCAAGCTTAATGTTTACTTCCAGTGGTACAATAGGCTAACTGGGTTTAACACTTCATTTAGTATGATTCAACATAGGCCATTTATATAATGAATCCCTAGTATATCCGTAGGTACAAATAACAATTCTTATTTTCCTGCAATATGGCAGCTTAAAATTGTCTGACAAAATGTTCAAAGTGTCAGCGCTTCTTATATTTAGACAAATAAAGACAATGGATAGCCATACAAAGCTATTAACATCTGCTCAAAACCTGCATTTCTCTTATTCTTCTTCCAGCACTTATTCAAGCTAGTGTTCATTTGTATAATTTTTTAATATGCTGAATGTTTAAGCATGTCACATTTCTACTATGTCTCATTTATATAATTAGTACTAACATATGGCCCACAATCAATATAGGAAATTTAGAACAATTTTAGCAAGCTGTCAGACCTAAAGGGGTATAATTTCAATAAAGAGAGAAGGGAATTAAGCATGCAAATCCCATTTACAATAACAGGTGCAGAGGAATGGAAATTTATCACAAAAGGTGTAGCTGCTTATTGCATCAAATGTAGAAAGAATTACACTGCTCCTAGCATATACAGAACAAAATAAAACGAAACAGATTTTATATTGTGCCTTTTATAATGAGAGGTACATCGAAGTGCTCTACAACAAAATGAGTTGGAACCTGGTACTGCAGCAGAAACATTCGCAATAGTTAAGGCCCCAAAACTCTATCAATAGAGCTAGCAATAATTCAGGTGCAGATATAGACTCATGACAGACTACTCCTCCATGTTCTTGTTTGAAACTCTGAAGATTTAGCTTCCTCCTAAGCAAAGACTGACATCAGAGACTGATGTCCAGTTTAATATCAGCACCGAAGGGTTGAATACAGCACACATTACACAGTGAGTGCTTGAATGTTTGCCCATTCCAGAATAAAGGAAAAGGTTCATGATAACTGTTTTCACTGGGGAGGGTACCCTTAAAAAAATTGCTTTGTTTCTCCAGCATTCCTACAAATGTCAAGTCAAGTCAGTTCAAGACCACTGGAGCACCTTAGATGTTGTGCATCATTGGTGATTCTTCAGGAAAAGTGACCTGGTTGTGCCCATCTCCTTTCCAGGTATGGATGGTGGTTGGCTCACAGGGAGCTCATCTGCCCTTCGACAGGTCTTGTTTTTAGACTTGCTGGGTGTCACACACCCTCCTCACCCAGGGTAGCCCAGGTGGGGGTGCCGGTTTAGTTGCCGACAGCCTGACTATGGAACAGGCTATACTGGTTTACATGGTACCAGATAACAGATAGAGAAGCCTGGCCTGACACGTCCAACAAATGTACAGTGCTGTAATTCCACTGCAACTGACTCAGTTACTCCAGCATAAGTTCCAAAGTAAATGAGTAGAGACTCAGAGTCATACCTTATATTACAGCATTGATAAATTATTAGCCACTTCCCCAAAATAAACCTGCTGGAGCAACAGTTATACTACATTTATTCCAAGAAGAAGAATGTTATACTGTAGTTTTCTTTATGAAAAACTGAATATACAAATTTCAGATGATGCACAGCCCTGAATGCACCGAAGATGTTCTAGTGTTGGCTACAAATGTCCAACTCGGGATCCTTAAAATTCTGGTTTATTAGGCAGATTGAAACACTGTAATGAAGTTAAATCATAAACCTTGCGGCTGGTCCCCACATACACACACACATGTACACACACAGTAGCGAGCTACAAGAGTCAGGTATACCTATCCTACAAGCGCTGGAGTCTGCCGTCGATGGCCAGTCGAGGCTTCTTTCAGCGTGTTATCCTCCAGAAGGGGGTCGCCTGCTGGTCCTTCTGGCTGGACAGGTCGGGTGCTGGTCAACTTGGAGATCAAGAGGGTGCCACTGAGGGTCACTTTTCACTGCTTTTTATCTGTCTTTGGCAGACTTTGGTGACTCCCCAGTTTTCAGGTTTGCCCAATCCAGGGGTCATTGACCCTCGTGGGACTTCCCCCTCGGTGGCTACTGGATGGCATCTGTCAGCCCCAGGGGTCATCCGCATGTACGTGCAGGTTTGGGAGTCCGTTGATGAATTTTGAATAGGGCTCTGGGAGCGGTCGATCTGGAGATATTCAGCCCAAAAGTTGGTCCCCAGCGTTGATGAATTCAGACCAGGGCTTCTCGCCCTTGAACAGTGAAGTTTAGAGAATTCCCGGTTGCTACATTGTCTCCTATTGATTTCTTCCGTTGGTTGATCTGTTGTTTCCCTAGGTGTTAATTGCTGCCTGCTACTGTGTTATGCATTCAATCACTGATTCACTCGCTCTTTCAGGGGCCAGCCTGATACAGGGAAGGGCAGTTTGATTCCTGCCCATGTTAACATTGTTACAATGTATAACTTACTTATGAAAC
>NW_005841981.1:2164419-2169014 GCF_000455745.1 Alligator sinensis | reverse complement strand
ATTAAGGGTTAAAAGACTTCCCTGCCAAAAATTCCTTGAAACAAAACGCGGCCGGAGTACTGTAGATAATTGGTCAGCTGAAATAAAATGCTAGGGGAAACTATATATAATTGGTCCAAAAATAAGCGTAAGCTCCTCACACGTAGCACACACGTAACAGGTAGAGAAACCTAACCCACTACCTTGTAACTTGAGGAGACAAAGAGCTGTCACCTGCCAAAAAATTAAAGATTCCATATAACGGTTCACGATTGGGCATCTCTGTCAAACACCTCTGCCTATAAATAGTTTAACGGTTTCCGCCCAAGTCGGAGAGCTCTGGGGATCTCACAGGAAACACCTGTGCTTGTCACCAGAGAATTGGGAAATTGATCAATTCCCAATCAATCACCCCGTCAGCGTAAAATATTGACGTAGAAAGTCTTGCAAGCTCGACCGTTCGTTCCCGGCGCCACGTCCGTCATTATCTCGTTGTAACCTAACTGCGTGCGTATACTCGACTCCGTAACTGAAGTTATATGCGTATGCTCAACTCTGTAACCGAAGCTGTAACGGAACAAAGGCTCGCCTGCGGCGTCCATCACTATCTAGGCGACGTAAGTAAACAAACTCCTGTAACCTACACGTGTCTGTGCCTAGTTAATTCCACTCCATCCATCACTACCCGCCTGCCGAGCTCTAAATCTAAACACTCCGGTGTGAGTCAGGCGGCTGCCGGCAGCTGCTCTGATTCACGACACCAAGGAGGGGAGAGCAAATGCAGGTAAGAGGAAAAGGGGGCTTTCTGCTACACTAGTAGTAGCAACAGATCAGACCCTGAGAGGTTCCGCAGTTGCAGGTGTGCTGCATCTCTCAAGCACTGTGTGAGGCCTGCACAAAGATCAAAGATAGGCTAGAACAGAATTGGTATTATGCAGTAACAAAAACGTGAACTCAAAATTGGCCATTACCTTTTGTTTGGTACATCAAATAAAATGTTGCAACTGAACACAAAAACTAGATATCAAATTTATCAATATGTAAAATTATCTTATTTGCACAAAAAACTGCAAATGCAAGTTATGTGCAATTTTGTGCAGTTATTTGAAAACTGATATTGCAAATGTCAGTGTAAAATCTCAGAATGCTCACTCCATTAAGACAAATGAATCAGGTTGCAAAGCTGTCGTTTAAAGGTAGGATGCAAACACAAAACAATTACTAAAGAATAATGGTAATTTATTCTGTTTTAAGGGCAAGCTTCCCCAGTGTAGAGGCCTTCAGTACATGCTATTCCAGCACCTGACCACTAGGTGGCATTGAGCTAATGGCTACCCCAGGCTGAAACCAACTGAAAAAGGAACACATTCTACCTAAAAAATTTAATACGCTGCAACTACTACACACTTGTCAAGAAACAGCTTTACCCTGGATTCAAGTGATTTACTACATAGTAGAGCCATGCATCATTTGTCTGCCCCACTTTTACTACATAGTAAAGTCAATTTACTACGAAGTAAATGTGTTGTTTCTGCACCCTAAGAAAGGGTTTCATTGAAAAGGCCACTTCACCACTACAAAAGGTTAGTAACTTAATATTTTTACCTAAAATTAAAGCTTGTATTCTGCAGATTATGAACCTATCTAGCAGGCCAAATATTTTTGCCAAGCAAGCTGCTGTTCAACACAACCAGTTTACAGGCAAGTGCTAGAAGGACTACTAATACTCTTAGCTGCAAAAAAAAAAAAAAAATTACAAAAAAAGGAGTGAAACAAATGCTAAGATATGGACCAAATACAGACACAGCAGAAGCAAGTGAAACTTCCCTGACTTCAACAAGCATTCGTGTCATCTCTAAATTTGGCCCTGGCTAATGCTTGGCATCTTTTATAGTTTGCTGCATTTATCACTGAAAAACACAGCAGAGTACAATGTGTTTCAAGTGTGTGAACTGCAGTGTGGTGACATACAGCTTAATTTGAATCTTAGAATAAGCCCCAAATGTGCAACATTTGCCTACAGTAAGTATTGTACAATACTGGGAAATCTGACAGTTGTGAAAAGGGATTAAATGTGTTAACAGGTATTGAAAAACAACATTAACCCATTACACTTTGGGTATGTCAAGAATCACTGAAGCCTCAGGCTTGAGGGGAGAAAGAACACAGAGGAACGAATGATTTGGACTGAGCTGTGAGCTAGAGATAAAATATTAGTATTTTCATCATCAGTGAGTTTCACATTGAGCACTGAAGTTGGGGAGTCCTCAAGACTAGGTGAACAGCCTTCTGTGAATGGAAAAAGTAATCTTTGTGATACAAAACATGTTTTTATTCACAATGTTTAAAATAAAATGTGACCAGCTTTCCTTATGCTTTCTAACCATAAGCAAATGATATGCTTCCTTAATCTAAATTCTCTCAACAAGCTACTCAGCAGTGTATGATGAGCTTGATTAACTCTCTTTTACAAATGTCTAAGATGGAAGGAGGAATGATTTTTCTAAACTTCTTAGAACTATTTTATTCTAGTTTAAAGCACTGTACAACTGAGCACAGATCTGAGTGTGATATAAATCAGAATGCGATTCAGATGTTTCGAATAAGACAGATTTGTATGTTCATCTTTACATTTAAAATTTACTACACAACTATTCCCATTGCCTAACTGGGAACTATAATATTAGAATTTGACCCACTATTCACTATGATCCTTGTTCCTAGAGTATATATATGGAAGGGTTTTAGCCTTCCCTCTTCCTCATCTCTTTTTCCTTCTCTTTTTTCATTTCTCAACTTATTCCATTTCATGGCACCAATTCGTAATATTATAAGGATCAAAAGGCATAAAAAGAACAGTAGACACAAGGATTCCATATTTTTTAAACCGAAAACATTTTAACTGCAGCTCCACTCTGCATTTGCTCTAGCTTGCATGCAGTAAACAAGATGAAGAAAGCAAATGAACAATCGGAAAGGCATGTTGAACTGAGGTCACAGAATTAAACATTATTTATGGCCACATGTAGTAACACAACTGACATCTTCACAGGGGAATGATGACATCAGCCTCAGAGGAAGAGTGAAGGATGTGCATACTTCACATAGTCAAACAATCAATCATGAGAAAGTGTGAAGGACTTTTAACCACACAGAAGACAGTAACACGGAACACCAGACCAGATTCTTACTTAAAGTTATGAGGCTCCTTTACAGAGCTCTGGCAATGTAAAGAGTCCATAGGGCCAGTAGTATAAAGCATTGTGGGTATAAACAAGATGCCTTTTAACAGGATTCAAAATGTGTGTGTGTGTGTGTGTGTGTGTATACACACATTTTAATGGATTTTTATATATATGTAAAAGCATCTATACTTTACACTAGGGATCAACAACATTTTTGAGCAGAGTGCCAAAAACACCCACAACGTCGAGTTGTAAGATGTTGGCATGCCAGGGGCAGACAGAGGGGGAGCCAGGAAGGACCCAGTCCTTTCTGTGGCAGCACAGCCCTGGCCCCTTCTCTGAGCACGTACCGAGCAAAATGTCTTTGCGTGCCATGCTCTGGCACACATGCTAGGGGTTGCCTATACCTGCTCTGCACATATATTCACATTTGCACATGTGAATGCTATGTGCAGAGCAGGTGTAGGCAACTCCTACACCTGTGAGCAGCAAACAGGAAAGTTTGCAAGCAGTTTGCTGGGAGCAGGAGGAGGAAGGGAAGAGGAACCAGGCACCAGATCCTTCTCTGGGAAGGTAACTGAACCTGGGTTGCCTGTGTGCTTGGCTTGCTATGGGCTGTTTGGTAGGTTTTTGTGCTTGGGTGTGTGCTCAGAGCAGCCGGGTGGACTGGTTGCTGATTGACTGCTGTCTGGGTATGACAAAGGGCCCTAACAAAGGGGCCTAGTCAGTCCAGGCCCAGGAGAGAGATATAAGGAGACAGTCCAAGCAGCCAGGGGAGCAGCAAACAGAACAGTTTACAGGGGCGGGCAATTATTTTGGGTGGAGGGCCATTTACTGAGTTTTGGCAAGCTATCGAGGGCTGCATGACAGGCAGAAAATCAAAATATTGATTTTCTAAATTTTTTAGGGGCCCCGCGGGCTGGATAGAATGGCCTGGTGGGCTGCATCTGGCCCACAGGCCACATTTTGCCCACCCCTGGTTTACAAGCAGTTCAGAAGTCAATTTGCAGACCACTTTGCCACCTCTCTCTTTGAAGGGGATCCTGAAAGGTAAAATTCTCTTTTTTTATATGTAATTAAAACTGACAAACTTATATAGTTTTATTTTAGCAGCTAAAACAAGACATAATCCCCTTCTTTAACTAGGGTCTAGATAGAGCAGGCTTGTCCAAAATACGGCCCGCAGGCTGCCATGCGGCCTGCCAAGCCATTTTATCTGGCCCACGGCAGCGGCACCACGGAGTGCGGAGCTGGCGGCGAAGGCAAGGCAGGTAGGGAGCGCTGTGGAATGCAGAGCCGCGGCAGCGAGGCGGGCAGGGAGCGCGGCAAGGCAGCGGGGTGGGCAGAGAGCACGGAGGGAACGCGGCGAGGCGGGCAGGGAACACTGTGGAACGTGGAGCCGCTGCGGAGGCGGGCAGGGCCGGCCCGTGG
>NW_005841981.1:2157335-2164165 GCF_000455745.1 Alligator sinensis | reverse complement strand
AGCGGCAGCGGAGCTGTGTGCCTCTCAGGACGGGACAAGCCGCCACTTCTGCTGGTCGATGCAGACACAGCCAGGCTCCTCCCATCCCCAGCAGCTCGTGGGAAGCCGGCTTCAGCTGCATGCTGCTTTTCCTGGCCGGTGCTGACCCGGTTCTGCCCAGGCGGGTCCTGCAGCACCATGTCAACCTGGCCATGGCACCGGCAGACCGGGTGGGTCCCAGGTTAACCCCGGCCAGGTCCCGCAGCTTCTCCAGCACCAGGTCAACCCAGTTGTAGCCAAGCGGCTCCTGCAGCACCATGTCAACCTGGGCATGCATGCCATGTCAACCAGCACCATGTCAACCCCTGCAACTTCATTGGTGTCAAAGGTCACGTGACATCACTTCCTGATATGATACCATTTCCTGTGACGTCTTTGAATATGGCTTGCCAGCCCACTGGGTGATAAAAAGTTCGTGATCCGGCCCCACATTCAAAAAGGTTGGACACCCCTAAGGTAGAGGGACAGTTTGCTAGGGAGTTTGCTTGGAAACTCACTCACATTCCTTCACTGTAAGCTTGCTGAGAGGAAAGAGTTTGCAGGGAAAGGAGAACCCTTCAGATAAAGGAACAGCAAACAGGACAGCTACAGAGGAGTTTGCTAGGGAAGCTCTACTTGGAAAGAGAGGTAAGAAGTGAGAGGCAGCAGATTAGAAGACCCAGAGACTTGGCTGAGAATGTCACAATCCCACTGCCTCTTCCAGCTCTTCTTCTGCTTCCACCTGTGAGGTGTCTGTCCAAGCAGAACCACACACCATTGAGGCTTCAAGCCAGGTCCTGGTATGGTGCTGTGCAGACTGCAGCTTGCAGGTTCCTTCTAGTGACAGCCAGGTGGGGGAATGCCTGCGATGTGAGCACTGCCTTCTGATGGTGTCCCTCAGGGAGAAGGCAAGAGAGCTACAGGAGGAGGTAGCAAGGCTCTGAAGCATCCTCTGCCATGAGGACTTCATCGACTGCAAGCTGAAGGAAACCTCTAGGACTGTGAAGGAAGGACTGCCAGAGGTGATGCTAGAAAAGGAAGAGGGCACGGACTCCCAGGAAGGTGGAAGCTGGAAGCTTGTATCTTCTGGCAGCAAGTAGAAGTCATCATCCCCGCGTGGAGTGGTTTGCCTGGTGAACAGATATGGAGCACTAGCAACAGAGGAGGAGGAGGAGTGCATTCCACTGGTGGAAGAAGCCAGGCCAGGAATCCCCCAGGTGAGGAGGATCGAGACTGTTGCCACAAAGAGGAAGAAACAATTAGTGGTTGGAGACTCCCTTCTGCAGTGGACAGAGGGATCCATATCTGCTGACCTGACCTGTTGTCCCAGGAGGTCTGCTGCTTGCCTGGAGCCCGGACCTGATATGTCACAGAAGGATTGCCGAGACTCACCTAACCCTCTGACTACTACTCCATGCTGCTCATCCATGTGGGCACCAATGATACTACCAGGGGTGATCCTGAGCAGATCAAGAGTGACTACAGGGTTCTGGGTATAAGGGTAAAGGGAACAAGGGCACAGGTTGTATTTTCCTCAATCCTTCTGGTCAAGGGGAAGGGCCCTGGCAGGAGCGCGCACATCCTACAGAACAATGCATGGTTGTGCAGGTGGTGTCACCAGCAGGGATTCGAATTCTTCACCCATGGGATGTTGTTCCAAGAAGGATTGCTGGGAAGAGACAAGATCCACCTGATGAAGAGAGGGAAGAGCATCTTTGCAAACAGGGTCACTACTGAGAAGGGCTTTAAACTTGGTTCGCAGGGGGATGGAGAACAAAGCCCTGAGGTAAGTAGGGAAGCTGGGGACCTGAAGGAAGCAGAAGCAGGATGGGGCAACAGGGGAGGCCATAGTCTTCCTGAGAAAGTAGGGCAATCAGCTAGTCATCTCAGATATCTGTACACAAATGCATGGAGCCTAGGAAACAAGCAGGAAGAATTGGAAAGCCTTGCACAATCAAGGAACTATGATGGGACTGTAATAACGGAGACTTGGTGGGATACCTTGCATAACTGGGGCACTGTTATAGATGGGTACAAACTGTTCAGGAAGGATAGGCAGGGGAGAAGAGGAGGAGGAGTTCCATTGTATGTAAAAGAGCTGTATGATTGCTCAGAGCTCCAGTATAAATATAAAGTAAATTCATACAGCCAATTTTATATGGAAAAACTGAAAAAAATTACAGAAGTCAATTAAAGAGCAGCTGCTTTTACCAATGTAGATTTCATACCTACTCAAGGAAGGTAACATTTTAAAAATCATTAACTGACTTTGGCACAGTTGAAAATGTTATCCACAGAGCTTTGTAAAAATGAAAGTCAGAATACAAGTTAATAAAAATAACAAGTAGTTAAGTTATTTGGTTCCTTCAGTAAAAATGCACAACCAGCAAAGGAGAGAAGATTTTTAAAATTTATATCCACTCTATATACACACGCGCGCGCACGCACGCACACACACACACACACACACAGTGTCTCTAAAGAACATCCTTTTCTATCTCTCGTTGCACAGCTGGAAAGGGTGGTCAGCACCACCAAACATTAGAAAACTATCAGACTAAACCATCTGAGTTTTTACTCTGGAAAGAGACAGCACAGCACAATCTTTTTCACTTTTACTGGCCTATATAATATAACACAGCTGAGTTTCACAGGTCACAATGGATGCGACAGTTCAAACAATACCCTTTGGTAATGAAACGACTGAAAAAGTGTGATTATTTGTCATTGTGCTTTGCAAAGGGGAACTTCATTGAAAGCTGCAGGAGGCTTTCTTTAAAAAAAAAATTGTCCCTTGATTGGCTCTTTGATATTAACAAAGGAGTCTATTCTATCCTCAGTGTGCGCACAGTTTCCATTAATGCAGAAAGAAGTTCTACATGCACATGAAGGGGAGAATTTGCCCCCTAAGCTCAGTAATAGAATCTTCCAATTGAAACACAGCTTCCTACCAGAAGCTCTTGATTTGCAATAGGGAAAAATTCCTTTTAGAGAGTTAAAAGCTAAAAATTAATCCAATGCATGTAAAGGAAGAAGATGCATGAGGCATGCTGCTCTAGGTAATCAACTGCCTGGTCCATGCCTATTCAAACAACCTTGCCAGTTTATGTCACATTCTGTACATAATTACAAACAAATGCACAGGAAATGTAAATTTACAACAAGAGTCTAACTTTGATTTTACATATATGAGGGAAAATTCACCTCTTGCACTGAACCAGTAAGACTGATATATCCCAAAAAATGTTACTTATGCCCTATTTCCAAGACTAACCTGGGAGCTAGGCCTCATGCTCGCCGTCTGTACAGTGGTCAATAAATACAAAACAACAGCTCCTAATATGTATTATCATTCATGATGTTAAATAAATTTATAGAATGATGTGGGGTGGGTACTACATGTGGTTCATTATTAGCCTTACACATTTTTCATTAAAAATGTTCAGGGAAGTATTTGTTTGAAAATCCTTTCTTTTTCTGATTGAAAATCAAACAAAAATCCTTTGTGTTACATATCCATTTTCTAATGCAGCTGAAATTCTTATTTTAAAAAAGCCAGAAAAATCAAAGTTAATAAAATGCAACTGTAAGCTACGTTCTCATAGCAAGTGCAAAACCCATCAAAAAGGGTGATTATCCTTTGAGCCCTGTAGAATGTGAGCATATATGAAGAAGCAGTCATTGTCTGGAATGAAGTCCAATTAAGTTCTGCTTATTTACCTTGTTTCAAGAGAATGCACAGGACACAACAGTGAACAGGGCTTGTGGTATCTCTAAATCAGTATTTGATTTCAGTGGGTAGGAAAAATCTATGTCTAGTTGGTCCCTTAATACATACAAGTTCACACTTTATTGCATCATAGGATATTTTAAACATTTGTATACAGAATCCTTGGTCAAATTTAATGCTCACTTAATATAACTCAACGCCTTTTGTACCTTTTCCTTGTAGAGCACTGAAATAAAAATAGATCAGTAGATACCTACTAAAAAGGCATTTACTATAAGATAATTCCCTTTCTGCAAATAAGCTCTAGAAAAGCAATGAGTTGCCTTTTTCATTTTTATAACAAAGTGTAAATGATGGTGTATATTTGAGGTGTATATTTATAGTAAGAATACAAATAATCCTAGTTGAATATGCACTAAAAAGTCAAGGCCTTTACAAAAACCCCAAAAACCGAAACAAACAAAAAGAAAAAACTTCAACTACTACAAAATGAACTACCCTAGATAATTCAATCAGTATGAAATCTAGTTCAGTGCTTTGTCCTTAATTGTGACTAGCACCTCATGCTCCAAAAGATGGTGCAGTGTTGGGATAAACTGCAACAGTAAAATGTTTTCCTACTTCACTCATGTAGAGGTTGACTTATACCCTGAAGTGGCCCTAGTTAATTTAAAATTCAGAAATGTACAAGTCAAATGATTCCTTCCACAGTTCTTTGCCAGACATGTATCATAACAAAATTTCTTCTAGCACAAGGCTGCTCATTTTGTCAGGTCCGTCTACAATTCCTCTCAATCTCTTCTAGCCCAGATCTCCCTAAATAAAGGTGTATCATCTGCAAAATTTTCCACCATTGTTCACTACCTTTTCCACATCCTTTATATACATATTTACTTAGCTGTACTGACTTTAAGCACCCCCTTTCTAATCTTTTTGCAACCTTCTAAAAGTCACACTGCAGTCTTACCTTCCCTTTATGTTTCCTAGACAATTTCTAACCCAGTGGGGGCCAACATTTGGTAGATGTGCCACAAACTGGCCTCCCCAAGCACTTGTACATGTGACAGGGGTTTAGTCTTTCAGGGGGTTTAGTTCTTCCCCTTAATTGGAATGGTGGGTTTTATTTCTCCATCACTCCAGGACACGTCATTGTCCTCGTGGTCACAGGCACCTGCTGAAGTGGCAAGGGGACCAATCCTTCTTTTCTTTTTCAGCAGAGCCTGCCCACCTCTTCCACAGCCAGGGGATAAGCTGTTGGTGAGCCAACTGGCCCCTGAGCTGCAGGGGGTGCCTGGTACTTTCGTCTGTGGTTGTGGTGTCCCCAGGGTCAGCCAGGTGAGCTGCTAGCAGGCCAGGTGCTGCCCCAATTCAGAGGCGCCTGATCCAACTCTTCCCCAAGCCAGATTGGGCTCCCAGTGCCCTGTGCACCGTCCCTGCCACTTTCTCTGAGCGCTAGCACACCCACCCGCTTCCCCACCTCCTGCCACCTTCCCACACTGCCCCACGGGCAAGCCAGCCCATTCCCAAGTGGCCCCAAGTGTCCTGGCCGCCACAGGCACCTGCTGAAAGCAGAAGCAGCAAGGGGCCTGATCCTTTTTTTGGCAGAGCCTGCCTGCCTCTCCTATGGCTAGGGGGGCAAGCTGACAACGTTACAAGTCGCAACACTGCAAACTAACTACATCAAGATGTGGTTTAGTTTATTATGATGCAAACTCATTTAAAATCCCCAAAACTTGCATATGTGTAAAGTATGATGCCATTAAGCTACACAAAGGGACATTTTCATCGTATGTACATGGTAACATCATTATGTATACAAGTGCCACTTGAATTCCCTTCCCCTGCCCAGTCTGCTGCTCTGCTATTTCCTGCTCTATCTGCCACTGTGCTGCCTGTCCCCACCTCAGTCTGCCATATGCCATACACATAGTCTGCCTGTGTCCTTGTGGCACATATGCTGCAGGTTTGCCATCCTTAACCCATAAGAATACTAAAATGCATCTGTAAGGTACCCCCATCTTATACTTCTGGAGCTGTCTGTTAGCTGGTGTTGCAGGGCTCCTGTGCTGCAGCCTGGGTCAGCTTAGTAAAGCTCAGGTAGACTCCTGCCCTGAAGCCCTTGTTAAGTGCAGCTGATCCAGTTACAATAATCAAGGCCTGCTGACTCTCAGCCCCCTTCCCTTTGATTAGTCCTGGAGTTGCTTTTAAGGAACTCCTCCAGCACCTAAGCCTTACTGTACAACACAGTTGTCTTCAGTCTCAGAGTAGCTTCAATCCTAGCAACATTTCTGGCTTCCCTGGTTCCTGACCCTGCTTGTGGCTTACTAGATTTCAGCTTTGGATTCTCTCTGCAGACCTGATTCCTGGCTCCTGACCCTGGTCTGGCTTGCTCTTGGATTTCACCCTGTGTATTATCCTTCAGATTTGGCAACTATAGGCTTCTAATTTCCAGCTCCTGACCCTGGCTTTGCATTTGGCTCCTGACTTGTGGCTTCCAACCCCCACCCCTGCAGTCCCCAGTTCCTCTCCCAGCTTTAGTTCCTGGCCAGCCAGTCTGGTGGACCATGGCAATAAGCTCTCCAGAACAGGAAAAGTAAGTCTCTGAAGTCACAGTGAATTTGGTTCAGGAGGGGCTACAGGCTATGTCATCAAAAGAACTGACCACTCCTTCATAGACGTCTGGCATGCCTGCCACCCTGATGACACCACCAACTTTCCCTTTGTCAGGGTGAAGGAGCAGTGAGCACCCCACTTCCAGTTGGGCCAAATCTACAAGTCCATGCTAAACGCCACCTGAGTCAATGCCTCTGGCACTAAGGTGGCTCCCTTCAGTAACCACCATCTCGTGTATGCTTGGTTCATGCTGCAGACTGAGAGTTCGGGGCTGGCCTACTGGCACTTCAACAACTGCCTGCTAGAGGATGTGGGCTTTGTGGCTTCCTTCTGGGAGTTCTGCTGATCATGTATCTGGCACGCTTTATGAACATGCACAACATCTGTCCCTTTTGCCAACAGAGAGAGACCCTGGCACATGGTTACCTGGAGCATGCCAGGTTGCAGCCCCTCTTCCACCTCCATCAGA
>NW_005841981.1:2122440-2157304 GCF_000455745.1 Alligator sinensis | reverse complement strand
CTGAACTTCTCCTGCACCTTATTTGTGTTTCTTTGGCCCCACTAAGGCCCAGCACCTCCTCCTGACTCTGGCCATCTATAAGACCAGGAAGGAGGTTCTGGCCAGGGGGAGAACCCAGGCGACTGTGGAGCTGTCTTCCTGTCACTCCTCCATTCATGTCTCCAAGCAGAATTTCACTGGTCAGTGTCCACAGGGAACAGAAAGCAGAGCAGCCAGTTGAGCAAGGGAAAGGGATTAGAATGGTACTCACAGACACTGTGGAGATAATTTGTGGCATCCCTGCTGAAAAGGTCATCCTCTACTATTCTAAAGCCATAAGGAACATTCTTTTTCACTTTTTTTTCAGAAGATTAGTAGACTACTCAAAATTACCAGATGTTGCACATAAACAGCCTGTCCTTTCCTCAACAGCTGTCATAAATGCAGCCGTTTGCTCACAAAAGATTCCAGCCCAGTGTTGATGTCCTTATTTTAACAGGCACTTAAACACCAAAATGGATTACAACCAGCCTGTTTTGGCTATCAGGCAATGTCCAAATCTGCTCTTGATGCAGGAAACTGGTGACCATTTAAGTCTGTGAATACAAGCCCTAAGTCCATTTGGGTTGGTCTAATAAAAGATATCAAATTCACCCAAGGAACCTTGTCTGCCTAAGCCCTAAGTCCAGAACATAATCCTTTCTCCAGGAGAGAGAGTGGAAAATCCCATTCTTCTTTCGAGTTGAACATTAAATACAGATTTTGCATTAACATCTGAGCAACCATTTGTTAATTCTCTTAATCATTTAATGAGTAACTCCAATGGATCTGATGACTACAGTCTCTGAGATACACAGCTGAAAGTGATGACAGTAAAGATGAAGAAGGTCACAATGGATTGGTCACATTATGTTGTCAAGTCACCTACTTCAATACCAATCATAAAGTGATCAGCCACTCCTAATATGAGTTTAGTAATATTCTATAACTCTAGCCATACGTAGGTACCACTACTATATTTTGCAAGACTCTGACTTATAAAGCTATATTTTAAGCAAGGGTTCTCCAACTTCCGGACAGCAAGCAGCTACACACCATGAAGACCATAGACCCCGTCAGTCCCCCTGCCATACAAGCACCCTGGCTCGCCCCCACCACACAGGCAGTACAACCGCCCTTTCAGCCACGCATGTGCATCCTGTCTTTCCGCATGAGCGGGTCAGCTCTTGCACTGCAGTATGCACAGCACCCTCCTGCTGCCTGGCTCACCCCACCCCACCCGATCCCCAGAAGCACAGGCAGGAAGCAGAAGCCAGAAAAGAGAGGGGGAGTCTGAAGAAGTAGCAGGAACAATACAGGAAACAACAGCAAGGTGGGAGCCAGGGGGACACATGTCAACACCTCGGGTGCTGGATGCAAGTGGCCAGCTGGACAGCCCTGTTTTAAAACATGGTGAATTTCCTGCAGAAACATGAGTTTTCTAGAAGGTCAGAGCATTGTTGCTATGATGTTTTAGCATCTTTGCAATTACATCACTGTTTGTTATTCAGACTGGGAGATCAATAAGTGGCATCCAGTCACTATTTGAATAGCATCTTCACTCTAAAAAGGACCAGGAAAGACGCTCATTATCATTTATGGGTTTTACACTCTGGTGGTAACAAAATAACCTCCCTAAAGACAAAAAGATAGACAGATGTAAAATATTTCACTAAACCTGCTTAGTCATTGCAACCATTACCTGATATATTTTCTTTTTTCTGAAATCTTACAGGAAAAAATGAGACAGTAGATCACCTTAAATATTATATATCAGGCAAGATTCACTGCTTCCGTTTAAACAACATTATATCCAAAAACGCAGTCATATAGCCCAAAAGCCTTCAAACTGCAAGCTTTTAACAGCTTATATGTATCCCATAGAATACCTGTATCCTTTCAAATTCCAGGTGACAAAAGGTACCAAAGATGTATAAAAAAGCACTTCCATTTCTGGGATTTTTAAAAGTTCTTTTGTACGTTGAGTTGCATTCATCTTCCAGGAAGAAATTACTCCAGTGGATCAAACATGATTTTATAGCAATTTAGACTCCATTCTCTTTTCTCAGTGCTTTTTTTTTAGAACTCGTTCCATTTTTTTATGACAGTTTGTCCTTGTTTACTTCAGCTGCAGTGTCTCTCATCATCACACTCAATGGTTCGGAAATACCTCCTTTGGGATGCCTTTTCTAAGTGCACAATATCAAATGGCTATTTCTAGCTTAAGACACAACTTTCCACAGCAAAATAGCATTGATCTACATAGTTATAAACACAATATCCAAGTCCATCAAAGAGAAAGAAAAATATTTTTCTTCCCTGTATCTTCACCAACAGCCTAAACTTTAAAGATACAAAAGGTAATAAGCCATACCTACTTCTAAATTTGGATGAGCAAGTTGGTATTTGAGTAGCTGAGGACATAGAACATTTCACTATGAAGTCGTCAAAAATATTAGTTTTGAATCAAAGTACTATAATGAGACACCTGTTGAGTGACTTCTTCCTAAAATATATCAGTTTAGTAAATTCTACTTGTAAACCTAAGGTGCACTATACTATATTGGCTTTTGGTAACTCGCTGAATTATTGCAGTGTTTTACAACCATATATCATTTAGTCTTATTTAGGGTAGACAGTTTTATTTGCATTTGCTCTATGCATTAAAAAAATATTATGGATACTTAAACTTCAGGATTCCCATAAACCTGCTATTTTTTGTGGTTAGTTGATTACTCTAAGAATAGAAGAGGAATTTAGAAAACAAAGATCAAAACTAGTAACATAGCCCAAAAAGCTAAGATCTTTTAAAGCCACTCAAAAAATTCAGAAGCACAATTCCATTTAATTTTAACAGGACTTGGATGTTCAAATCCTTTAAGATCTGTATCCTGTTTATAGGGATCATTTTAATTGCTATCACCCACTCATGCAGAGAGTGTGGTTGGGGGTATGAGAGGTACCAGCTGTGAACTGGACCTGTGCCTGTCCTGACCTACAAAAATCAGCTGGAAAAGACTGGGGCCACTCCTGCCGGGGGTTGTCAATGCCTCTCTTCAGGACCGCAGAGTGCCAGATGTTCTTCAGTCTGCAACTGTCTGGCCCATACTCAAAAAACTAATGACACCCATTCCCCAGCCAATTCTCTGCAGTTGCTCCTCAGATCCTGAATGCCCCACTGAAGCCTACTAGAGTCATAGCCTGAATATCTTTCTGAAGTGCTGTAAGGCCTTCCCATCTGGGCAGGTGTTTAGCAAACAAAGCCAGGCTGAGATATTGCCTGGTCTCTGTTTTATGTTGATATTCCAGTTCCCTTTTAAGTTGCTTGTTCTCTTGTTGTTCTCCCATTCTTTTTGTTACTCTGTTCCTTTACCATAAGCCACCCTGAGCCTCTGTTGGGAAGGGCAACATATAAATCAAAAAAATAATTAGTCTACCTTTAAGTAGCTTGAATATTGTGGACCGTGAAGAATCACATCCATTAAAACAAACCAAAAGTTTATTCTAACACCTGCTGAAAAAATGGAAGTTTCTCCATCGAAGTGATATCTATACTCATGTTGACTCTGAGAGCTGTCCTCCAGCCCATAGCCACTGACATTTACAGGTGAACCCTTTAATGTGACCTGCAGAATCCCACCTGAACATAGACACTCTGCTAGATTTCATACTATAAATTACCTTCCTGCTACTCATGTCCCAACCTGCTCTTTTCTAAAGTACATTTGGAACATGCCCACATGCCACACTAACACAGCTCAGCAAGTCTCTGACTTTCCCATTGCTATCTTCTGGAATCGGAAACAAACTTAGTCAGAGGGATAAACAGTCTACAGACCAGCTTTTGAGAAGGGTCCTGTTCCTAAAAAGCACATATCCTTGTATGCCATTACATAAGATTCTTGGCTTTTAATTGAAAATATACATATATGCTTCTCAACTTCATAGCTAAAAACTAAGAACACAAATTAGACAGAACTCAAACTCAAAATATATTTTTAGTCTTAACGTTAGCTTAATATTTTTGGAGTCAGACTCATTTTTTAATGGCTGGGGTTGGAAATCTAAGTATATTTTGTAAAATATTAAGTCTTAAAAGCACTTCATCATTCAGCAGGGGTTTAGGTTGTAGCCGTGTTGGTCTAAGGATATAGGCAGACAAGGTTCCTTGGGTGAATTTGTTATCTTTTATTAGACCAACCCAAATGGCTGGAGAATAGTTATTAAGCAAGCTTTCAGGTTCAAAAACCCTTCGTCAGGCTCAGGAAGATGCAGCAGTTGGTGTGTGCTCTTCCTGGATGGAATGAAAAGCAAACAAGCCAGGGGCTGGGCTGGGCGGGGGAGTCAGTTGCCAGGCAGATTATAATGTATCAAAAATCCAATGTCTATGTTTAGTCCATGATCTCTAGTATCCAGCAGGTTGATGAAATGGAGCTCATAGGCTCATCTCTGGGATGTGTTGTGTAAATTTCCCTTGAGGATCAGGACTGAGAGATTGGAGAGAGAGTGGCCCTCCTGTGAGAAATGTGCCCCCACCGGTAACTGGGTATTTCTGTCTTTGATGGATTTCCGGTGTGCATTCATTCTGGTGCGCAGTTGTTGTCTGGTCTCTCCTACATATCTTCCATCAGGGCATTTGGTGCATTGGATGAGGTATACTACATTCCTGGAGGTGCAGTTGTAAGATCCTGGGATGCTGATGGCTCTGTTGTGGGGTGTAGTAATAGTGGGGGTGGTGGAGATGTGGGGGCAGGTTTTGCATTTCTTGTCATGGCACGGTCTGGATCCTTTTGGTGTGTTCTGGGGTTGAGGAAGTTTGCTTCTGGTGATGAGGTTGGCGAGGTTCGGTGCTTGTCTGAAGGCTAGGATGGGTGGCTCTGGGAAGATCTTTTTAAGAATAGGGTCTTTTTCTAATATGGGTTGCAATTTTTTGAGGATTTTCCGTACAGGTTCAAGGGATGGGTGATAGGTCATAACCAGCGGTGTGCGATTTGTGGGTGTTTTTCTTCTGTACTGCAGCAGTTCTTCACGTGGTATCCAGGTGGCTCTTTCAAACGTGCGATCTACCTCTCTGGAGGAGTGTCCTTGCTGGGTGAAAGCCTTTTTAAGATTGGTGAGGTGGCAATCCCGGGTGTTCTCTTCAGTACAGAAGCGATGGTATCTGAGGGCTTGGCTGTATATCACTGCTTTTTTGGTGTGTAAAAAAAAAAAAAAGGTAAAAAGGTTGGCATACTGTGGGGCCATTTTAGTGCCCATAGCTGTTCCCATCATCTGGAGGAAGTGTTGATTATTAAAAGTGAAATTGTTGTGTGTGAGGATGAAGTGTATAAGCTCAGTGATATCTTTGGGTCTGTATTCTGGGTTGTAATCTTGTTCCTGTAGATATGTAAGGCAGGCATGGATGCCATCCTGGTGTGGGATGTTGGTGTATAGGCTGGTAACATCCATGGTGGCCCTCCCTTGAACCTGTATGGAAAATCCTCAAAAAATTGCAACCCATATTAGAAAAAGACCCTATTCTTAAAAAGATCTTCCCAGAGCCACCCATCCTAGCCTTCAGACAAGCACCGAACCTCGCCAACCTCATCACCAGAAGCAAACTTCCTCAACCCCAGAACACACCAAAAGGATCCAGACCGTGCCATGACAAGAAATGCAAAACCTGCCCCCACATCTCCACCACCCCCACTATTACTACACCCCACAACAGAGCCATCAGCATCCCAGGATCTTACAGCTGCACCTCCAGGAATGTAGTATACCTCATCCAATGCACCAAATGCCCTGATGGAAGATATGTAGGAGAGACCAGACAACAACTGCGCACCAGGATGAATGCACACCGGAAATCCATCAAAGACAGAAACACCCAATTGCCGGTGGGGGCACGTTTCTCACAGGAGGGCCACTCTCTCTCCAATCTCTCAGTCCTGATCCTCAAGGGAAATTTACACAACACATCCCAGAGACAAGCCTATGAGCTCCATTTCATCAACCTGCTGGATACTAGAGATCAGGGACTAAACATAGACATTGGATTTTTGATACATTATAATCTGCCTGGCAACTGACTCCCCAGCCCAGCCCAGCCCAGCCCAGCCCAGCCCCTGGCTTCTTTACTTTTCACTCCATCCAGGAAGAGCACACACCAACTGCTGCATCTTCCTGAGCCTGACGAAGGGTTTTTGAACCCGAAAGCTTGCTTAATAACTATTCTCCAACCATTTGGGTTGGTCTAATAAAAGATATCAAATTCACCCAAGGAACCTTGTCTGCCTTCATCATTCAGAGCACTTGGTCATCAAATCATTCAAGAGAAACAAGCTGCCATGTTTTCTCTCTGAAATTTAAGTGTAAATTAGCAAAGTGCCAGTTACCCTGGTGAACCATGGACCTGGTCCAAAAGTCCACAGAAGTAATTTAGAAATAACATTTTAACTCAGTGAGCTTTGGAGCAGGCCCCATCACCACTTTCCTTCTGAGTAAGCTGGACAGTCCCTTCAGGAATTGTTCACAACAAAGAAGGATACAGAGAAACTAAAGAAGGTCCAGAGGGCAAGTGACAAAGATGATAAGGAGGCTTGAAAGCAAGCCTCATGAGGAAAGGTTGAAAAAACTAAATATGTTTAGTTTGGAGAAAAAGGATTAAGCAGCAATATGAGCTTTCAAATATTTGAAAGGCTGCCATAAAATAGATGGAGAAATGTTGTTTCCCCTTGCCACAGAGAGGAGGACATGTAGCAATACATTTTAACTACAGCATAAGCAGATTTAGAAAAACATTCAAGAAAAACTATAAAAGCAGTAGGATAACAGAACAAGTTACCTAGGGAAGTTATGGAATCTTCTTCATTGGAGGTTTTCAAGAAGAGGCTAGAGTGTTTATTTGGGATGGGTTAGGAACAGCAAGTCCTGGTTTGTGCATGGGGTTTGGACTAGATACCCTGTGAGGTCCTTTACAAACGTGCAATTCTATGCCATTTGTATTTTTGAGAGAGAATACAGTGTAATCATATAATCATCATAATTCTGATCATACGTTCATGATGTAAGCAGCAGAATCAACCTTCTTTATCACTAGAAGATTTTCAAAAATAATTTAAGCCTTGTGAAGAGAATACTGACAAGGCAGCCTGATCAGACAATTTCTTGTGCTGAAACCTATTCCCAACTCATGGAAGTGCTTAACAAAATGCTTAAAAGTTTACATGCCTGCTAAATCCTATGATTTGTAAGCAGCTTAGCATGTACATCAAAATTATGTACATGCATAAATTTATTTCCTTCACAGTAGGGCTCAAGTGTTGTTATAGCCACAATGGGTCAGGAAACATGTAAGAAGTCAAATTTGCAGGGGCGGGGGGGGGGGGAGGGGGGGGGAGGAGGGGGGGGGGTTGGTTGGTTGGATAACTTTCACTAGGCCAACTATGTAGTCAAAAGCTTTTAGACAAAAAAAAAGACCCTAAAATCTTTCTAAATAGGTAACTTCCATAGTGGCAGCTCAGTGGTTATTCTGCACAAGATGTGTACAGGATGTAAGTAGAAAAGAATGCAGCTCTGAAGACCAGAGGACATACTGTACTTTGTAAATGAGTAGTTAATATTCATGTTGAGGCAGATGAAGGAAGGCTAATCTAGAAGAATAATATCTGAGCTGAAGCAGGAGCATGTGCCAACTGCATAAAGTTTTGCTACTAAAGCAGAATGTATTGGAAGTATCAGTTCCAATGTGTCTGAACTCATTGTTAGAAAGAGGAGTCATTTTACTGCAGCCAACATGAACACAGTTAAAAATTAGAAGTAAATAGGAATGAACCATATGACTTTCAATTAACAATTCATATACACAATTTCCATGCTAAAATGAAATACCATGTTTTACTACTTATGTCATAAAAAAGTAGAGAGAAATGAAGAGAAGGGCAGAATCCTAATTCACCTAAGGATGACCAAAGCTCAGTTACCAACCCATTTTGAGTTACCTGACTAGAGTGTTGGATCAATTCTAGTACCCATCTGGCATGAAAGCACTCCCATTATTGGAGCAAGAGACATCTGCATATCTCTGGAGGGCAATCCTATTTCTATAATGGGAGCGCTTACATGCCCAGGGGGGCTAATTCAATCACTCCTACACAGCTGGTTGCAAGCTACACTTTGGTCATCCACTAAGTGAAACAGAACCCTAAATAAGCTAAAATTAACTTTCACTAAAAATATTTGTGATATTTTTAGCATTTTTTTAAGTTAGCGAAAGAAAAATTTCCAAGGCAAACTTTATTAGTTATTTTTTATTACAAGACCTTTATCAACTTCTCATGTAGTTTCTAGGACAGCTATTTCCAACGTAATTTTCACTCTTCGAGACAATAGCTTTGGCACTGATGTAAGGAAAAGATCATGAGTTATTTTGCCACAGAATATAGGTTTGTGCTTCTCTTTGGGCCCATTCTGTACACAACAGCCAGTTTTATAAAACCGGCCTTGATGGTGATAGGTCAAAAGCTTAGAATTTCAATGTCATTTATAACTGCCTGCAATTCCGAACTTTTGCAAATTCTCTGTCTACATTGTCTTTGGTCTAGTTTGCCTTCAGTTTAGTTTTGATATTTTTCTTCAAGACCTTCCTGGATAATGATATTACCAAGCAAACACACACCAGCTTTTCTGGATCGGTTTTACCTTGACCAGACAACCCAGGCTATTCTGTATTTATGTATCTAGTCTAGCAGGACAGCACGTTGCTGATAATGATCAGATTATCACTAATAAATGAAACAACAATAAAAATAAACAGCAAATATTATAATGATAAACAAAATGTATGATCTAATACTTGATCCAACCTATGGCTGCCTGAGGTCAACAGAAACAAAGAGTCACCATGTACTAGTAGCTATTAACTGATATTTAGTTTACCATTTCAAAAACAACAATTTTTCCTTCAATAAATGGAACATCCAGCAATTCTCCATGCAACTGTACATATCTTTTATTTTTCTCTCACAAACTTTCCAACTCTTTATGACAGTACTATAGCTAGTTCTGAGTGTAAGTATTCAAGAATAATGAAATTATTAATTTTCCAGGCTTTTTCCCCAATTATATTAAATAAAGAAGCATCTTTTGCACACACACAGGCATATCTACATAGAAGCATGGAAACATGCTATGTCAAATTTCAAAAGTTCCCATTTTAAGTCATAAACAAGTCTGAAGGAATAACACAATTTTACACAAAACAATATGGTGCCCAATATAATGCATTAACAGTTCATAATGTTATTGAGCAAAACCGTAAGAAAGATACTGCTTGCACTCACTTGGCAGACAATTACTCTTTGCTACTGTAATACTTCATGTGCATACTTCCAAGGAAGACTCATGAACGCATAGGTTCATTAAGAGAATGAGAGAATCGATTGTAAAATGGAAAAGGCCAAGTGAGGTCATATTTCAAAGAGATGAATATGGTATACTCCATTATGTTGTAATCAGCCTCTCTCTTTCATCCTAACAACGGTAATGGTCTATCCTAATTTTTAGAAAGAAAGAAAGAAAAAAAATACCGCTGCCTATATAGTACCTTCATCCCAAATACGGTGAAGAATTCAAATGTGCTGCAGGCAGTTTCCATTTACCATGGTCTTTGGAGCAGACCATATTGATGTTACTGACCATTTTTCTCCTTAATAAGAAAAACATTCAAATGCTACTAATATTGCTGCCTTGGCAAAGAACATTTAATAGATGGGTCTTGCCCCGTTCATGACACACCAAACATCAATCAAGGCTGAATTTTATTTCAATTTATTATGGTTGCTGTCTAAATGAAAAAATGCTTATATCGTTAAAGTGTCTTATAATATAAATGTATAAATGATGTAATCACACATTTGGGGGGAAAATTCTGATTTTGATTAAAAATATCTATTGTTAAACCTCTAATTTTTTAATTAAATACAAGAACAAAAAACATGAACGTATTAAGACACTATGTAGTAACTGGGGTGGTGTAATATCACCGTTTCATGATTGATAGGTAATATAAGGCAAGTTTATTAGGTTTTCTTCTTTTAACACGATATTTCTGATTCATTCACAATAAATTACTTTTATCTTTATTTCATTCAAGACTCACGTGCATCGTTTTTTAAAGATGATCATTTATCACAGCTCTTTGCTCAATAAGGCCAACCATCCCTAGACTCTGCCAGCTGATGGCCTACATAAACACTGCAGGCCTCCTTAGCTAAGCAACCCACATGTACTACAAGCTAGTGCAAAGGGGAACTTCTACCTCATATGCAACTGCAAAATGTTAATTTCATTATTGTTGGGCACCCAACCCTTTCCCATTTCCATAGGCAGAGTCTACACTTCAGCACACCCCAGCTGCCACATGCAACAACTGAATACATAGGAAGGTCATTGTGCTAGTTTCTTCATTAACTACTGCATTCAGGATTACACAAGATAATGGACTCGTGATAATGGCCATGATCTGGCAAGTGTCAAGAAACTCTATAAAATCCAGGTCAAACCTACAATACATGAACTCCATTAAACTGTCACACGTTCTTTCTGTATTTCCTTCCACATCACTGCTTATTACCATACTATTATTGTATAAATAAAAGCTTTGACCTCTATAATAAGTTGGCCCTTATGCTCGATTCATTCAGTGATGCTAGAATATCCAGAGCTTAAATGCACCATAATTCATTATTATGAAATTAACTGCCTATATGTTGCTGTAAGAATGTATCCAACAAGAAAATCAGGCTCAGTAGAAAAGAGAGAGGTTCAATCTGAACGTACAAGCAAAAACTAAAGTTGTCCTTACTCAGGCAAAATTCTGACTGAAACTGGATCACAGTATCAGGAATGCAGAGATGGAGAGTAGCCAGTTAGTAGTTTTGATGCATTTTGCACAGAAATGATGGGGTGTTGCATGTAGTTCTGAAGTTTATCACATGAAGCTTGATCCAGCTGCCTTTACGCAGGCAAAAAGTTTCACTGTCTTTGATGAGAGTTTTAATGAATAAGGAAAGCTACCATTTGGCCTTTTACAACATTTGATCTGAGCCAAAGAGAGAGAAGGCATTGGATTTGACTGTTTAAAAAACAATGGATAAATAACTGAGAAAAAAGGAAGCATAAGAAAACGACATGACAGTTAAATAGGATTCTGATAAAACATTACACATTGCAATGTTTGCCAGAATGTGTTGAAAGAAGCAGATGAGCCAGTTAAATCATATCCTGCTGCAGCTGGCCAACTTTATAGCTTGAATGTTCAACACTAATTCCATTAAACAATTAGAGAAGGAAATCCACAACATTATTAAGAGGATGTTGGCTTGACAGGGCCTATTTTCCAAATTTAATAACAAATACAGTACTATCAACTTCAAAGAAGGATGAATTTGTACAAATTGCGGGAATTCACACCCATGGGCTCCAAGGCAGTTCAATGGAAACCTTACATGATGTAAACTTTACTGTAGTGTCTCTGACATTAAACATAACAGGAGAGGAAAGACAGTGAAGGGCTTGGCCTGCAACTTTTTAAGAGATCTGAACTGGATTCCTAGGGATTTCCTGAATGACCTTGAGCAAGGAAATTTACCACCTCTACCTCAGTTTCCATCTGTGAAATGGGGATTATTTAAGTACATAAATCGATACAACAATTTTTAAGCAAAGAAAAGTCTTCTCTTTTGCTATTTGACTAGTGTTTCACTACTCTGATGAAAAGTCAAACAACAGCTCAATATTCTAATACCCAGTTTTGTTGTTACTCCGTACGTTTAAATGAAAGATACATGCATGCCTTTATTTATTTTTATAAACATCATAAAAAACATAGAAGATTAGGGGAATTGGCAGTTGCAAAGTTAAACTAAATGTATTCATGGACCATTTCTTCAAATAACTTTACTAAATAAACAGTCCATTCATGAAGAAATGGCCTCAATTAACATTTAATTCTCACACAATGAATTCAGAGTGTATTGCAAGTATTAAATGTTCGCCTGAATGATGTTGTAGTGCCTGAATGTCACTATTTTACAAATGCAGTAACTTACCAAATGAAAATACCCCCATATTTTCCACCTGATTTAAAGTAATTTCTGTACTCTCTTTTTTTGCCAGGCCCTACAGTCGTAAAGGCATTATTAATTTTCACTTTCTTATGAAATGTATTGTACCTCCTCATTTTGATAGTTAATTCTGAAGTTTATTCTGGAAATTCTTAAGCACATTACTACTACTGCAATGCTACCGTGTTTAAAAACTGATCTGAGGATATAAGAGACTGGACAAGGGAAAGGGATTAATTTCTATTGGATCCCATTACAGAGTAAAAACTACACAAAAATCTAACAAATGTTCTTGAGGATGTGTGTGAAGTCGTGGCCAAAGTTGAAGAGTCCTCCTGATAAACTGTGGACATCTACAATATAAGGACAGTTTTAATTTAAGACTTTGGTATTTATAATTTGGATTAATATCCTACCAAATTTTAAACACTCTCTTTATCGGAAAAAACTGAGTAATCAAGAGGAAGAGAAAACAAGCTCATACTATAAAGACACTGAGCCAAATTCTGCCCTCATACTCAAAGCAAGACTGATGAGTGCCATACAAAAAATGGACCATTAAATTAACAAAATAGCAACTGATGTAGAGTTACTGATCACAACGTCACAGATCAGAATGTAGACCAGCTGCTACTGTACTGACGGTATCGTTAGGAAGCTGGTCAAATACATACGGCATTTAAATGTTTTAGTCATGGGGGCTTGAGTGATCCTTACCAAATGAACTATGACAAAAAAGCAAGCTAACACAAAATTAGGATGTGCTACAAAACTCCAATTCTTAACTAAAAGTCTTAAAAAATGCTTCCTAGAATCTAGGAAGAGAGAGAAGCATTAACACTCAACGAAAACCATTACTGACCTCACTGTGCTGATCTAATTTATGCATGCAGTGCTTCAATATTCTAGAGATGTAATGGTGTAGACAATTAATATTTAGCAGAAAACAGAGCTAAATCAAAAATCTACAAATAGCTATTATCATCAGAAACTTGTTTAAAACTGGTTTGGAATTTTTGCCTGCAGGTTAAATCTAAGGCATGGAAAACTAATCCAAGAAAACTGAAATATATGGAAAATACTGCTTGCTTTCCATCTATTATTCTCCTTCAAAAATGTTGCCTTATTTTAAATGTATTGTTAGTATGGTATGTTAGCAGATGTCTCTAATGTGCTTTGTATACATCCATGAAAACTGCATACACGAATGATCACAATGCTTCTACTTTTGCCCAACATATGGCTTTTTTATTTGATATGTTCTATCTTGAAAACTGTTCCTTTACAAAATGAAAATTCAGCAGAATCTCTAATAGCTTTCATATTTCAGTCTAATAGGTATCGTGGCATTGCACTGCCACCCACCTTTGCTTCAATATTGCACAGCACATTTAACAGGCATTTTCTTCCTTCAGATAGACCGTATGGGGTTTCTGCAGGACTTCAGTATTAACATTTTACAGAGTCTATGAACATAAAGCACATTTATGAACACCTGCTGGAACACTTTATTTGCCTTAAAAGTTTTATTACGACTGTTAAATTTTCTTGCTATGCTTTATGGGCCAAATCCCAGTCTTCTTTTAGTCTAAACCCTCACAGACTACAATAAGAACCAGATTTGGTTCTATAGGCCCTACTACAAGTGTTGATTTGTTTTAAACACCACAAAAATCACGGGTAGTGATTGTCCAGAAAAGGCAAATACTTCAAAGAATTAGCCAAGACACGGGGCCATCAAAAAAACCCATACTCCTAGTCATCAAAATGGTGTGAAGTTCAACTCATTATTAAGTGAAGATGAGCAAGTTGTGAAAATGCCTTCTTATTTCCTGTTTCAACTAGATAAGAAACTTCACCTTTTTCCTCCTGGACTGGGATGTGGTAACAAGCATTTGTCATCTTCAAACTAACTTAGTGAGACTCACTGACCTTGGTGCCAAAAGTAGAACTAATGCAAAGGATTCAAGCTTGTGGAGAAAACAACAAATAATATCCTCAATGGGCCGCACCACCATGAGGGCATTACTTGTGTGCTTCAAGCTTCCTTTGGCTCACAGATGCTTTTGTTTTCAACTCAATTTTAGACATCCTCAATTGAAGACATCAGTAGGTCAGGATCCAGCACTATCAGAACTCTGATCTGAAACTCAGCAAGACTGCTATGCTCTACTGCAACAATGCAGGTCAGCATTCTAGAACAAAGCATATGAAAACATTCCCAGTAAAGGAACTTTAGCCATGGAACGAGTTTACCAAGGAGATTACACCAATTAACTGTCTAATTCCTTTAAGGGCACTCTACTAGACTCCTGTTGTGACAGTGCTATCCCACCATAACTAGAAAGATTTATATATTTGTGCTATATCAATGTATGTTCAAAGTTTTAAAAGTTTCCTGTAGCTGTACAAACAAGATTTCTCCTTTAATCCAGTAGGAACCTCCCTAAAGAGATTTAATTTAATTTGGAAGTATATAGATATTATGTTCACGGTTGCTACAGAAAAACTTAAAACCCATACATAGCAAACTTGAACAGCAGTGTGGCCAAGGCATGTCTGTATCACAAAAACTTGATGGTAAATTGCTTGCTTCAATGAAAACTGTAAAACAAAAAATCAAAACAATTATAAAAATAAAATTATAGACACAATGATGAATGGAGACAGGTGAAATGTTAAAAGATCTAGTACCATACACAAAAATAATTGATTTTCTGTGATTACTACTTAGGTGATCAGAGAGTATTAGGGACTTGTTGCCTGCTTGCTCTGTGCTTTATTAATGCTGTAGATCAGACACCCAATTTGGAAATCAATGCTTACTTCATCATTTTTCCTCTGAAAGGTTCTATTATTCACAATTGATTTAACAGAAATGAAAGGCTTACCATTAACAAGAGAAAGCTGCTGACACTTCTTAGATGAATTATTGAACTTCTAAAAGTGAATTAACTTAACTATCATCAAGACTTATTGTTTGATGTTTCTCACACCAAAGCCAGTGTATTTATAATTACAGAACCAAAACAAGTTAAACTAACTTCTTGGCTATTTTCCTCAGAGAATAACAGTTTCCAATAACTGAAAATTAGAGATATTTCAAAGGCACAAATGGGAACTATATGCCAAACAGCCACTGAAGTCAATGGGATCTGGTGCCTAACTGCCTGCAATAATTTTCCCCTTTACACACAAAAATTAAATGAGACAAAGTACTTCTGGCTTAGAAAAGCTGCCCATTTATAGGGACTGTTACTTCTATTAAGTAGTAGTATATTCCTAAAGTTGAAGATTTCAATGCAAAAGGGCACAAAGATGGCTAATTCTTAACTTCTTTTATCAGTGCAATGAAGGCATTGCTGCTATTGAACAATTCCACATATTATTAGAAAACATGAGATAAAAAATATTACTAAAAATGGTGCTACAAAAACTCATAAAAACCTACAATAAAAACTGCCATTAGTGCCATGACAATGCCTGCTCAGAAAACAAAATAATCATGCTAATTTTTTCAAATTAACACATGCCATTATTGATACAGGTAGGACCATTCAGTACTGTTTCTTCTGTGTAGCCCTGCCACAGAGGAGCCAGGTACAGTACTGCTAAAATATCAAGAAAGACCTAATCCCTAACAGTGGTCAACCAGGCCAGCTTAATGCTTGCCCTACTTCTGCCTCTGCTGTGGCTGTTCTCCAAACACCAGATTCAGGGATACTGATTTAGCAGTTGTTGGAAGAGACTGTAAATATGTTCATGCTTCTCAGCACTGGAAAAAGCTATTTAACTTTATAATGTTTCAAATAATACCTATGTTCAACTATCATAAAAAGCAGTCTGCATCTCAGTTTTACTACCAAGTACCACTCTACTTTTACAGGCTTCATGTCTCCAAAATGCCAACTGTCTGAGATGTCTAACTTCAAAATGGTCAGGGGCTGCAAGCCCCTCAAGCCATATACTGTATTGCACCATGCCACATGGGACCCTCACCACCACACCACATGCTCCTCTCTCCCCTGCTGCACTGTACTAGTGTTCATGCATCATATGGGGTCCTCAGCCCCACAGGCCACCCTGCGCCATTCCCAGGAGCAGGAGCAAGAAGTGGGTGTTGGAGGACAAGGGTGGCAGCAGCTGCAGGAGCAGTGGGGGGAGTGGCACCCAAACTGGGAGCTTGGGGGAACCTTAACCCAGGTTAACCCTTCAGCGACCTCATGCAACCTGCAGGCCACCAGCTGCATAGCCCTAGCTTGCATTCTCAATGAAGATGCCAGCCTTTTGTACCACATGGACAACTCAACTTGTTCACACTTGATTGTGTGCTCTACTTTCTGCACAGCATACCAGCTAACTGCTATATGAAATTATCTTTTATATAGCCCAAACAGGAAAAGACACAGATTTAAGGACCACATCAGCATTTCCCCCACCATATAATCTGATCTCACACAAAAAAACAGTGTTCAAGGTTTCAAAGCTCAAGCCAATAGAATGCATTTGAATTAATGGTCCTTTGCCTCTGGAATCTACATGTTACAGGCCACGTCTACATGTGCAGCAGGCTACGCAGCTGTTACTGTGCAGTCATTTAGTAATTGTATAAGCAAGTGCTAAATGACTATTCAATAACTGGCGTTACTGCACAGTACCATCGCCACATGGTTTGTTCATGACACTACTGCACAGTAGCAACAAGCTACTGCATCATAGCGTCTCATGTAGACGAGCCCACAGAAATCTAAGCATGAACTTGATCACTTCCAGAAACTATCAAGAGACACTTTCCTATCTCTCTGCTGATTCTTCCCGTCTAACTTAACTCCAACTTAACTGCAGGCAATGAAGGAATGTCATATTTGTTTCTCTTATTAAAATCACTCCAGTTCCATGCCTTGCATGGGTGCTCAAATTTCACAGAAGTGTGTGTGGTAATAGCACCAGTAGCATAATTCTGTGTTCAATATGAAATCAGTGAGACAAGTACCTCCTTCAGCAAGCTTGACAGGAGATGCTGGAAAATTTAACTCTATTGTATACTACACCAGACACAATTGGCAGAGAGTTCCATGGGAGAAAGACAGTGGACAACATTAATATTTGATGTATCATTATTAAGATCCATACAATTTAATCCATTAATTGCTAGTGGCATTAAAAGGTCATGTTAGAAGGTTTACATGTTGATGAACTAGCCCAGTAATGTTCTTTAAAAAACAAATTTAGCAATATGCAAAAGGTCAGATTATGAACACTTTATTAGTAGAAGGTTGCCTTTCATTGTAAGAGGAGTCTACTTGTCTATTCTAAAGTGACTATCTGCATGAGTAACATGAACCAATAGGAGTAAACGGCTCATGATCTCCCTCAAGGAGATTTTCTTTTGTATGTTTTTATTTATTTTTCAACTGGAAAAATAATCCACGTTGCTTGTATATACAATTAAATGTTGTTTCTACAACGCAGCAGAATTAATACTATTAGACATAAGTGGAAGGCAGTTTTGAGACAAAGTTCTGACAGAACTCTTAAGGAATTTGTTTTTAGATCAAATGGAAGAAATAAAAAGCTACGTTCAACACCAAGGTACATGGACACAACTCTACTGAAATCAGTGATATGACACACCTACTCAGTCCCAGGGAAGAATTGCCTCAAAATGTCTATAATACTAATGTTATGAGAAAGTAAAAATAAAAAAGATATATGTTAAGCATGTATAATAAATGTTGCTGGCTTCTGAGGATGAAGGAAATCATATTGACAGAAGTCAAGAATTCGGAAGCTAGAAAATAATTAACAGCTGCCTCTATAACTTTATTTGGTCCCTTTTTCCGTCCATGCAGTGCAATGAAAGAGTCAGGAGTCCTGTAGGAAGTACAGTACTATGATTATGTAATTAATGGTTGTGTCACAATACTTAAGCATAAGAAAGAGGTTGTTCAGACAACCATAAATCTGAAACGTGAATTTCAGTGTTTGGCTCTACAGCCTAAGTAACATTATTATAATAGTTTGTGTCTATTACTTCCTATATTTTCTAAAAAAAGATGTAAAAATAAATGTAACAATTTTCCCCTGTAATCATACAACAGCAGCAGCGTTTGAGCTTTCAATATCAAACATAACAGCACATGCAGAGACTACATGAGCTACTGAGTTAACAAGGGCAGCTATCTGCAGGAGAATGAACAAGAACCATCTTACTAGAATGAATAATCAGTTGTTGGCTTCAAATGCTGGGCTGGGGAAAAGGTCAAGGTTAGGGCTGCACCAATAGAGATTTTTGGGGCCAATATTGAGGGCCGATTTTTAACAAGCCATATCAGCCAATACCGATCCAATTCCAATATGCAGCCCCACAGCATGGAGAGCAGCCAGGTCCGGCTGGGAAGTCTGCTGTGGAGGAAGAGGTGGGGAGAGGGTAGGGGTATGGTGGTGCAGATTGAGGCCCCCGCGGTGAGAGAAGGAGTGGGGCTGGGGTAGGGGCAGGCGCTGCCCAGCCAGGGTGGGACATAGGACAGAGCTGCAGCTCGTCCAGAGGACATCGGGGGGCGGACAGCTCCCACCGCTGCACGCAACCTGGGAGGGCATGTGTCCCTGCAGGCTGGGGCCAGGGCAGTACAGGGCTCTTCTCAGCTCAGGGGCTGGGCCAGGCTCACGGGAGCCGCACCCCCTCTCCGCACCCCCGGATGAGCCCTGGCTGCCCTGCCCTGGCCGGCCAGCAACTGCCCCTGCCCCAGCCCCACTCTCACTCCCACTGCAGGGGCCTTGTTTGCCACTACCCCCCCACCCCCCAGGGCAGTACAGGGCTCTTCTCAGTGCAGGGGCTGGGCCAGGCTCACGGGAGCCACCTCCCCTCTCTGCGCCCCCAGATGAGCCATGGATGCCCTGCCCTGACTGGGCAGCAACTGCCCCTACCCCAGCCCCAACCTCAGCCACACTCCCACTCTCACTGCGGGGGCCTCGATCTGCTCCACCCCCCACGCCCCTTCCCCCACAACAGACTTACCAGCTGAACCTGGCTGCTCTCCATGCTGCCAGACTGTGCTCCTGGTTGCCTGTGTGCTGCGCTGTGACTGTGCACATGCATGGGGCATTTATCAGTCACATTATCGGCCACATCAGACAAAAATGCCAATTACTGATCCTCTCAATCTTCCTCATATCGGTGCCAATCCAATATGGAACCGATATATCGGTGCACCTCTAGTCAAGGTAAGTTCCAAAGACTTCACTTTCTTCCCCTAACCTCTACAACTAGTGGAGCTCCTGACCCTTCTGATTCCCTGGAGGGGAGGTAGGTAAATAAAGTACCAAGGCCATAAGCCTGGTTCAGGCACTGAGGAAAGGGAAGTAAGGTGAAACAATCTACACCTGATACCACTCAGTTCAGTGTTGCTTTGCCTTCATACCTGTATGAACCTAATTTTGGAATAGTCAAATTATCAATGTCTGCCAAAAAAATTCTAAGGAACATAAGGATACAATGGCACTTTTAACACTTTAATTTAGACAAATGTAAATGAGTTTATCATAAGAAAAATAAAAAAGACTTCTAGCCTGAGAGAATTGCCCAAATTAAATGTCAAAACTTGTTACAAACAATGAAGGTGCTAAACTGTCTCTAAAAAAGTGGTCATAGGACTCCTCCATGACCGTGTTATGCAACTGAAGTAAAGGGATCATTACAAGCCTTTCCTATAATTTTTAATACACTGTACATGAATGCGTGTGACTCTGTTACTGATGAGCACTGATCATTGTGATTATTTCACTGTTGTCAGCTGTAAAAGGAGATAAATCAGTGTAGACTGAGTTTCTGAGGATACTTGAGAATTTGTACCTACAGTATTCAAGTTCAGTGGTCACATCTGTTATTAAAAACATACTTAATTGTATTTTTTTCAGTAGTATATGGCAGGCTGATCATACACACACAGTACACCTATCCAAAATACAGCACTGATTTTATTTCAGCCTTTTGTTAACTGCCAGACAGTCCAACAGTTTCTGAAAAACAGAAAACTGCAAGAGAATGACTGTCTTCATCTTCAGACTCAGAATTTTAAATTCTAGTGGATTAATATGTAATTACAATTACACTGCCATTAAAATTGATTTATGCTTATACTCTAGGACTAGAATCAACAAAAATTCAGTACCATTATCACACTTCAAATAAAGTTTGTGCAGAAGCACAAATACTTTTTGAAAATCTTGTTTGGACTTTAAATGGGCCTCCATACTTTAAACACAGGGGTTCTTTTGTTAATTTATTTTAACTTCTTAAGAACAGAAAATTAAAAATAAAAATACAGTTTCTAAACAGGCCCCCTGGCTTTCCACAATTCTATAGCTGTGGAATGGGTGGTGGAATTAATTCTCAGGAAACATAAGCAATCATTCTTTATTCTGAAAATTATATTTCTAGATGTTGTGATTATGAAAAGAGTTTTGTAAATACTGTAAAACACTTCAGTCTTGGCTTCCTGAGTTTGCAGAACGTCTAAAACAAGAAATTATAGAAGGGCAATTTCCTCCCTGAAAACAACTCTGAAACCTAATGATGGTAATTAAAGTATATATACTTGTACTTAACCATTTCACTGTAGATGGTTTTAGTGAAAGTATCTGGATAATATACCTTACCAGCTGACAAACCCCTTCAACTTCCCCTACTTCCCCCCAACAATTTCTACCTTGTAGCAAATTATTTAACTAGAAAATTCTGTAGCACGCTGAAAACTGACATTTTGGAGACAGTGGAAATGAAAATGAAGTTAATATGAGAAGGACAATGCAGGGAAAAGTTTACTGACTACAATGTTAAGTCGCATAATTATTTCAATAAAAATTCAATTTTTAAAATCTCTCTGAAGCTGGTTAGGTTACCAACATGCCTTAAGATACAGAGCTCTTTCAGAATTTAGGTCCAGCTTGCCATAGACTATATGGCTTTGTTTATAGACATCCTTATCAAGCAATTTTTTTTTCCACTGGGGAAATAATATATCACAGATGTTTTAAAAACATTTTCAGTGCAAGCAAGAGGTCTAGGGTTTTTTTTCCACGTGTTACTGTATATAATAATGAAATAAAACCTCCAAAAAACAAAAATGCATATTTTACTTAAGCTCAATCATGCCCTTATGGGACACTAATGCAGAAAAAGAGGATGTGCAACTGGCACTTAAAATACATAGCCAACACAAGACTGCCAGAAAGCACACAGCAAGGGAGCATGTTTTGGCTATCACAAGCAGTATCAGCACACACTCCTTATCCACTGCCAGCTGGCTACCAACTGCTATACATAGAATATTCACTAAGCTGCCTGAAGGACATGGCATACCTCCTAACCTCAAACCAAACTCCAATAATATGTTGCTTGAGTTAACACACAGGTCAGGCCTCATGCCTAGTTCCCTCTTGAAAAACCATATACTTCTTCCTGTTTAAGAAACAAGAGGTTCTCTGCTACCTTTTCACTACGCATCAGGACGCACAGAGAAACGATTGGGGTAAATCATGGTCCACCTCTACGCCCACTTCCCAGTCTGATGGGTCTTGAAATGCAAACAAACTGCCATAATTTACAGTACATGGGCATACTCTACACAAAGTGGACTCCACAGCAAATGACAGATAATCAGGGATTCTGGTTTTCTCTGTTTAAAAATCACAAATTCTCTGATAAAACCCACACATTCTCTGATTTAAAAAAAGCCAAATCCATGATTAAAATGAAACACCACTATATATATAGGTATCAATTGAAGACAATGTTTTATTGATATATTTACAATTTTTAAGCAGTTTGGAAGCCTACCAGCGCCTCATTCACTATAATAAAATAAATTCTAAGTACCTACAAATTTTGGTATTTGATTTGGGGGTTTTTTTTATAGAGGTGTAATGATCTATCGGTCCATATCAGATCAGCATCGATAAAAGGAAAATTGACAACATTTTTTTGGCCAGGTACGTAGAGGGTGCTTCACAAGGGTGGCACAAGGCCTGTAGAGGCAAGGAGCTTCACCACCTGACCTGCTCTGTCCTGCCACACCAGGAGGGATGGAGGGAGGGAGGAAAATCCATGCATTTCTCTGTTAAAATGAAAAATCTGCATTTTTCTAGGTTAAAAAGAAAAATCTGCGTTTTTCCGTTTTTCCCATGGGAAATGGAAAACCTGGATCCCTGCAGATAAGCTTGGCCAGGATGGTAATCCACAAATGTTCTACTGAGCAGACCATGAGGCAAAACCATTGACCTACGACAGAACAGCTGACTCCTCTGTATGCTAGACCTCGTTTGTGGGTGGGACAAGACTTTTTTCTCTTACCCATCATGTAGGGACCTCTACATTTGGCACAAGAGATGAAATATGTCATTAGGATGTAACAGGAAATAGGTGTTTTATTTCCTACATTTAGAAACATCTCATTTTCAGTGATACTGCCAATGGCTAAACATGGATTATTTTAACTTTACTTTTATCTGCACAAAAACACTCTACTGTCAATATACAGTGCAACTGTGTTTCCTGTTAGATTTTGAAAAGCAAATGTTTAAAAGGGCTGCAAACCAGCAGGGGATCATTTTTTGCTTTTAGGCAGCATACGTGATGTCATTTGTATTGGTGTTTTCCCTGCACTGTGCTCTCTATTCATTCACTTTTTACTGCATTCTCAAAGTGGACCCAGTCCTTGGCTTTCCATTTGTCTCTGGCTGGCAGCCTGCTGCCATGGACAGAATGGCTCTACAGGAGCAGGCAAGACCACTAATTAAACTTCTAATTTTTTTTCAGAAAATTTTTAAAATAAATCTTAGCTTACCTGTTCACTGGACCTTCAGATTCAGAAACTGGAAGCAAGTCACAGAAAGCTTGCTACTAGGACAGACTCCTTGTACTTAGGAGAATGTAACAGCCTGGAATTAAGATGTTAGAAATGAATAGTTAAAGAACAGAATTTCATTATAATGTGATAGCGCTTCTAATGGTCTCCACTGCATCTCGAGTACACATAAACATACAGTTCAGTGCTACTCCCAGGTTCCAGGAACAGAATCTAACCAGTTTGTTCTAAGTAGGTCACTGAAGAGACTACTCAAATGTATGGCAGGCTCCTCTTCTTCCTCATCCCAGAAGAATGCCCTCTACAAGTGCCACATACAACCATGCCTGCCCAGCTCTTGAGAGAGCAGGACAGGGTGACAGCATCCTTGTAAGTGTCCTGCGTATGGCAGTATCCTGGTAAGCCACCTTCAGGAAAGTTAACTGTGATCAAGCTAACATTAATCACTGCTGGGCCCACCATAACTACTTGAAAAGGCCTCTAAAAAGGAGTCTCAAATTACTTGCCAAGAGAATTGAGAAATTGCCAGAATTTCATCTGATTCACTGCTGTTTTACTGTCTTGTGAAACAGACAGGTCATGTATGGTAAAAAAAAATCCCCTCATTGTAGCAGGGTTAGAATGTTGCTGTAGCCATATGATCCAGGAAATGTCCAAAAAATTAAGATTTGGGGGTTATCCTTTACTGAACCAATTTTTTAATTGGGAGAGCTGTCGAACTTGCTTTTAGGCATCAAGTGCCCTTCCTCAGGTTCTGAAAGACATCACTCTTTTAAGTCTCCTTAATCAACACTCTCTCCTAAACCACAGCTATTTCAAATTCAGACTGGAAACTGAATTATTTTTCCAGCGGTTGAAAGGAAGTTATCATTTACGCTGGCAATCCACCCTGGCTAAGCTTTGGATTCAGGAATGTGGTAGGAAACTATGGCCTTGTACAGATGTTCAGTCTCTCCAGAAGAGCCAACTTTAGCAAGCTGAGAAGGCTAGTTAGTGAGGGGATGCAACTCAAGAATATAGAGCAAATGGGGGTCCATGAGGGTTGGAAGTATCTCAAGGGAGTGATTCTTGGCGCTCAAAAGGAGTCTATCCCATTACGTAGGAAGGGATGTAAGGGGGCAAAAAAGACCCCTTGGCTGAACAGGGAACTCCAGGAGAGTCTGGGGGCAAAGAAAGAGATGTATAGGCAATGGAAGCAGGGGACAGCCACCAAGGAGGAATATATCTCCCTGGCATGCTATTGCAGGGAATTAGTTAGACAGGCCAAGGCGGGGCTTGAGCTCAGGCTGGCTTCAACAATCAAGGACAATAAAAAGTCCTTCTTCAGGTATACAGCAGGCAAAAGGAAAGCTCAGAGCAACATAAGGCCCCTGCAGGACAAATCAGGACAGTTGGTGGTTGATGCGGGGAAAAAAGTAGAGCTCTTCAATGAGTTCTTCGCTTCAGTATTTCTAAGTACCAACCAAGTCAATTCCCCCACCTCAGTCATTGACGGATATCCACATGGCACCAGTCCACCTACGGTTAGTTCTGAAATAGTTAAGGAGCTCCTGGAGGAGCTGGATGGGTACAAGTCAGCAGGCCCAGATGACCTCCATCCACGGCTGCTGAAAGAATTGGCCAGTGTCATAACTGAGCTGCTGGCACAGCTGTTTGAACACTCGTGGTGCTCTGGCCAGGTCCCTGAGGACTGGAGAAGGGCCAATGTGGTGCCCATTTTCAAGAAAGGGAGAAGGGAAGAGCCGGATAACTTCAGGCCAGTCAGTCTTACCTCTATCCCTGGGAAAATGCTAGAGAAAATAATCAAAGAACACATTTGTGAAGGCCCAGCAGGGGAAACAATGCTGAGGGGAAACCAGCACAGGTTTGTCTCAGGTAGATCCTGCCTGACAAAACTTGTAGCCTTCTATGACCAGGTAACACACTGCCTGGATGCGGGAGCTGAGGCTGATGTCATCTTCCTGGACTTTGAGAAGGCCTTCCACACAGTCTCACACCCTATCCTCATTGGGAAGCTAGCAGACTGTGGGGTGGACACCTACATGGTCAGGTGGGTGGCCAACTGGCTTAGGGACCGTACCCAGAGAGTGGTGGTGGATGGTTCCTTCTCGGTGGGGTCCCGCAGGGTGGGCAGTGGGGTCCCGCGGGGTTCGGTCCTCGGACCTGTATTATTTAATATCTTCATCAGCGATTTGGACGAGGACGTGGAGAACACCCTCTTCAGCTTCGCAGATGATACCAAGTTATGGGGCAAAGTTAGTACACCGAAGGGCAGGGAGCAGATTCAGGCCGACCTGGACAGGTTGAATCAATGGGCAGAGAGAAATAGGATGCAACTGAATAAAGATAAATGTAAGGTACCCCACCTGGGAAGGAGGAATCCCCAGCACACCGATAGGTTGGGGAGTGTCCTTCTCAGCAGCTCGGAATCATAATCGACTCCAAGATGAACATGAGTCAGCAGTGTAATGAGGACATCAACAAGGCCAATCGCACCTTGTCGTGCATTAGCAGGTGCATGACTAATAGATCAAAGTAGGTGATGCTCCCCCTCTGTGCAGTACTGGTCAGGCTGCAGTTGGACTACTGTGTCCAGTTTTGGGTGCCGCACTTCAAGAGGGATGCAGAGAATCTGGAGAGGGTCCAGAGGAGGGCCACTCGCATGATTAGTGGCCTTTGGGAAAGACCCTAAGGGAGAAGGTTGAGAGAGCTGACTCTCTTCAGCCTTCACAAGAGATGGCTGAGGGGAGATCTTGTGGCCACCTATAAATGTATTAGGGAAGGTCAATGGGGAATAGGTGATGCACTGTTTACTGGGGCGCCCCAGGGAGTGACTAAGAATAAAGGGTGTAAACTAGTTGAGAGTGGATTTAGGTTAGATATTAGGAAGAAATTTTTCACAGTAAGGGTGGCCAGGATCTGGAATGGGCTTCCAAGAGAGGTGGTGCTATCACCTAGCTTGGAGGTCTTCAAGAGGAGGCTAGATAGTCACCTGGCTGGGGTCACCTGCCCTCAGTCCTCTTTCCTGCCAGGGGCAGGGGGTCGGACACAATGATCCATTGTGGTCCCTTCCGACTCTACAATCTATGAATCTATGAATCTCAGGAGAAACAGTGAATGTACAGGTTTTCAGGCATTTTCTTCTAAAGTAAAAATGGCCACTCCAAGAGAAAAGTAACCTGGGAACAACCAGGGTTAAATCACTCCCTGGAGAGTTTCTACTGGGAAAGCAAATGTTTGTACATGCTGTGGCTTCCCTCAGAAGAGAACATGGTCTTCCAAGATCCATCCCTTTACCCTTCCCTCCCAGGGAGACAGTGTGTCACCCACTGGACTCTGCTACTCCAGAGTCCAGCCCCCCCTTCACAATCTTCACACTGTCCTGCAGGGAAACACAGGATGACCATTGCCAATCTGGGTCAGCCAACCAGGGTGCCCTATTCACTGCTGCCATCTGTTACCAGACAAACTAAGGGGATCTGCAGAGCATGCTGACATGTGTAACCCCTCCCCACCACACACACACCCCACACAGTGCCAGCACTGCAAGCTCTCCACTTTTCAGGGCATGAGTGCTCACATGCTGGTACCTCAGACTATCCCTTCCCTTCACTGCAGGGTGACGGGGAGCTAGCAGAGATTCTACCTTCCCCACTAGGAGAAGATATGAAGATAGACTGACTCTTGTGTGCACTAGATGGTCTCTAAGCACTACCATATAAAATGTAATAATAATGTTGGTATTTTCTTGTATATTATTCACTGTGACGAGACAAAGAAATAAATAAAGCCATGATCCCTTAATCTCTAACACACATAACATCCACCAGCATCAATATAAATTTTGCATAAGCAGATCTTAAGCTAAGTTGCAAAGAAATTTGTGCACATTAAACCATTTTTTCTTCCAAAGTATTTCAAAGAGAAATAGTTAAGATTGGCAGCCGGGAGGTAGCTGCTCTTATTTATGAAACTTTAAAGTTAAGCTTTTCATCTCAAACATATAATCATGCTTTTAAGGCCACCTGTAGTACTACAGAAAGCAGCATCAGGTGCACTCATTTCTCCTCCCAAAATCTGCAGGGTAGATCCCATACAAAACCAATGGAGGGGCAACACAGTGGGCTCAATGAAGGACCATAGTGCCATAGAAGTGGTATTACTGACTTCCCAAACACTGACCATACTAGAACAACATTTTTTAAATGATTGAAAATATTTTTTTAAATGACTGAAAGGAAGAAGAAATAGGTAGAATTTGAAGAAAATAAACATCTCAAGGGATGTGGATAACCTTGAGAGGGTTCAGAGAAGGGCTACTCATATGGTTGAGGGCCTGCAGGTAAGACCCTATGAAGACAGACTGAGGGATCTAAATCTCTTCAGCCTCCACAAGAGACAGCTAAGAGGCGATCTTCTGGCTGCCTACAAACTCATCGGGGGGGCCAGCAGGGAATAGGGGACACTCTGTTTACCAGGGCACCTCTCAGGGTTACCAGAAATAATGGCCACAAACTGAAGGAGAATAGATTTAGATTGGACATAAGGAAGAAATTATTTACAGTAAGGGTTGCCAAAATATGGAATGGGCTTCCAAGGGAGGTGGTGTTATCCCCTACCCTGGAGGTGTTCAAGAGGAGATTAGACAGGCATCTGGCTGGGGTTACTTAACCCCAGTGCTCTTTCCTGTCTGGAGCAGGAGGTTGGATTCAATGATCTACCAAGTCCCTTCCGACTCTAGAAAACTATGACTGTGTTTTTGGAATGCAATCGTACTACTTCCTGCATTTGATTCCAACAAAAATAAAAGATATATGAGCTGTAACTTCCTCTGACTATTCTCTAAACTTGGGGTGGAAAACTTGAAAAGCACTTTTTTTATGACCTGCTTCTAAGATTGTTGTTTGATTAATTAAATTCCATAGTCTCTAACATTGTAATAGCTACACATAGAGATATTATGGGTTGAATTATACCCTCCAGCATAAAGAAAAAGAATCCACCATGATTTCTAAGGTTTTGTATGTCCTTGGATGGGCTGAATTTTATTCTGATGCAGTGGGCAGTGACCTCTACATGGCACTAAACAGAAGGTAACATCTCAAAACTTTTATAAGGAGCTCAAATACAAGGCAAACATCTGCATCTTTTGGAGAGCAAGGAGAGTATGAGAAATAGGAAAAGAGACAGGGACTGGTGTGAGAATTTTGCTAGGGAAGACGGCTTCACAGCACACTCTTGTGTGAATAATGATCAGGATTAACTCCATCTGTAGCCATTTTTACTCCTTTAATAAGAACTGCTGCTGCAAGGACTAGCTCTTTCATGTTCACCCAGTCAGTGGCTCAAACACACAATTCTGACTACATGGCATTTGCACACAAGTATTTCGGCCAGGTCTGAGGATTATGTGTTTTAGGTTCAACTCCCCTTTCCCTGACAGATACAGGTTTTTCACCTAATACTGGAAAAGTTACTGTAAAACTACATCTATATAACACACGTGTATGCAGTAATGTGAAATAGAGGTAAAATCTTTGCATATCCCAGACACACATACTTCAACATAGAAATATTTAGTGTTTATGTTAAAATTATTTTTAATTGCCAGTTATATTTTGCACATATGAGAGATGGCACTTATTTTAAGCATAGTTCTTAAAATGTCACCAAAGCACCCCTACTCCAGCCCGACATTTTTTACTTCTCCAAAGATTTTCCTTTCTTCCCCTTTTTTACCCACTAATCAGCAAAGACAGCTTCCAGTGCAAAGGCCAATTTAGTTAGCAACAGTAAGCATTTTATAAGTATATTGCATATAACACTGAAAGAGCCATAAAGCAGCTAGTGAAGAGAGATGCTGACTTAACTGTACATTAACTTAACAATACTGACATTTATTTAATGCTATCTAAAATATTTTTAAAATATCCAATCCTGATTAGTTCTGATTAATCTAATTTATAACTATTTTTCATGTCCATGTAAACATCAAATTCATAAAGGTCCTCTCCATCTACTTGTAAAATATATTTATAAGTAAATCAGAGACACCCAGTACTGATTGGCTCAGGAGTTACATGAGCAAGTGTCTAAAGAGCCACAAGAACACGAACACATCTAGGTGACTTGAGACACTCCAGTTCAAAAGAAAAAAGACCCAGCAGTACTTGTCCCACAGTTAACAGAGATAAATGGTACATACGTTTATGATTCACAATTGTAGAAAAGATATAACCAATGCAATTCAGTAAATCAAAAACCTCCACAACTCTGATAACATACGTTCTGTAAAAGGCCACAGGTGACAGGTTGATAAACCAGCTGGAGCTCAACCTCAGATTAGACTGGTATTTGACCAATCAAAAAACACTTGGTCAATGTGACCACTTTTGACGGTCAATATTTTAAGCATTAATTTATTAGAACTGTGAAGAGAGAGACTATAACCTTCATTAGGATACATAGTTATACTAATTACAAAAACAAGTTTGTTAAATGCTACAGTTAAACAATTACTTTAAATTCTAAAAAACTGCAATGAATTTTTAGATCTAGCCATGTTAGGTAAGTGTTACTGATATTCAGGACTGAAGCAAAAGTATTTCTGGATGGTATCTTTTATTGGACCAACTTCATTGTTGGGATACATTTAGACAAGCTTATCAGTATCACAGTACCACTCTTTAGGTCTCCTGGAAAGGAGCGGGGACAACAGAGCTAAATAGCGAACGGAAAAAGGGCTCTTTTAAAACCGCATATGTAAATAAAAAAACAGGTAAGAGAAATTATCAGGTAGCCAGCAGACATATATGGTTTTACACAAGCCTTTATTCCATCTGCTATTTAGCTCCGCTGTGCCTGCTTCTCTCCCAGAGATGCGAAGAAGGGTATTGTGATACCCAAACGTTTTTCCAAATCTATCCCAACCACACACCTGGTCCAATAAAATATATCACCCACAAAAACTCTTGCCTCTTACACATTTCCTGAACCATCACTTCAACACTAGTATTCAAGACTGAACAGTTCTTCTTTTTCTTGGCTTGTATCCTGAAACATTTGAGGCATCTGGGATAGTTGTAAAATAATAAAATAAAATAAGCAGAAACAAAACATACATAGCAACTATAAAAGACAGAAGTTTTTAAAATGCAGTAAAGCTAAGCAAGCCAACTTTTCAAGTATTTTGTTGTTTCCATTTCAAAATGTCCAGTCACAATAGATGGCCAGTAGAAGCCTTCCTATGCTGATGGTTTTGGTTCCCCTCTCAGCACAGAGTAGCTCTTGCAGCCCCACTTGGCTTAATGGGAGGGAAGAGGGAAAGAAGGCTGGAAGAACTGGAGAGGGAAGAGCAAGACAGGGGGTACCTATTCCTAAAGCAAGGGGGAGTAGTGAGGGGAGTAGAGGGGAGAGAGAGAGAGAGAGAGAGAGAGAGAGAAAGCGTGCGAGTGAGCTCACACACATATGTGTGTGCACACATGTCCAGCTTCCTGCACAAGACTATGATGCAATAAAAGAGTCCTACACAAGGCCATTTGTGGCTTTGTGGAATATATGATAAGTTTTGACTGTGGTCAAATAGGCAGCCAACTGATCTGTAAATTGACATAACTTGACTGGTCAATTGAGTAGCTTGCCATCCCTAGCCCAGGTATCTAAGAGTCACTGAATGAAATAAACCCAACAGGCCAAAGAACATACTTGGGTCCCAATCCGGCAGCAACTACATGCATGCTTCATTTTACTACCATGGGTAGACCTCTTGGTATGAATGGGTTGCATAATATCAAACATGCACATACATCTTTGTAGACTTTCTGATTCAGGCTTGGTTTGATAGTGTAAAGGTGATCGTGTTTGCCTTACAGGCAGAAAGTCCAGGTTTCAAGACCCCGTGGAACCAGTCAATCTGACTTTCTGCACCCAGGGGTTGATTTAGTCAGAGCAGAAATAACTGTTTAAGTGTGTGTGTGCATGCGTGTGTGTCTAGTTTGGAAAATAAAATGTTTGATCAAGACACTGAAATGGAGTATAAAAGTTGTATTCTATTACCATATCCATTAAAACAAGAATAATAAAAAATACATAAATTTATAGCTATAAAGAGACCCATATTAAACTCAGTACACCATGATCCAATAGTAGGAATCTACATCAGCGGTACAGAGTTTAACTTGGTTTCGAAAACATCTAACTCAACAAACATCTAACTCAAACAAAACTAATACTTCACCTACCAAAGTAAATGTATTCCTCAGAACCAGGGTTATCTTTGCTTTCATTAATACTTGTAACTTTCACATAAGTTGTATGTTTTATCTATCCACCAATTCTCTCCTCTTTCTTGCATTTCACAACCTGTTGGATTCTGTGCAATATGCCTTATTCTCTCTTTGCTTTTATGTGCCTCCCCTTTCTTCTTGTCCAATGCTTTTTACTCCAATATGTCCATATATTTTGAATATTAAAGTGGTGAATGTAATGAATAAAACTTTAAAGGGGTTTTCAGTTTCTAAAGATTCCAAGACAGATGCAACAGGAACACGGAACACTGCTTTAAAAGAAGGTGATCTAACTTAACTGACATCTTGCTACCCCCCTTTAGGACTCTGAAGCATTGCCTTCTAGTTAGAAAAGAATATTTCATTAGAACTCTTTAACATTTTGAAAAAAAATGAAACATTTTCCCAATTTCAATTGCAGTTTTAAAACAATGAAGTTTGTATTAGGTAAATCAGACACATAATGTATAAATCATACAGTAATAGCACACTTAATACAACACTCCTTCTTTACGCTGTCTCTTAATAAAAGAGCAGTGGGACAGTAACTGAAAGTTAAAGCAAAAAATGTAAAGCAGGAAAATAAGAGTTTACTAGGATTCAAAAGAGGACTGAAAATTCACATATTCTTTTATGCTTCAGACATAAACTAGCCAGCAACTTGACTAAAACAAACTTTTCTTATGATCTAGATCTTCCATAATAGTCCACTATAGGGTTTCCTGTTCCCTGCTCTGTTAGAGCTAAGACACCAAACTAAATGAACTAGTGTCTGCTTCGATACCACATTTCTAATGCTCCTAAACCCTATTTGTGAACAGCAACATTTCATCTTTGAGGGGGAGGATTATTTAAGTGTCAACCAGGGAACAACACAATGGAAAATCAAACACTTTTAACCTAGGCAATACCAGTATGTGCTGTAAACAATCTAAATATTACTCTGGGCCTAATTCACTTCTGTACTACTCCAGTTTTACACCTGAGTAAATGCACTGAAATCGACAGAGATTCCATTATGGATTTCTATCAAAGTAGCCATGTTGCTCAGAGATGTGAAGGTGTGAGCCCTGAATTACAGAACTGTGCCATCTGAAGCTCCTTACTATAGTTATACCACCTTTTATTGATTTATTTCATCTGGAACTGTCTGAGGGGGTCTATTACTCAGATACAAAACAGTTTTGCCAGCTTAACTGTGCCCACACTAGGAACACTGCTGTAAGGCTGTGTCATAGCACTGAATTCCTCCTAGCTAGACTTGGTCAATATTATACCAACAGAACCCAGGGGTAATACAGTGCTAACTAGAATCATGGTATTTTCTCTGGTTTATCTTAATATATAGAACCTGGTTCTCATTTACATTAATGCAGCTTTATACCACTAACATTCTAAATAGGCCTAGAAATGGATGGAAGTGTAACTGGCCACTTTACACTGTCACAGTGGTGTAAAGTAAACTCAAACAAGAATCTGGGTAACAGTAACCTGCTGCAAACATGACTGTCATGCCTAATGAATGGTACCAGTAAATACTGTTATAAAAGCATCAGGATTGGATGTTCGTATGCCAAAAGGCACTAGCCTTACTTGATTAGGCTTGTACTCAGATTTGCAACAGTTTATATACTGTTAGCTGGACTCTTGTTAACATAAACCCCAGAGTCAGCACTGCATGTTTACTCAAGTGATACTAATATCATTAAGCAGGCAAAATATATCCGTTATCCGCTTATCAAGTTATCAGTGAAAGCCACTGTAGTTAAACCCATGTAGTTGAATTAGTGTAAATCCCCATGTGCAGACTCTTATTTCAGTATAAGGACAACTTTTTCAATGTATTCCTTTCAAAGTGAAATAATATAAACCAAAAAGATGCTTTTAGAGTGAATAAGAGCATTCACACAGTGGGTTATGCCAGTAAAACTAAATCAGATTAAATTTACAGCATAATTTAGAGTAGCAAAACTATGCCACATAGCCAAACCCATACACAGTAGTCTTTACCCACACAAGCAGTCCCATTGGCAAACGTATTTGAATAAATTACAACCAGTTAAAGCCTCGTGTGATTAAGACTCCAGTAACCTTACTAACTTGTACTCATTTTGGAGTATTGTTTTTATTCTATCATGATACACTCCCTACCAACATACTCCTTTCAGCTTATCAAGTTTACTTCTGAGCTGGTCTTAAGCAGGACTGTCCAATCTTGATTAAAAATATCTTCGTTTCAGAATCAGAGACATTCATTCACACGTTCTAAACTGGGCAAAACTAAATCGTCACACATTAAATACACTCAGTTTAACACAATCTGTATCAGATACACACTACCATGTGGCACTTCAACCATGGCAAAGCATAGATGAATTCCCAATTCCACTGAAGTGAACTGGAGTTTTGACCATATTTGATATACATTTTTTTTTTAATTTCTGTCCCCATGCTGCAAGAAAATGACAATTTGAGCTATTTAATAATGTAAATGCTTATATCCTCATACAGAATATCAAAATAAGAATATCACTTAGCCTCTCATATATACATATAAATATACATAACTATATATATATATATACATATATATATATATATACACACACATACACACATATATATGTATATATAAAAGAGGTTAAGTGATATAGATATATGTAAGTGTATATGTATGTATGTATATTTATATGTATATATAAATGAGGCTAAGTAACAGACAGACAGACAGACAGATAGACAGATCACTTACTACATATACAGTTACAACTAGTGGGCTTAATCCTAGAGATCCTTATGTGAATAGTTGTTCTTCACATGAGTGATCAATCCCATTGAAAGAGAATTCAGGGAATTTACTGTGATAAAAGCATGAGCAATATCCAAAAGGGAGAAAACTAAGTAAATGGCAATCTAGGGTAATAGCAAAATTAGTAGGAAAATATTATTCTTAAACCCATTCTAGTATGTTTTCCTGGCCATTTACTAATTGTATTTAAATAAGAAACTGCTCAAACTCCAAGAAAGATAAAATAAATGGCTGAAGGAAACCTAATTTTGCATTGTGGCTTTATTTGCGCAGAAATTTCATTCTAAAAGTGTATGTTCAAGATTATTCACTCCTACGTTGCCTCACATTTTATAGCCAAGCTCACTAATACCTATTAGGTTTTGAACAAATCTAGGAGCATTGAGCCTTTTTCCCCCACCAAAAAAGGGAGGCAGTATACCATTTCGCTATTCATTTATGCAAACGATGGTAAACAGAATTATAAAAGCTGGGTCATAAACAGCAAATGAGGTTATTTTGCCCCACGCTTTTTTATGTTGTCAGGAGTTGTGAGCATAGTTTAGTGTTTCCTATTCATGACTTTATAGGATCAAATTACTCCCGGATGATGCCTCAGATGTGCTTTTGTCTGCAAATGAGGAGGGATAAAACACCCAGGCATTAACGTTAAATTACCATCGCTAATGGTGTAAATACGAAAATAATTACTGCATCATCCCAGCAATTGTTATGTGTTCATTACTGAAGTTCCTTCATTTCCTTGTAACCATTAGTAGTGGGGGGGTGTCTTTCCCCCCC
>NW_005841981.1:2121938-2122372 GCF_000455745.1 Alligator sinensis | reverse complement strand
GCGGCCCCCCCCGCCAGCAGCAGGGCCGGGGCGCTGCTTCTCGAGGTGGACACGGGGCTGAGGGCGCGGGGACCCGCTGCTCAGCACCCGGCCCGCGGCCCCGCAAAGCAAGGGACGGCGGGCTCATCCCCCCGACAGCCTCGCACGTCCCTCACCTCGGGAGAGGGGCCGCCCCGGCTACACACACACACGTGTGAGCTCGGAGACACGCGCGCGCACAGACAGACACAAACACTGACACACACACAGGCACACACCTATAGACAACCACACACACGTGAATACACGCACACAGGCACACGCATAAATACACACACACACACACGCTGCTGCAACTCCCCCTCACACGCCGCGCTTCAGTGCCACCCGTTTGCCCTCCCGGGCCGAGCGAGGGGCAGCCCCGGTCAGAGGCGCCCCCCCTCCCGCCAACTTTG
>NW_005841981.1:2101225-2121813 GCF_000455745.1 Alligator sinensis | reverse complement strand
GCAAAGCCCGCGCCCCCGGGACGCGTGTGCGCGGCTGTGAGCCGCAGGACCTGGCCGGGCGGGGGCAGCCCGCTCCCCCTTCCCTCCCCGCGCGCTGGTGTGGGCAGCGATGACTTTTTTGTAAGTGCCCCAGGCAGGTAAGATTCCTCCTCCCCGCCGGGCCGCCTACCCCATTCCCCACCTGCTGCGGCCGCTTTCCTCGTCCTTCACGCTGCAGTCGGGCGAGGAGGAAGCCTCAGGGACAGCGACAGTGGTAGCAGGAGATGGGCCACGGGTGTTGCCCCAGGGGCAACCCGTCACCTCTGCCCTGTGGCTGTTCCCAGCAGAGCCCCGCTGCACAGCCCAGCCGGAGCAGGTGAGGGTGTCTTTGAAGCGTCCCCTGTCCCCGGGAGGGGGGAGCAGTGGCAGGAGAGGTGGGAGAGGAGAAGGGAGGGGACCTGCCTCTGAACTGGGAGGGGAAGGAGGAGGAGTCTCACCTGCTTTGGGGACTTTAAAGAAAAGCCCCCCAGAGGGGGAGGGGGGGCTCCAATCTGCTGCTGCACCCCCTCTGGATCCACCCAGCTCCCCTGGGTTTAAAGCCAGGTGAAGCTTAGGAAGGCGCATCCATTGGTGGGCATGAGCCTAATCTTTTTTCTTTTTTTTTTAAAGAAATTTTTCACATTGCAGGCCAAATCCATGAGTCCGTCCAGAACCATAAGTGGCCCTACAACTGGCAAACATCCTCCACCCCCAGCAGGAGCTTTAGACATTTCCAGAGTCTTTTGGTGGGCAACCTATGCACAGGCCCAAGGCTAGGGGTTCAGATACCACCAAGTTGCACCTGCCCTCAGCCATGTGGCCACAGGAGCAAGCTAGGGAGGAGCCTCCCATTTCCATACAGTGGGCTTTAAGCCCCAACATCTCAGTGGGTACTAACACGAGAAGAACAGTTATTTCTGGGAACGCTTAAGGAAAACTGCCTTCATGGACCCAGATACACGGTGTTTCCCTACTCATTTCACCTGACAGAGAGAAGCACCCTACTGTTCTCTTGTCACCACCACAGCAGGACTGCTGGTGTGTCGGGCACGCTGTGGAGCACTTAGGGTTAGGTATCACTCCTCGGGGCTATAGCTGCATTACTCTTTGTGACCCTTCTGCCTACTAAAATGCAAATTCTGGCCCCAAACAAATTAGCTAGCATAGTACATAACCTGACATTTTCTAAACACAAGACTCAATCTTTCTGGCTCAGCTCAGGGTCCCTGTTCTCAGTGTAAGACAGAGCAGCCTGGAGTATGTTTGAATTTAGGAAGAGCAACCTGTAGAGTCTGAGCAGTGTGCCACTGCATGTTCCTATACTATAAAGCAGCCTAAAAAAGGTACTGCTGTAGCACCTTGCAAAGCTCCTACACAATGTATTTCCAAATGAGAAGGTTCACCACCTTCACCGCTCCTTTTGCTGTCAGGGTGTCGGAGAACAACAGTGTTGCAATGGGTATTTGCAGAGCTCCATCCAAACGTAGATGGGGACTTCAGTGAAGACCAGCCTCTGCCAGCCCACAACTTGCTCTTCTTGTGGTTGGTTGTAAAATAAGGATAATGGGAATAATGCCATTCAGCTAGCACCTTGGTTCTGAAGATCGCCAGGTAAAATCCTGTGGCTGGCACTCCGTCTTGGCAGCTCTGCACATCAGGTCTTCTGTCTTCTCTCCACTGCAATTTATCTTGGCTCTGTGACTACAAAGTCTTTAGAGACAAGCACAGCAAAAAACAAACAAACCTGCATTCCAATTTTTGACATCTATAATGAGTTCAGGGAAGAATTATGGAAACATTATTAAGTGTAATAAACATGTCAGTATTAGGCAATCTTGTGTGGAGATGCTGGTAAAAGCTATGGTGAACATTTTATTCATAATGTCTTTTTAACTTTATGTAGCTGGTGTAATAGGCCTTGTGCTTTGCTGTTGCCTGGACGGAAAATCATTACCCAGTAATAGATGAGCCAGTTCTGAAGGAGAGCCACTGGGATACTGTACACTCTCATTCATAGATGCTATGTATTAGAGGAAGTAGCAGGAGGCCTGCCAACTTTCCCAATTTAATTATTAAGCTGTCAGTTCCTGACTTCTTGTTTCAACTTCCTGAGGCAACATCTGGCTGTAATAACAAAATAAATAAATAAAATAAAATTTGATCATTCACTCAGAAGCATTCTGTTTGTAATGTCCCTTTTACTGTACCTTTAATGAAAGCTCGATACTGAAAGGAATTTGGCCAGTCATCTTTCTGAACACAGCAAGAAGTTTGCACTATGACCAAGAAAAAGTTCTTCAGAAAAATACACCATCATCAAACTGTTACCATTGAGCCCATTCAGCGTTCTGCTGCATCATTCCAATACTAGCACCTTTAACCTTTCTTACATTTTTGTATTGAGAAAAATATTAAAGTTGTTCTCTGCATCAGCCTGAGAAGTATGAATCCCAGAGATACAATGAACCACTATTAACCCAGAACATTCACGTTTTCATAACTGAACTGATTTTTCTCAGAAGACAAATGTGGCTTTTAGCAGTAAAACAAACTCATTAAATTTCAGGTCATTATTTAAACGTAGCAAGATGTGAATGAAATACTAACTCAAATATCTATCACTGCTTATCTGGGTTTTCCTTTTGTGGATTCTCATTTCACACAAGTGGATGCCCTCACGCTAAAAGTTCATGTTGCAATGTCTTTTGATATGCCATGTCTCTCGCTTGGTATCCTCACTCAGCCAGACATACGAAGTAGCCCAGCCTTGCCTGTCACTCATTTCATTTGGAGCACAAACCTATCACTGCACCAGTGATCTCCTCTCTTAGGGAAAATTCCTCCATTCTTGCAGTGGCATCAAGTTTGCCAAAGAAACATACCTTGTGCCTTGGATAAGGACACAGTCCTGTTAGGCATTTCACATGCAGGGCTTTTGCCAACCATTTGCATGGAGCTTGAAAAAACCACGAAAGCTTTTGGAGGTATCCACATGAGCCTTAGTCTTCTGGGCCCAAATATCTCAGATTCAGGGTGCATCTATATGTATACTTTACTGCAGAGTTGACTAATTAGCTCCACAGGAAACTATGACCGTCTACACAAGCGCTGGTATTAGGACGCGGTATATTACTATGCTGGAATTAAGACGCTGTAAGGACAGTTCTGTCTGACAATACTGTCTTACAGTGGAGTCATTTACTGTGTTACAACACGTGTGAACAGTGACTGGAACAGCAGCACTTTGAGCTGGGGTGGAGCAGCCCTGGCGCTGGCAGCAGGCCAGGGGAGGCAGCCACACAGCTCCGCAGTTTCAGCACTCTCGTGCTCCAGCCAGCCCTCCACCACCAGACACCAGCACCTGGAGCCCAGGGTAGATCCCCCCCGCACCCAGCTGTCAGCCTGGGACTGCTCCACCTTGGCTCAAAAGTGCTGTTGTCCTGGGCACATGTGTAGATGCTGCTCCTGGGAGCAGTGTACTCTGGCACAAACTGCTCTGGGGTTTATCACGTTGCATTAATTGCATGCATCGATGTACCCTCAGTGTCAAGATTCCAGCACATTGACTGTAGTGATGGTTGTCAGTTAGATGCCCAAGAAGGCCCTATTCTTATAAATTCAGTATGCAAGAGAGGTCAGTCCAAGCCATCACTAGTGGTTCTTCTACTTTAGATCCTGCAATCCAAATGCATTCCTGAAGATGAGAAAGGGTCACTTCTGCCATGAGGCAATATATGGCTTTGACACTGAGCCTGTATGCTAGGTCTAAGGAGTCCCAGCACTGTGAAATTCCTTTAGAGGTAAGGAAAGAGAACAAGAAATAAAAGTACAAGTCTGCTGAAGCCATGATTTCACAGGATCAAGGCAACTTTGAGTAATCATGCAGCACCAAGGAAGATGTCTTTGCCACTGGCCTCCGGGTGTTTCAACATTTGTTAGCTCTTCATTTTGCTACATACCATCCCAAATTCAGATTCCTTGACCTTGATTTCTCCTGTGCCATGCACCCCAACAATGGATGAGATCATATTATTTTTAGAAATAATTCTGTTTTTAAAAATTAATTGAACACTTACTTACATATTAAGTACCTAATTTGGCACCTGTGAATTTCACCCTTTTCTTCTTCAGCTCCATGTAAAGAGCACATTTTGTTTCTCCATTCCACTTATCTTCTATCCAATTCAAAGAAATTAGGCTTAGAGTGGCTTCAATCTTGCTGTCACTGGGACTGACATTTGAGGTTTACTCCTGTACCCCTCGTCATCAAAATTTACTTCTCTTTCTTGGGTGAATGACTTTATGGACTTTTTTCACACCTCCACATTGGAGTCTTCCTAGTTATTGTACTCCTAAAATTTTCTGTGCTATTAACCCCTGGCACTATTCTTTCTTTTTAAACCACCTCAGACCAAGCATTCAGACAGGGCAGATACCATTAATACCAATGTCAGATATTCTGGAACCAGTGGAACATCTCTGTACCAAGTGAAATTATTGTGTCCCTCAAGTCCCCACACAATAGGTTTGAATCTTTCTATAAGCATCCTGTCCCCTGAGCCCTTGTCTTCTATGTAGTTCATGGGAAATCACAACAAACTATTCCTTCAGGCTGCACTGGGGGGAAAAAAAGGAAGGAAGGAAGACTATTTCTGGGCAGCAAGTCCTGTTCATCATCTACTTTACAGATATGGATAGCCAATTCCTTGGTTATACAAAGTGCTCTATCCTGACTTGAGATAAAACTGATTTTTGGGGGAAGCACTACTTGAGGAAACGAAGAAAAAATTCAAATCTATTATGACCAAGGACCAAAAGGTTATATAATACACACACTTTGGACTGCAACAGTGCCTCTTAGATTGTGGCAAAAACTGTTGAGGGCATGTATAAATCTTAATAGCAGAAAATCTCTGGCTTACCTGTGCAGAAAACTGTTCAAGATCTGCTCTTTGAGGACCAGGCCTCATTTACCAATGAGACAGAAAATTCTCTACAGTGAAGGCTCAGAGGTCACATTTCACTAGATTCAAGGCAGCCTTTATTGCTTGTCTCAGAAACAATTTTTAAATATCAGTGCAGACTGCACCTATAACAGATGCTGCCATATCTTTATGTAGTCATTGTCTCGTTTTATATTATGCTGTTGTCTCTGATGGAGGAAGTAAGGCTTGAAGAAAGTTAAGTCCTTGCCTTCATGTACTAGAGTTGACATTTGTCCAACAAATCCTTTGATTTCTATGACTCTACGAAATGAGTGAATCTATGAATACTTGACAGACTTTGAGCTATTGCTGTCTTTGAAAAGAGGACTAATAAAAAAGCAGCACTATACCCGGCAGTGTCTTTGGATAATGATGACAAATGTTTTCATCAGCAGCTTCCTAGTAAAGATCATGGATTTTACTGACAATTGCTCACTTACTCAGCCACTAGGAGGGTTGCGTACTAGGAAGGCAGTTTTGAAACACTGGAAAGAATGGCAAGCCAGTAGGGTCAAGAAGGATACCCGTTTTAGATAAATTATTGTGCCCTGAAGAGATTGATTGATAGGATCTTCCCTGTATCACTGATAGCTTGGATGTGGCTTGCATCAAATCTGGAAATGGCAATATAAGGAAGGCAGAAGTCCGGGTAGAGCTGCAGCTTACAGAATAATTAAATCAGAGATATATAGCATAAGTTTTGTGAGCTCAAGCTCACTTAATCAGATGGTGTGAAAGGACATGCATAGGGCAGCTTATAAAATAAAGTGATTTGAATACAAAAGGCAGAAAGGAAGGAAGGAGATGGTGGGTATAGGGGCAAGGCTGGGAAAGGAAAACAAGCAAACAAGCCCTTAGGAACAAAAGGGTCACAAAAGCTCATTCAGATAGTGGGATAAGAATCCATGGTCCCTGTTTAAACTGTATTTAACATAATCCAATCTGTGGATGATTTCTTGTTCCACAATTCCCTGTTCAAGTTGGTTTTTAAAGGTTCACTAAGAAGAGCCACCCTGAGGTCAATGATGGAATGTCCAAGGAGGTTCTGCTACAGGCCTTTGTATCTTTCTGGATCTGATGTCAGATTGGCATTCATCCATTCTTATACATAGGGATCACCCTGCCTGTTCAATGTAGACAGCAGAAGGGCACTGTAAGCAAATGATGACATTGTTAAAAGCATAGGTGAAGAGGGACCTATGCTCACCGATGAGCCTCTATAAAAAGTCATTTTATGAATTGTTTAATAAGGATTATCTGGTCTGTTGGTGAAGGTCTGTTAGATAAATCTGGGATCAGATTACATGAAAAGTTACAAATATGGAACCAAAATTTGACATTTTCTTAATTCTCAGAGGCATTCCTTTATACCAAATGCACCATTTCTGGAAAGTATTGCTAGTGAAGCAGCTAAAAACCTGGAAGAGGCCCATGTGCAAGCTATTAGTAGGGTCTCAGGAGTCAGATGAGAGAAATAATTTCCCAAGTAGATCCCAGGCTACATGATATTTGTAGGTAATATGAAGGCCAAGGTCCCTGGAGACAGACTTGCCCAAGCAGAGAGAAGCTGCAGCAGGGAAATGAAGTGTTCTGATGCAGTCTGGGTACAACTCAGATTATTTTTAACAAAAAACCACAGACAGAAACCCACAATGCTGTTGGACACATGGTTGAGGCAATTATGCAGTAATACCTTTCAGAAAAATGGACTGTTGTAATAAAGCTGTAGGAACGTTTGAAGCTACAAATGTCCAGTCAAAATGACTATTTAGCAGAACTCTGTTTACAGCTGGGCCACAGGGTGAGTTTTGAGTAACAGCACTTAATTTGACTGTCCAGGTGATATAGCAGTGAAATCTTACACCATGGGGACAATGTCTTCTGTAGAGGCAGAGGTCAAGAGTTATGAAACTGCCCCGTCAGTAAAAGAGATAGTTACTGACTTGATGGAATCATTCACAGAAGATAAATAAAGGAAGTATTAAAAACAGTTGCTCTTATATTACAGTATTACGTTTCCACAAATAATGAAGAATTTAGAAGCTATAAATGGGTTCAACTTTGGGATGTGTGGACATACAGTGTTGCGCTTAGACCTGCTTCTGCAGTAATTATGAAAAGGAATTTGAATCACAGTTATATGAGGTGGGCTGACAACTCCAAATAACCAAGATGAGGAGCAACGTTTGCCCTGGGGGAAGCAAAAAGAGTGAGCTGAACTATTGGTTCCATGATTAGATAGTGAAGGTCAACAGAACTGGGATGTGAAGACATTTGTTGTTTTCTTTGCTATAACAATAGATGGGACTTTTGCAGGTTGATTATTCTACTGCTGAAATTAAGTTTGAATTTTTTAGATTAAGACTTCCCTTTGATGTGATGTTGAGACAGTAAGCTGACTTGGTGGCATCTTCTACCTACCAAGCAGAAAGTGCCAGGAAAAAGTAGAATGACGCTCTCATCCAAAAAGGTGAAAAGATATGGCTACACAAGAGAAAAAGGCTACCAGGAAAAACTCCCAAATGTACCTTTTTTTTTTTTGCTTGCGGGGGTGTAGGGGGGTGTGCATGTACACAGTAATTAAGAAACCAAACAACTCATCCTTGCTGATGCAAAAATCAAGAGCTGGTTCCATTGTAGTGACCCAAAATTTGGGCACAAATTAAGTTAAAAAAAGGAAGGGCAAACTGTGGAGTTGCAACAAACATCCCAGATGGATGCACAAGAGCTCACAGTGGAACACTACGTAAGGACAGAAACTGCTCATATGTCCTCTGGAGACTTACATATTACAACCACAACCTTGGACACACTGTCCACAACAAACAGACCGTGGCCTGAAAAATATAAATTCTGACCTAACTAATAATCTAGATCTAACTATAAGGAAAATTCCCTTGACTGAACATAGGACTGGAGCAAGCAGACCAATGTAGAAAGCTGTGTGGATGATAAACTTCCTGGATTTCTGAAAGCTACTGCAATAGACTTGCTACTACTTCAAGCTGTTATTAAATAAAAGGAGGAAAGTTTTAATGATAAATGGAAAAAGCACCTACAGTAATGGGCAGTGCTGTAAACTTTATATTTTACTAAACATTAAGTTCAACCTAAGTTTTTGGTTGGAAGTTTGTTGGAGTTGGTATTTACAATGTCCCAATAAATCATTTTATTTTTATAAATGTTTCCTTGACAAAAAGACTACTAATTTGAATTCTTCCACACTTTTACATGGCTTTAAATTCCAGAGTTAACCTTTGGGACTGAGTTTCAGTCTTGCAAATGCTTTTTAATTACAACTCTTATAACTGATCTTTAAGCACTGAAGGCAGCACAGAGAGTGCTTTCAAACAATGATCAGTTGTTACTTGTTGTAACAACTGTGATTATCCAAGACGATTGCTTGCACAGATCCATTGATCTTACCCATCCTCCTTCCCCATAGAGATTTACAACAGGTTCCTGATTTAGACAAAATTCAGTAACTACAGAGGCTGTGTCTCTTTATGTGTCCTTGGACTGAGATATAAATATCTAGGTAGGAGGACAAATCCTCAACTGATATTATTTATCATAGTTTCATTATTCCAGCTGAGTATCTGTCCTAGGATGTTTACATGGTCTCATAGACATTGCTGTACAAAATCTTCCTATACATACAGCCTGCCATGTCTGTATGATTCAAGCAGTCCTTTTGGTCCTTTAATATTTCTTTCTTTATGCTTATTTGAAAGGAGCATAACATAGATATTATCTTTTCTTTCCAAACTAGCAAGGCTTCATATACCTCAAATCTGGTCAGATATATTTATCTATCATGAATAAAATATATGCTATTTATTTACATCAGTGGGTCTCAGTCAGGGTGGTGTGACACCCCAGGGTGCCACAAGACCCTTTCAAGGATGTCAAAGTGCTGGTGCTGCTGCCACCACTTCTGTGACCGGGGAAAACTGCCTGTGGGTGCTCTGGCCTGCATTAGATACAACCTAATGCATTAGGAGCTCCTGCTCCCAAGCAGAGGTACACAGTAAGCCTATGCGCAGTAGCTAGTATTTGCTTTGGATTCGTCCAATTCGGGGGTTAGTGATTTGATTTGGTGATTTGAATCACTGTCCTGAATCGACTCAGCTGCTATTGAATCTCTGAATCACCCAGGCCCATCCCCCACTCGCTCCCCCAGCCCGGCAATGGCTGTCCTGCCCACCCCAGCTCCTGGCACTTTGAAAAAAAAAAAGCCCCAATTCATCAGGTGCTGCCGGGTGTGTGTGTGTGTGTGTGTGGGGGGGGGTGATCTCCCCCACACTCCCAGCCCCCCATGGCTGCCCCGCCTGCCCCAGCTCTGACCCTTTAAGGAGAAAAAAAACCTGAGAAAACGCCCTGGACTCACAATTCCTGCCCAGCAGGGGGCGATCTCCGCTGTCTCATGCTGCCTGCCGCCACATGGGGGGCTCTGCACAAGCCCCCTGAAGCCCCAAGGTTGCTGCAGAAGTGGTGAGTCCAGGGTTTTTCTTGGGGGGGGCGGTTCTTAAAGGGCTGGGGTGGGCGGGGCAGCCATGGGGGGGGCCAGGGGTTCGGGCTGGGAGAGCAGGGAGGGGATGGGGTCCCCCCATGGGCCCCTCCTCCAGCCCCCCACTTACCAGCTCCAAATCCGGCTGCAGATCCCTGCTGCAGCCACTGGGGACTGCCCAAATCATCAAATCGATTCAGACCTTTTAATTGGTCCCAATTCGATTCAGATTCAGAGATTTGGTCACTGAATCGAGCCGAATCTCCTCCAGATAAAATCACCACCCAAAGCTTCGCACAGCCCTCATACACAGGACAGTTCCACCTGGCAGCAGCAGCAGTGGCACAGCAGCTTAGAGAGACAGCTGGTTGTGAACTACTGTTCTATGGACTTATCTGCAGAATGCCAGGCTAGTGCTGCTACCTCCACAGTAGGTTTATCTGATGCAGGGGCAGGCTCCTGCCTGAATTAGATTACTCTGATAAACTAGGAAGCTGAGACAATACATCATTGGTTCTCAACTGGGGTGCCACTGCATTCAGAAAAGTTATGGAGAGATGCCTTGAGTCTAAAAAGGTCAAGAGCCACTGGTCTATATTAACCTTTGGTCGTGTTTTAACTCACATGAAACACTTTATAAAAATAAAACAGACTGTACATGGAAACAGCTACTCCTTTGAGATTCGTCAGATCAGACCCTCATTGTTGAATCCTAAAAAAAAAGGAAGTCAAGAGGTATTTCAATTGAACTCAGTAGGCTTTAGATAAGGCCTTAGGTTTTTACCTTCATTCACCAACTTCCTGTTACAATTACAATTGCTGCCTGTTATTATCTGCATTGTGGTAACTCCCAAAATTTGTTAGGCTTTATGAAACATATAGAAAGAAACACACTTGGTCCTTAAAGAACTAAATTCAACAGTCCTGATCCAGGACAATTTTCCTCAATAGCAGAACTTTATACATGTTGCAGGGATTCATCCGTTGCTTGCATTTAACTCAGGGGTGCTGTCCAGCATTTTATTGTACTTTTCTGTGAGGAATGCTATGAATATTTATGATATCATATTTGGTGGATCAGATAAAGGAAAGCAGTCAGAACCCCAGATCTATATCTTCTGCAAAAAACAGTTGCAAATTTCCTTTCCTCTCCCTAGTGCACAGGGGCTGCTGCAATGAGAGCTCCCTCTTCTGTTTTAGACTTTAACATTTGTTCTTACTTAGTATAAGTATTAATTTGGTCTCTTATTAGAAATTCTGCATTGTCCTCTTTAATTCATATTGCACCTCCAAATAAGCACCTTTTCATTGTGTCCTATTGATTTATGTTTATTGTTTTGTACTATGGCTTTCATGGGAGTTTCCATCTACTAGAATATAGTTGAACACATCTGTGTGGAGAAAAGAACCCCTAAATCCTAGAAAAAAAATTTAAAAAGCTAAATATGAATCAAATTTTAATTTAAATAAATAAAATTGAAAGCTCAAATACACTTTCTTTTTCTGGCCCATAATAAATGTTAAATTATTGGCGTTTACAACTCACGTGAACTATCATTTCAATTGTCACCAATTCTCCCTGCTGGCATGTCAAATACTATCTGAAATTACTTCCAATTATCTTTTAATCATTTGTACATTTTTTGTTTTTCTACCTTTCAGTTAGACAAGGAAAGTTTGCTGGGACTAGTCACGAACACAGTGCCTAGCACAGTAGGTCCCTAGTCAATATTACATCAAATACTTTATTTTTACTATTACTGATGTTTAAAATAGATGATGAAAACAGTTTGATTGGCATCATGTTTTATCAAAGTCTGCCTTGGCAAAGCTTAAATCCAATAAATGATGGTTCTAAGAGTACTGGTTGCTTTTTATTTCCAGAATAATAGATTATTATAATATTATAATATATTATTTCTGTGAGATTCTAGGAAATAGTATAAGTCTTTTGAGGATTTGTGATTACAACATGGCACCTCATAAAGACATTTTCTGTTTGCTATTATTAATTTATCCATAAAGAATTACAGGACAGGCAACAGTACATGATTCCTGGAGCTTGCCTGCCTAATGTGCATCAGCTGTGACTTTTCTGAGTGAGAAGGTAACTCCATATCCATGCCTATTCATTGCTGGGCCTCATTTCAGGCTGACCATGCCAGTATGCAAGTAGCACCTAACCAGAGATTACTAATTGATTTATCTTAATTTATCAAAGATTCATCAGATGGTAAGTTCTAGTCACTATTTTTTTTGGTTTGGCACCATTTCAGCAAGAGAAATAAAATACACAATTATACCACAAACAGAATCCCAGTTACAAGTTGCCCTCTACTGTCCTGCATTTTTATGTAATTATTATAACAGTGTGAACAGAATGTAAAATATTATGATTTTTATTTAGCAGCATGTAACCCTCTCCCCATTTGCACACCCTTGGCAGCAGTAAAGTTCCAATGGCAATTTTGGCCCCTGAAAAACTGATTGGAAAAAGAAAACAAAAAACTTTCAGAGCTAGAATTAAGATTGCAAAATACATTTTTATTGTAAATATACGTGCTTACAGATAGCAGAAGACAATAAATGTGAATTACAGTGTGTTATGTCTAAACTATAGTTTATGCATAAAATTAAAATGTTTTTCTCCTTAACATTAGTACTGAAGTGTATCTGTGTCCTACTCTGTTATCCAGCCAAAAGCAAAGATGTTATTTTGTAAATGTATAAATTATAGAGAAAATAAATATAGCAGTGGTTTAGTCCATGGAGAGACGGCAAATCTTCCATATTTCTAACTGTTAAATTTTATTATGCATACCTTAAATATTTTCTCAATGTTGTGTATATGCAACCATCTAGCTTTTTTTAAGCATACACCTGGTGTGAAAAGAGGATTAGGAAGCCTATATGATTACAAATGAAAGAAAAGTTGGGTCCAGTCAACACTTTCATCAAAATAAAATCCACATTAAATCATTATTGTAGTTATAAAAAGACTAATAATTATAAGGTGCGTCTACATGTGCGATTAGTCACAATTACATTTACTGTGCATTAAGTTAACACATAGTAAGCATTTTTTAGCAGGTGTCTACATGTGCGGAGATTTGGCACTAAATCTAGTGACAAGCCCCTCCAGCCCTGCCATGTGCTTGTGTGGCCAATGGGGGGAGCTCCACCCTCCAGCCACATGTCTGCCAGCACTTGGCAGCCATGTTGAAGCCAGACAAGCTGCAAGCACTTGGTAGCCACCTTGGCTCCACCCTCTGATCCCTGGCCAGACCCTTCCCTGCCCAGGACTGTGCGCCCAGCTCAAGGGCAGCATGCAGCAGCTCCCTCCTTGCCCACCCTGCCTCCCTGTGCCATGGCTGTCCAGTTCCTGCCAGCAATGTCCAGTACCCTGCGGATTCAGCCTGGCTCTTGGCAGTGATGACCAGTGTCCCATGCTTCTGCTGGCTATGGTGCTGGTCCTGCTGGCCCCCTCTGCCCAGGCCCCAGAACAGCCACACAACTGTCAGTGGGGGCCAGGGGACTGGGTGTGGGAGGCCCTGGATGACCCCATCCTCCTGCACTCTCCACTCCAGCCAGCCTGCCCCACTGCCCACACACACCCTACCCCCTGCCGACCCCCAGCACCATTCTCAGGCCAGGCACACGTTTGAAACAAAAAAGCTTTATTTCCCTCACAACACCCACCCCCATCCCTCCCCAACAAATAGAGTCCCCTCTCCCTCCTTCTCCACCCACCAACAATAAAAAATCCACTTACAATGTTAAAACTGTTTACAATGTCTCTGTTTTTCTGTCCCAGAGTGGGGAGCCATGGGGGTAGGGCTAGGGGGCAGAGCCCAGGGGCAGGGCACCCCACCCTTGGGCCATTCCCCCGTGGTTCCAGGGTCCATGGTGACCCCAGTGGGCAGTGGCCTTGTGCTGCAGCCACCTGGGATGGTGCTCCCTGAGAGTCCCTGTGAGGCATGTCTGGGTGCTTAGGCATGTGGTGCAGGGGAGAGTGGTGGGGCCAGGTCCAGGTGGGGGCAGCAGGTCTGGGGTGGGGGCCAGGCCAGGGGGCATGGTGGGCAGGAGGCACTGGAGGACCTACCCCAGGGGCCCTGAGGGGCAATGGGTGGAGGCTGGGCAGAGTGGGGCATGGATGCAACTGCCAGGCCCAGGAGGGTGTACAGGGTCCAGCAGCCAGAGTCCTCAGCCTCCACTGCCTGGGCCTGGAGAAGCTCAATGCTCTCCAGCTCCAGGGCCTCCATCCGTGCCCAGTGCTCCCACTGCATCTGGTCCCGCACCTCCTCCTGGGTGATACCCTCTGCCTGCCAGGCTTGCTCCTGCACCTTCTGCTACCACCACCAGCCATGGGAGCAGGTCCTATCAAGGGAGCACCACTGGCACAGCCGGCCCATCTGGATGGCTCCAGCACTGGGTGGTGGCGACCCAGAGTCCACATTCCAACTGGGGCTGGTGGGCTCTCCATCACGTCCATATGCTGGCCCTGCAGAGGCAAGAGACAGAAGCCTTTTGTGAGAGTCTGCAGCATTTCAGAGAGTTTGCAACATTTCAGACCCCACTCCCCCACTCTTCCCCTGCAAGCCACCCACTCTACTAGGCTGTCACCCAGCCCATGGCACCTGTGCTCAAGGAGTTTGGGGAGTCCTGGACAACTAAGAAAGTAGCTTCCCCTCTTCCCCCACACCTTCCCTTCTGGGAGCCTCTCCAGGGAGTTGCCCTGGAGCCAACCCTCCTGCCATGCCACTGCTGTGACCTGAGCATGCCCCTGCTCCGTTTGCCCCGGGCAGTGTGTGATGAGCTGTTTGTGCAGGTTGAGGGGTGCCCAAGCCACTGTGCCCTGCTGCTGATGATCCTCCTGATTCCCTGGGAACACCTGCACTCCTGTTTTGGGACCCTGAGCTATGATGGCACAGGGAGCAAGCCTGGGTTGCCCTGCAACCTCCTCCACCACCTGAAGGGCTACCTGTGACAGCGCTATACATCCCTGCCCCCCACTGTTGAGGAAGACATTACCATGAGCATCATCGCCTTCCTCAGGGTGTGAGAGACCCATGCCCACCTAGCTGCAGGGACATGAGTTGCTCAATAAAGTTCTGAACTGTGTCCTGCCTCTCTGCATGCTGTAGAGGGGGAACCCAGGGCCATGGGAGTGCGGGTGGGCCAGGAAGAGAGCTGGGGCGGGGGCTCGGGCCAGAGGCAGGGGCCAGGATGGGGGACAGGGGCAGGGGTGGGGACTGGGAGGGCCCGCCCCCCAGTGCAGGACTTACCATGTGTCTGGGGCTGCTGAGGCTGGTGACTTGGTGTGAGGCTCCCCATCAGCAAAGGTGAATGGCTGCACCTGGTGTCCACAGCCCACGATGGGCCAGCACCTGGCCAGGGCCCCACCCAGGGAGGAGCTGCTAGCAGTATTCAGCTCAGGGGCACAGCCAGGGACTGGGAGCCACACAGCAGAGGTACTTCATCACAGTGCCTGCAAAGACAGGAGACACTGCTGGGGGTGAGCAACAGCAGTGACCAGGTGCTAGACCTGCTGCCAGAGACAGCCAGGCAGCAGCCCTGGGGAGATCTCAGGGCTGGGCAAGGGGTGCAGCAAGCTGCAGCCCTTTGCACCACTCATCTGTGGCCAAGCAGCAGCTCTGAAGAAGGGACAGGCCAGGCAAAGGTAGCCTGTGTTCTGCCCAGGTGGGTACAGGAGGCCTGCAGTGGTCCTAGGGATTGCACAGGAGCCACCAGGCTCCTGTGGTATGCCCCTAGGCAAAAAATGGACACAGGCTTTTATAGAGAGCAGCTCAGCCCTGGCCCAGGAGAGGGTCTCAGCCAGGAGCCCTGGGGCTTGGCTTAGGCCGGCCCCCTTGTGGCAGGGCAGACCTGGCACTAAAGTTTGTACTGCGTTGTGTCTACATGTGTGTTACTGCCCATTAACTAATCACGACTAAATTTGATACCTGCATTTGCAGGTATCAAATTCAATTGTGATTAGCCATTTTTACTGAGCAGTAAGGGCACAGGTGTGTAGATGCACGCCCATACTGCGCAGTAAATTGGGCTACGGTGCGCAGTAAATTGGGCTAAGGTCTCGTATAGATGCACCCAGTGTGACTTAATATATTAACAAGTGAAGAATCCTCTTTTAAAATAAATTTTTTAAATGGAAATATAAATTAAAGCTATATAATGCCAGAAAAAAACTGAGCATTTTCATTTCAAATGTAATTTTGGGTAACATCTGACGGTTAGAGGTAGAGATCCAGCAGAACTGTCAGGAAACTAGATACCTTCCTATAAAAGATTCTGAAATACAAGAGTTTACCACCCACCTATTCCTCTCCATCAGAATCAGAGAGAAGACCTACATACCAAAATTGGTGTAGAAATGATAAATGAGTGAATGATAATATGTGGAAGAGAGAATCGTAAAGGTAAACAATATTTGAGGCAAATAACAATTACATTTAAATCATGCTCATTTTACCTTCTGTACATATTGACTAAAATTAAAATTAGTGCAAATACAAAGACATGCATAGATAATGGAGCTGATCTTTTGCCAGAACTATTTGACAAGTATCTTACATTTGTAGTGAGATATCCTAACATAAAGCCTTTTTTAAAACAAAAAGGTACTGTTATAAATGCTGCTGAGCTCCCTGCCTTCAATTTTTACCTTTAGGTTAGTAGCAAAATGTACCACTACAAACACTGTATACCACTTAACCATTCAGACTACAACCTTGCACTGGCCTTCTACATGGGGATGAATGTCACTTTAGGATATGTTTTATTTATTTCCTGTACATTTGACAAGCTTCTTTATCCACTAAAAATAACAGCACACTAAAACTGGAGGTGCAAATGAGCATGCCTATCTCTGAGCCTATAAAACTAGAGAAGGCCAAGCTTTGAGGTTCATACAGTTAAGTGCCTGGTAAAAACCTCCTTTTGTCAGTGAACTTTGCTGAGAATTTCTTTTGCGATGCTTCGGGTATCAATTTCATAGTGCAGAATTGGGTCTAGAAGAGATTTTATAGCGCTACAGGGATGTTTAATGGTAAAATCACTTACCGCAGTTCTCATTTCCAAGAGCAAAGGTCTCAAGTGAAATGAATTTGGTGATCTTAGATTAGTCCTTAGTTGGTCAAAGTCCATATCTGAAGTCAACTACATGTATAATTATGTATAATTTTTACATCTGTTCAATAGAGGTTAATTGAACTATCATAACTGAACTGGTGTACTTCTGATTATTCTAGACAAAGTGTTCCTATGAGATCAGGGCCAAAGTATCTATCATATACCGCACTTAAAGAAAAAATCCGTTTCATTATTCTGATTATTATTTGTCTTGCATTTCAGCACACGGTGTTAATATTTCTTAAGTGTCTAAGCAGAAATATATACCCAACCTTTCAGAATAGACATATGACCAAACAATTCATAAAATATATGCCACATTTTTACATATATCTTTTTTAATCAAGGTTTCATTATGCCTTAGAGGAACACTCAAAATTGATAGGCTAACATCTAACTCAGTATAAAATATCCTGAAAAATCACTATTCCCTTGTTTTCTGGTGCAATTTTAAATTAAGTTTGTATTGTGAGTTTATTAGAAAAGCAAACAGCAGTTCATTTTTATTTCCCTCTACAATCACAGGTGTGCATACACATGATAAAAGCATATGCACCAATGTTTTTCTTTGCCGTGTATATTTGCTCTACACTATATGCAGGCAGTTACATTAAATTTACAGGAATCCTGCACACTGAGTCAGAGCTCAGATAAATTTCCTTTTACTGCATCTCTCCAAGAAGAGACCAAAAAGACACTGTAAAGTTTAGCATACATTCATGCAGACTTCTAGGATTCAAACTCCAAAGAGTATGGCATGGCACACTTTGGTCTTGACAGTCCCTCTCTTTAAACTTTTTAGCAAAAATGTTTATTTAATTTAACTGGAATTCAGTGTTTGGGAAAGGTGCCAGCCTTGGAGACTTAATGTTTTCTGTGCAAAGAAAAAAATGAAGTACAATATAAGCAACAATAGTGGAAGCTTTTCTAAACCACACCTTATGTAGCTCAACCCAGTTCTGAAGGGAATAGAAGGAAGTTAATTCTCAGGAGAACATAGTCTTTGGCACCTTAGCTAGGCTATCTGACAAGGATGCCAGTTTGACCTAGCTGGGAAACAAAATACTTTGCCTTGGAACTAGTGCTGCAGTTATGCATAGGAGCTATATGTTGTGTTACGCATATTCCCATGCGCTATGGTCTGGGGCTTGTTTATATTACATCTCTTTTTGAGGCACCACAGTCTTCCTGGTCGATGTGGAAAAACGTGAATCTTGGGGGTCCTGTGTTGTGATCTAACATGGCAGTTATAGTCCAGCTAGAGCGGGGGTCCCCAATGTTTATGTGTCCAAGGGTACATTCGAATTTAAAAGAAAAATCAGCGAGGGCCAATATGAATATTAAAGTATTTAGATCAATAGATAGTAAAGTATTTAGATCAATCCAATTAATCCCACATGGACACCTGAATAAATCTTGGGGGGCGCCATGTCATCCACGGCACCATGTTGGGAATTGCTGAACTAGAGAGTGTACAGAGCAGAATAGGAACATGATATTACCAAACTGTGAATCCCTTGAAACACTGTGACTCTGTATTTGAATCAAAATTTCTAATTCTTGTCCAGAAGCTGAAAAATTGTTTGTGTACAAACATTTTTTTTTCAACTAAAATCCTACATTCTCCACAGCAAGTTTGCTTACAGATGCATTAGAATCTGAACCAAGAGCTGTCATATTAACAATAAGAGCTTACTAGACTGTGTGAGATCTTACCCAGTAATGAAGGTTCTTTGAACAATTGTAGTCAATGCAAGTTTCGACAGTGCAAGAAATGCAGGACTGGGTCTTATGAAAGCATTTCAAGAAAAAAACTCACACTCAAGCCCATCAACTGATTTTAGTAACTCACTAAAGTTCAATGTCTCCAAAGTCATTTTAAATCATACTTATACCCACTTCTGTGGTATAAATCAACATAACTATACAACAATTAAATCTACAATGAGTATATATATTTTAAATTACCAAGCATTATGTTTCATTTTACAAGTTTGCATATGCATTCTTATAGCTTACTGTCATATAATGCTTTATAAATGATAGTTGATAAACAATAACCGCATAATCTTGGAAATATTCATCAAGAGACACATGTATTGGTAGTAAATCAATTTTGATTTGTGCAATACTGGTGGCTGGCATATAATTATTTAGGTACTTGCACGTGGAAATTGGAGAACCATGGAGCTGGGCTTTTGTAATATCCAAATATACTTTCTGAAAGTATTTTGATATGAGTAGCAAGAATTAAAATGAGTTTGTCAAGTATACAATATTAAAGCAGAGGTTTTAGAACGTGTTTTATATATAGAAAAGCATTATCATAGAATCATAAATCATAGAAACCTTGTAGATCTTCAAGTCCTGCTTGGGCAGGAGGAAAACTGGGCTCAATTGACCCCAGTCAGGTAGGCATCAAGCCGCTTCTTAAAGACCCCCAGGATAGGGGCCAGCACCACTTCCCTTTGAAGTTGGTTCCAGATCCTAGCTGCCCTTACAGTGAAGTAGTTTTTACGGATGTCTAATCTAAACCTACTCTACAACAACTTGTGGCCGTTATTCCTTGTTATCCCGGGGGGGCGCTAGGGGAAACAAGGTCTCCCCCAAACCCTTCTGGTCTCGCCTAGTGAGTTTATAGATGGTCACCAGGTCCCCCCTCAGCCTTCTCTTGTGAAGGCTGAACAGGTTCAGGTCCCGTAGCCTCTCATTGTAGGGTCTGCCCTGCTGTCCCCAGATCATGTGGGTGGCCCTCCTCTGGACCCTCTCAATGTTGTCCACATCCCTCTTGAAGTGGGGTGCCCAGAACTGGACACAGTACTCCAGCTGTGGCCTGACCAGTGTTGCGTAGAGGGGGAGGATCACCTCCTTGGACTTACTTGAGATGCACCTATGGATGCACGATAAGGTCTGGTTAGCCCTGCTGACCGTGACCTCACATTGTCGGCCCATGTTCATCTTGGAGTCAATGATGACTCCAAGATCCCTTTCTGCCTCCGTGCTCTCAAGAAGGGAGTTTCCGATCTTATAAGTGTGCTGCTGGTTACTACTGCCCAAGTGCAGCACCCTGCACTTGTCAGTATTGAAATGCATCCTGTTTTTGTTAGCCCACCCCTGCAACCTATCCAGGTCTTTCTACAGTCTTTCCCTCCCTACTAACGTGCCCACCTCACCCCAAATTTTGGTATCAAAATTTTGGTATTATGCTGTTACATACTGCTTATTTTTAATTATAATTGGACTACACTAACTTTCCTAGCTTACTGGCACTGAAACCTGAGGGTTTACTGAAGATACAGTGGGAAGAACTGTGCTTATTCTCATACCAACTGATACAGGTTTTAGCTTTCCTGCCTGCTCTTATGTACAGGTTCTTTTGAATTTCTACTGATTCCCAAAACCATGTCACAGTTAAATTATACATTAGTTTCCCATTCCCTAAATATAAGGGAGAATATAGAATGGAAGGGTCATGTTACCACTTTTATAAAACCAGCTATCACAGTGCCTACCACAACACCAGCCTCCAGCCAGATTAAATAAAGACTACAAGAGAATCAGTGTGACCAGATTTTTACATTTTACCATGCTGAATTGCTTCTTATGATTTCATAGACATTTGGGCTGGAAGGGACCCCGGATTCATAGATTCATAGATTCATAGATGTTAGGGTTGGAAGGGACCTCAATAGATCATCGAGTCCGACCCCCTGCAGAGGCAGGAAGGAGTGCTGGGTCTAGATGACCCCAGCTAGATGCTTATCTAACCTCCTCTTGAAGACCCCCAGGGTAGGGGAGAGCACCACCTCCCTTGGGAGCCCGTTCCAGACCTTGGCCACTCTAACTGTGAAGAAGTTCTTCCTAATGTCCAGTCTAAATCTGCTCTCTGCTAGCTTGTGGCCATTACTTCTTGTAACCCCCGGGGG
>NW_005841981.1:2091303-2100101 GCF_000455745.1 Alligator sinensis | reverse complement strand
CGAGGGTAAAAATTTGCCCGCCAGTGGCGGTGCAATGATGTCGGCCAGTGCCTTCAGCACCCTCGGATGGAGCTCATCTGGGCAATCCGGATGAGCTCATCTGGGCTCATTCGGAGGATCATTGAGTCCAGCCCCCTGCCCCAGGGGAAGGAAGTCAGCAGGGATCATAGGATCCCAGCAAGATAAATATCCAAATGTGTCTTGAAGGCATTCAAAGTGGGTGCTTGAACCGCCTCTGGCAGCAGTCTATTCCAGACCTTGGGGGCTCGGACAGTAAAGAAGTTCTTCCTTATGTCCAGCCTGAATTGGTCACAGAGGAGTTTGTGACCGTTTGAACTTGTCATCCCTTGGGGCACTCTGGTGAACAGATGTTCTCCCAGATCATGGCGAAGACCCCTAATAAACTTACGGGTGGCCACCAGATCGCCCCTGAGCCTGCGCTTTTCCAGGCTGAAGAGTCCCATGGCTCTCAGCCTCTCATCATCTGTTTTCCTGACCTCTGATCATGCGTGTGGCTCTCCTCTACACTCTCTCAAGCTTCTCCACATCCTTTTTGAATTGTGGAGCCCAAAACTGGACACAGTACTCCAGCTGCAGCTTCACCAAGGCTGAGTACAATGGGAGAATGATGTCCTGGGATTTGCTTCAGAATCATCTATGGATGCAAGCCAGCGTTTTGGTCGCTTTACTAGCTGCAGCATCACATTGAAGGCTCATGTTCATCTTGTGGTCAGTCATGACCCCCAAGTCTCTTTCATCTGTAGTCCTAACCAGTGTAGCACTGCCAAGCCTATAAGCATGCTGCGGGTTTTTCCTCCCAAGGTGGAGAATCTTGCATTTTCCATTGTTAAACACCATCAGGTTCTCATCCGCCCATTTCATGAGCCTTTTCAAGATCTGCCTGGATCATCCTCCTGTCCTCAGGTGTGGATTCTTTACCCCAGAGTTTGGTGTTATTGACAAACTTGGCCAGTCCGCTTCTGACACCAATGTCTTCATCATTGATGAAGACGTTAAAAAGTATAGGCCCTAGGACAGAGCCTTGAGGGACCCCACTAGACACAGTGCACCATGACGATTGACTTCCATCAACCACCACCCTCTGGGTCCTACCACAGAGCCAATTCCCTAGCCAGTGGATCATGGTGAGGTCGAGGGCACAGGTTGCCAGTTTTGCCAAGAGGTGATCATGGAATACCAGATCAAAGGCTTTTTTAAAGTCAAGTCAATCTCTTCCCCCTTATCCAGGTGATAGCAATCTAAGTTCATAAACTAGTTCAGGAAACTAACTCACCTAGGATACATGCCTTGTACCTGCTTAACACTTTCCTCTAAGAAGTTAACCCATAGGGAGATAAATGGGATTTTTTCTTCTGATACAATTTACCTGACATTTGGAAGAGTATATTTTAGTTTACAGCTGGTTGTTAGGCTCCCACAGCTCTGGTGGATATCAAAGAGAGTTATCACCAGTCCGTACTTGCTACAAACCATCAGGCATAGAATCATACAAAAGTCAGACTGGAGGGGACCTCAGGAGGTCATCCAGTGCAATTGCCTGCTCAAGGCAGTATCATCCCTAACCATTTTAGACATCCATTTATCTAATCTTCTTTTAAAGATTACCAAGGATGAACGTTCTATAATGTCTCTAGGAAGGTGTGGAAGGTAGCTTAGTACCAGTTCAAAAAAAGGCAAAGACAGTTGACACACTGAAACCAGTTTTGTTCCAGCTAATCTGTGGCACATTTAGCCCTGGATGAATCAGCAATAAATCCATACTGATGTGGTATGTATTAGAACAGGGTATAGAATACGTGGCCCTTTCCCAATATAGCCAGTCAGTTAGTCAAATGATAGCCCACATTGCTTTGCACCCCGCTTAATACAGCTGCTCTGGTCGCCTCTCTGAACTCAACTGTTCCAGGTTCACACAGACTGGATGATTTTAAAATCTGGGGAAAAGCTAAAACCTATCACTTGACTGGTCATGCCTGGGATCAGGACTGTCTCTGGGAAACTGCCTCTTCCTCCTCTCCCTAGGGCATATTTAATTTCTTCAGCTTCACTAGTACCTTCAGTGTTCATCAACATGTCATCAGCCCAGTGGCCTATATCTCACTGATGCCCTGAGCAAAAGCCATCATAACAAGGACATCAATAATACCATCACTGTGTAGGTCCTGCCTGAGGCCAACACAAGGACAGAAAGCATTGCAGACTGAAGACAAAGGACATGAAGTGATGGTGCAAGGCTGTCAGGACTGAAAAGTGTTGGTCAGGCGCTCAGTATATGAGCCTGTATTATGAGGAGCATAGCATGATCCTAAGAGTTATTAAGAACCTAGCATGACTCTAGATTCCAGTATTAAAGCTGCTGATTCAGGCTACACAAGTTGCATGCAAGTAACAGAAGAGCCTCATAATGAGAATATCCTGGGAGAATCTGGACTTACTTGCTCTGATGGAGCCCAGTCAAAGCAAAGGATCAGAGGCCCGGCTCCAGGCTCCTGGACAAACAAGAGCAGAGGGCCCTTGTTTGAATAAGATGGCCACGTGCCCCAGGTGCAGCCAGTGATTGACAGGCCTGGGGCAGAAGTAATGAGTCAGGTAACTCAGAGAGAGACATATAAGACCAGGACCTGAAGCAAGGTGGGCAGTCTGGTCTTCCAGGCTAAAGGAAGCACAGTTCCAGGGAGGACTGGCGCGTGACTGGACAAAGAGGGACTCCAGGCTGCAGGGAACCTGCAGGAAGCCCCTGACCACCAGGCAGCCAAAGGTAAGTATTTTGAGGCCACGCATATCCTCTCATTTGTGTTTAAGTACCAGAGGACTAGATCGTTGCTGTAGGGGTGGAGAAGACCACCAAGAAGACACCTCAGCTCCTAGACCCTTTGAAGCATCTAGCACTGCAGTTAGCAGAAGGAACATGGTATTGGACAGCAAAGACTCAGGGTGCAAACCCAAAACCTGCAAGGGCAAGACCAGGGGCTGAGGGGCCCGGAGCCCATGAGGGTGAGACTGAAGCTGGGGCCCAGAAGCCTACAGTCATAAGACAGTAGGCCTCAGTCAAAGGGGCCCAGGCAGAGTAAAGTGGGCCAAGTTCAGGGGGCCTCAGCCCAGACAAGAGCCTAACATTCAAAACCCCCAGCTCTCTCAGGCAGCTTCCCTGTCTAATCATAACATCAAAGCATGGCATACAAGAAAATAGAGTGGGACCCTGAGAGGCCTGAGGGGATAAGCAAGGTAGGGTCCAGGTGGATGCCAGGAAACAACTTTGCTGCACCAGTGCTGGACCCACTACACTCTCCTGTTTTTCACTTATTCTGCTTTCTTATTGTAAGCCACCCTAAGCCTTTAGCTGGAAGGGCCACATATAAATCAATAAATAAAATAAATCTCCTGTGGTGGCCCACAAGGTTCTGCTGCAATACAGAGAAAAATACCTTCCTGTAGAGGTCCTGCAAGGACTAGTGGGAAGACAAACTACTGAAATGTGTGTTCCACTGATCATCCTTGTGCACCTGCAGAATGTCCTGCATGCTAGCCTATTGATGACCTCCTGGGGTTTCATAAACCTCAAGAAGCATGGCCCAAACAGCATATTTTCAGCCCTGTACACTTAACCCACAGTGGCTGCAGCAGTGTTTGCTCAGTGGCAGGATTTCTCATGCCAAATTAGTTCACTACCAACTGGTAAAAATGGGAGTTTGCCATGTTCTAGGTCACTGGTTTTCTACCTGTTTTCATTTGCGGACCTCAAAAAAATTTTAAATGGAAGTGCAGATCCCTCTGGATTGTAAGGGTGGGTATCCACATACTTCTGATCATAGCCATCTTTTGCAGACCCCTTAGACATAGTCTGCGGCCCTCCAAGGGTTTGCGGTCCACAGGTTGAAAACCACTGTTGTAGATCACTATAAGAAATTGCTTCTGCGTGGTGAAAGGGTTACTCACATTAACTTGCCTCTATAGTTCTGGGGCTAGCTGGACAGAGATTGAGAGGAATGTAGTCTTCCTCATTAACTTCTCCTGCCTCTACTCGTCATTCCATGACTATAGCACAGCCTCTTCCTACCACTGCCCAAATTTTCTTCCTATATCCAGAGCCAGCAGTCAGCTGCTCTCAGAGCAAATCATCCTCAGTAACAGCCAAGATTGAATTTTCTTCAATTGGATGCCATGGAACTATGTGGCATGGATGAACATGTCATATAGTTCCATTAGAAACTCTATGAGACTATTGCTCATTGTGGCCCCTTGATTCTGACTCTGATGCAACACTGCATCCAGTTGTGTATTCATCGGGGAGTGGAAATGGAAGTGTGGATTCAGCAACAAGAGTCCATATATATCACCTGTGCTCAGCTGTTTTGTGCATACAGCATGTGAAGGAACTCAAGGCAGGAAACTTCCATACTGCTGCTGTGTGTAGTATGAAATAAAGCCATATCCTTGTTCTATATTTCTTGGGATTTTTTCGTAGTTAATCAATGCAAGATAAAAAGCAAGACCTTCTACATACATTACCCCAAAACTCCCACATAGCAATATGACACGTGTCCCACAAAACACTGGGGAGGCCAGGTTGCATAGGTTTCATAGACATTAGGGCTGAAAGGGACCTTGCAAGATCATCAGGTCAAGCCCCCTCCCCAAAGGGCAGGAAGTCAGCTGGGGTCAGATCACCCCAGCAAGATAAGCATCCAAGTGTTTCTTAAAGGTATTCAGAGTAGGTGCTTGCACCACTTCTGGGGGAAGTCTACTCCAGACTCTGGAGACTTGGATGGTAAAGAAGTATTTCCTTATGTCCAATCTAAAACGGTCTTCCAGCAGTTTGTGACTGTTAGACTTTGTCTTTCCTTGGGGTGCCCTGGTGAACAGACATTCTCCCAGTTCCTGGTGCACACCCCTTATATACTTAAAGGTTGCCACCAAGTCACCCCCTGAGCCTTCGCTTCTCCAGCTGAAGAATCCCATGCCTCTCAGCCTCTCCTCATAAAAGGCCTGTTCTCTTGACCTCAAATCATGCGCGTGGCTCTCCTCTGGACTCTCTTGAGCTTCTCCACATCCTTTCTAAAGTGTGAAACCCAGCACTGGATACAGTACTCCAGCTGCAGCCTCACCAAGGCCAAGTAAAGTGGGAGGATGACTTCTTGGGTCTTGCTTGAGATGCATGAGTAGATGCAAGCCAGAGTTTTATTTGCTATGCCAGCTGTGGCATCACATTGGTGGCTCATGTTCATCTTGTGGTCAATCATGACCCCCAAGTCTCTTTTGGTTATGGTGCTAGTGAGTGTAGCACTGCCGAGCTTATAAGTATGATGTAAGTTTTTTCTCCCAAGGTGGAGCACCTTGCATTTCTCCATATTGAATGTCATCATCAGGTTTTGATCTGCCCACCTTGCAAGCCTGTCCAGGTCAACCTGAATTGCCAGCCTATCCTCTAGAGTGACCACACCTCCACATAATTTGGTGTAATCTGTGAATTTAGCCAGTCTGCTTCTGACATCTGAATCCAGATAATTTATGATTATATTAAAGAGTACTGGTCTGAGTACTGAGCCCTGGGGGAAGCCACTAGTCATCATGTGCCATGTTGACTCAGTTCCATGAACTATAACTCTCTGCATCTGACCATAGAGCCAGTTCCCCATGATGACCATGCACCAAGAGCATGCAGCCTCTGACAGTTCCCTAGAAAATTCGTGGTCGAGCTCTTCCTCCTGGTTAGGAAGTCTGTAATAGACTCCTACAGTTATATTCCCTTCACCATGTTCTCCCTGTATTCTAACCCATACGGTCTCAAGTTGCCCTCCTTGGGTGCCAATCTCTGCTTGTAGGGAAGTGTACTGCTCCTTCACTTAGACAGCTACATCCCCCCCCCGCCTTGCAACATGATCCCTCCTGTACAAGGTATAGCCATCAATACCTATGGTCCAGTCATAGGTGGGGTCCCACCAGGTCTCTGTTATCCCTATGAGATTGTATTCATTTTTACTTAGCAGAAGGGCTAGTTTCTCCTGTTAGTTCCCCATGCTCCTAGCATTTGTGTACAGGCAGCTAAGCCTGTCATCGGAAGCTCTGGACTTCCCTGTCCTCTTAGAAGTGTCCCATCCCTGAGCTGGGGTAGGAGTAAGTTCCCTTGTATTACCTGACCTGCTGATTCTGTGGTTGTCACTTCCAGGGCTTGCGCTAGTGATTGTCCACCTGTCCCCACAACAATCTTAGTTTAAAGCCCTGTCAAGCTTTAAACTGAGATTGCCAGGGGACGGGCAGACAATCACTAGGTTGCAAGGAACATTGGGTTAGCTGCCCTCCCTTTGGCTCAAACTGGTTTAAGCCCTTTGTACAGGGAATGTACATAGTCCCCAACTGGGCTCCTGTGGTGGAGCCTGCCCTGGCAGTAGGCAGGCTGGAGGGGCACAGTGAGCTCCTGCAGAAGTGGGGAGCTCCTGCAGGCAGCCACAGCACTGTCAGGGAGAGGAGCGAGGGAGGAGGTGGCGAGCGCCGACCAGCTTCTCCTCCTGGTATCTTGACACTGTTTATCAGCTTATCTTCATGAATTCCCTGCACCAATTGCTCCTTCACTCACACAAAAAGATAGGGGGACAGCGGGCATCCCTGTCTTACCACTGTTTGTATGGGGAATGCTTTGCTCAAATAACCATTCACTAGTACTCAACTTCCTGCTTTACAATATAACACTTTGACCATCCGATCATCTTCATAGGAAACCCCATCTTCATAGGAAACCTCATCCTCCACAATACTTTAAACAAGATATCATGTTCAACCCTATCATAAGCTTTTTCCAGGTTTAATTATTACCATGTTTCTTTTCCTCTCTTGCACATCCCATATGACATCTCTCATTAACCATAGGGTCTGGGATATACTCCTCTCAAGAACAACATGCATTTTTTTTCTTCTTGTATCACATCTTGTAACAGTCATGCAGTTTTTTGGCCAGTGTTTTTACCATAAATTTATAGCCTATGTATAAAAGGGTTATTGGCCTTTGGTTGCCTTTTTGAATATCAAAATTACCACACCTTCAAAATCCTCCCCTATCTCTCCACGTACTATTATTTCCCAGTATGCCTGTATTATATATCTGTCCCCAGCCAATGCCAATTTTTTCCATAGAATTCCACCAGAAGTCCATCTCTTCCTGGCACCTTCCCTCTCTTTCAGGATTTAAGCAGTCCTCCACCTCTCTCATACTTAACTTCTCCATTTTTTGTTTCTTTTCATCCTCTAATCCTTCCTTTATTCCCTCAAGGATCACCTTAATTTTTATTCCATCTACTCCTCTTTTGTACAGTTTTTTATAAAACTCTGCTGCATCCAACACCTTCGCCCTCTCTTCTACTCAGACTCTTTCTTCAGTTCTCACTGCTTTCATTTCCTTCCTTCTTTCCCTCAATTTCACTGAAAAATACACCATCCTTCCCCCTTCTCCACCCAAGGTGTTCTAGTTAGAAAGATGTTTCTCATCTGTTTTTCTTTTGAAGCATTCTTCAGTATGTTGCTTTATGTTTTTTTCCAGTTCTTCTTTCACTCATACTCCTCTTACTGCCTCCTTTAACAATTCCTGCTTCCTTGCTTGTAGTTCTTCTAGCTCTTCCACCCTGGCACTCTTTCTTCACTTCTCTTCGACCAATATTTCTGAAAAATTCTCTTGATCATTGTCCACCACTCCCAGATGCTTTTATAGCATCTCTTCAGTGTCCTCCATCCTTCACATAGTTCCTGACATTCCTTTTCTACCTTCACTTTTATTTAAACTCACTTCCATTCTCAATGTCCAGTGATCACTGAAGGTCACATCTACAATCTCCTTCTTTCCAATCCCTAGCCCATTTGACATTAATACAAAATCAATCCTCAACACCTGTCTCCCACTTGGTTCCATCCTTGTAATCATTTTCGCACCAGCCCATGCATCTTTTAAGCTTCCTTCTCTGATTATATTAATATGTACTTTTGACAAGCGGTCTAGCTCTCCTTTCCCTCTATCCCTTCTCTTATCTCCCAACTTGATAGTGCAATTGAAATCCCTCACCTGAATTTGCTGCTTACCTCCACCTATCTCCACCTCTAATTTCTTAAACACCTCCTTCCTCCTCTTTCAGCTGGCATATATGTATTAAAAATCTCTAACACCTTTGTTTCAAACTCCACCACTGCAGTTTCCCTTCTACAATCACTTGCACTTGCTGCACCCTTGAGCAAAATCACAACACCAGGCATTTTGTTTACATCTGATCCAGCCCACCATAATAGACCCCATCCCGACCTCTTTACAAAACACTTGTAGTCCCCCTCCCATGGGATTCCACACTCCTGTAAGCATATTACATCCGCTTTGACCCCACTCAATATTGGCATAATCTTATCCCATCTCTTCTTCAATAATATATTCTGACATTTATAGTTGCATTACACAAAGTCATGTTTGTCCATTTAAATCACACACCTCTACCACTTTATGAGCCATCTCTGTTGCTGCTTGACACAGTCAGCTCTAATCCTCTCCCTCTTTGCATCCATGTTATCTTTGCCAGTTGTTTTATTGCTTTGATAATCAAGGAAGGTTCCCCTTTCTCTTCTCCCCCACCTTTTCACTTCCTCACCCCCTTTTCCCTTCTCTGTTAGTCCCAGACCACTTAGCTCCAATGAGTTTGTCAACCCATCTCCCTCACCATCTCTCTTCAGCACCACCTTCTTTTTAAACATCATAGCATGTGATTTCTTTCTTTTCCCAACCTGGCTGTTTTCTTTCTCCTGTTCTG
>NW_005841981.1:2068254-2091293 GCF_000455745.1 Alligator sinensis | reverse complement strand
CTTTCCCTTCTTTCTTCTCTGTCTCAAAGTCACTTTTTTCACTTTCACTTTTTCCTTCTTTTCCTCTCTGTTGCCAGCTGTGCTGCTTTGACTACTGACATTTCACACTCTTCCTCCCCAGATCTTCCTTCTTGTGACATCTCCTCCCCTGTCATACATTCTGACTCAACATCTTCCCCACCTTCCCTTTCCTATCTTTGCTGCTTCTCTGTAGCTCTTGCTTTATTTGAGAAGGACCATGGACAATATCACTGTGTAGATGTCCCTCTTCCCTGCAAATAACACACTTCAGTACTTCTTGGCACTCTGCCACCCTATGCCCTTTACCTTCACATCTGCAGTACATTGTGTACGTGATGTCTTTCCTGCCCACACTTGCTACAGAATTTATGCTGTCCAAAATACATAAATCTTTGGTGTGGCCCTACTCAACTTACTGATGGCAAGTTCATTATCCCACCAAGACTCTTCTCATCTGCCCTAATTACCACTTGAGCTCCCCACAATCCCACTTGAGTTCTCCACAATTATTGCATATGCTCTCCACATACATACCTTTTAGTACATAATTCTCCAACTATTTTTCTATCTCCCCCATCTAAAGCATATCTGTATACATTTGAATAATGATGTCCTTTCTCTTGTCTTTTCTCCTGCAATACACATTATCCCTTTAAGTTACTTTCTCTCACCTACTACTGCATATGTTTTTCAAAAGCCTCATGATCTTCTCTACTCCAATATGAAATTTATCTCCAAAACTCTGGGCCCTGAAAATTCTTCTCCTTCATCCCGGCAGTCTATCACTATCTGCTGCTACTCCTGGCATCAATCGAGGCAGTGAAATTGAGCCTTTGCCTGGCCACTACACTGGTTCTTAGCTAAGGAGTGGCTGAGACGCTATGCTGCTGATGGGAATTTACCACAAAGATAATTCAATTCAATTCAACTCATCTGAATAAGATACATGCTAGTGTCCATTGCACACAATCCCCCTCAGCACTGACTCTTTTTTAAGGCATGGTGAACCACTATTGGGACATAAAATTAACATGGGGGTACATTTTTAGTTGTGTATACTATAGATAAGTCAAATGAACATGCTAAATCAGATCATGCTATATTTAGGGCATTTGAAAAATTTCCAGAAAATTATCCAATTAAACATTTTCCAGAAAGCCCACATGTTTGTGTGTAAGTACAAAAGTGTGCTTAAACATGTGTTTATGGAGTACCTGTGCTAAAACTTGTGGCAGTTTCAAAATGGGTAAAGTGCATCAATTCTGGATAAACCAAGTCAATGAATACGACCAGGTGACCTATCACCTGGACAAGGGAGAAGAGATTGATGTCATATATCTTGACTTCAAAAAAGCCTTCAATCTGGTGTCCCATGATCGCCTCTTGGAGAAACTGGCCAATTGTCGCCTTGGGTCCTCCACGATCCACTGGCTGGAAAATTGGCTCCGGGGTCGGACCCAGAGGGTAGTAATCGATGGAAGTCACTCATCGTGGTGTCCTGTGACCAGTGGGGTCCCGCAAGGCTCTGTCCTTGGACCCATACTGTTCAACATCTTCATTAATGATGTGGACACTGGAGTCAGAAGCGGACTGGCCAAGTTCGCCGATGACACCAAACTTTGGGGCAAAGCATCCACACCAGAAGACAGGCAGGTTATCCAGGCTGACCTGGACAGGCTCAGCAAGTGGGCAGACGAGAATCTGATGGTGTTCAATGCCGATAAATGCAAGGTTCTCCACCTTGGGAAAAAAAACCCGCAGCATCCTTATAGGCTCAGCAGTGCTATGTTGGCTAGCACTATGGAAGAAAGAGACTTGGGGGTCATCATTGACCACGAGATGAACATGAGCCTGCAATGCGATGCGGCGGCTAGTAAAGCGACCAAAATGCTGGCTTGCATCCATAGATGCTTCTCAAGCAAATCCCGGGACGTCATTCTCCCCCTGTACTCGGCCTTAGTGAGGCCGCAGCTGGAGTACTGTGTCCAGTTTTGGGCTCCACAATTCAAAAAGGATGTGGAGAAGCTTGAGAGAGTCCAGAGAAGAGCCACGCGCATGATCAGAGGTCAGGGAAGCAGACCCTACGATGACAGGCTGAGAGCCCTGATGCTTTTTATCCTGAAAAAGCGCAGGCTCAGGGGTGATCTGATGGCCACCTACAAGTTTATCAGGGGTGACCACCAGCATCTGGGGGAACGTTTGTTCACCAGAGCGCCCCAAGGGATGATGAGGTCGAATGGTCACAAACTACTTCAAGATCGTTTCAGGCTGGACATAAGGAAGAACTTCTTTACTGTCTGAGCCCCCAAGGTCTGGAACAGCCTGCCACCGGAGGTGGTTCAAGCGCCTTCATTGAACACCTTCAAGATGAAACTGGATGCTTATCTTGCTGGGATCCTATGACCCCAGCTGACTTCCTGCCCTTTGGGCGGGGGGCTGGACTCGATGATCTTCCGAGGTCCCTTCCAGCCCTGATGTCTATGAAATCTATGAAATCTATGAAATACCTCTCACAATTTGCCTATATGGTAAATTTATGTTTACTTCAAGGTCAGTGTTTCCAAATTTGCTTCTGACATGCCTGTGGAGAATGAAGTGGGGGGGAGGGGGACAGGAACTGCAGAGGAAAAAGGGTTGGGGGGGCAAGGGGAAAGGGGGACTATCTGACCCCCCAAATTGATCTTCCCTGCTGTAGCAGTGGTAGGGGAACAAAATCAAGGCAAACCTCTGATAATTAGATTATAACAAACATCACTTTTCCATATATAGAATCTAACTATTGGGTGATTGCCTTATATTCAGGGATGTCTTATATTTGAGTAAATACAGTACAAAGTTTTGCTCTCTACACTTCTCTTGGATCTGTTGTGAAATAAAAATCATGTTGGTGGTACCCCTAGATGTTCTAAAGGCACACTGAGATTCTGGAAGGACATCTTCAGCAAGCGGGAGGTGGCAATTTCAGAAGGATGTAAGAATCTTCCCGGCAACAGAGAGGAAGGCAATGCCTTGGTAGTTCCCACACACTGACTTGTCCCTTTTCTTGAAGATGGTCACAATGTTCTCATTCTTTAAGTTAGGTGAAACTTCCTCGTTAACCCATATTTTGAGGAGAAGGTGACATTTTTGCACTAGTGCTGTTCCACCAGCTTTGAAGACCTCTGGGCCTGATGCCTTATTGTTCTTGGTCTGAATAACGGCATCCTTCCTTGAACGATGAGGGATCAGCAAGAGGCTCTTTTACTGGGTGTTGAGGGGTGGACTCAATGGTGGCAGCTGAGACCTAAAATTCACAGTTGAGTAGAATCTTGAAATGCTTCTTCCAGCATTGCTTGATGGATACATTGCCTGTGAAAAGGGTAGAGCCACCCCAGGATTGCAAGGGGGTTGGGCCATTGAAACATGGCCTGCTGTCTTGGCGCGGGGTCCGGCAGGATGGCCGTGATTTCCCCAAGGCCCCCTTACCATGCCAAGTGGGCCCAATGGCCCCCTCAATTCTCTCCCGCCATGTCTTTGATGCAGAATATATATATGGGAGGCTGCCTTTACATCCTCTTGGACATGGTTTGCTTTAATATCTGACCCCATGGACTCCTGGATCCCTTGTGGGTCCCGTTCTGCAACGGGTGTTTTGGGGCACCCTGGCCTTATGGGCTATGCGTGGCTCCAACCACCCCTTTACCATGCCCCAAGCCTCACAGATGGAACTGATGTTGTTTGGTCTGGGCCTTGTTGTAACGTGGCCCCCTGGTCCTCCCTGGCCTCTCCGCAGTCCTGTCTCGCACTGCGCCTTCACTGGAACTCGGGCTCTCTGCAGCCCTGTCTCACACTGTGCCTTCACTGGTGCTTGGGCTCTCCACAGCCCTGTCTTGCACTGTGCCTCCACTTGCACCTGGTCTTTCCATAGCCCTGCAAAGTGCTGTGACCTCTCTGGCACTGGGGTTGGTGCACCCCAGTGCTGCGCCCTCTCTGGCGCTGGGGTCCCCACACTGCCGTGGGTCCCCTATGAGGCCTCCTCCTTCTCCTAATAACCTCACCCAAGTCACCGATCTTAACAGCAAACAAAACACAAGCCCCTGGGCTATAACATAAATTCTAGCCGCCCAGCTATAACATTATTCAAGTCACACCAGGGGTGCTCCGTCCTTCACCAGTCTCGGGGGCTGTACCTGCAGTCAGGCCTCTCCCCTTTGGTTGCTCTGGGAGAGCTCCTTCCCCCTTGGCTGCTGGCAGGGAACTCCCCTCCTGGCCTCAGCTCTGGGGTTTATATGTGAGTCAGGCCCTGCTCCTCCTGGTCAGCTGACCGCTGGCAGGTGTGGGCCACTAGCTCACTCTGGTTGCCTGGGTAACCATCAGTTGGGGCTCCCCACTCACTGCTAGGGCTCTTCCCCTAGCAGTTTCCACTCTTCAAAGGAGCAGGGCACCTAAGCGCTCTGCGACATGTGCCCTTTTATTGCTTGAAAGAAGCTTCTCCTGTCTTGTTGGTCAGTAAAATTCTGAATCTCCATGGCCTTTTCTTGCCACCGCTGGTTCTTGATGTCCTGTAGCCTCAGCTTCAAGCTGATGGTAAGCTTCTCATTTTTGCTGGTTGGAGGGTTCATTTTGCCAACTGCAGAGTGTGGCTGTCTTCTGATGGATAAGTGGTAGGGTTTCCTCATTGGTGCTGTCAAACCAATCTTGGTGATGGTAAGTGGAGTATCCAATTCATTCAATGCATGCCTTATGAATAACAATCTTAAGGTCCTCCCAAGGTGCCTGGATGTCCTTGATGTCATTGGGTAGATCAGAGAGCCTCTCAGTAAGGTATTGCTGAAGAGCCTCACACCTAGCTTGGTCTTGGAGTGTCTTGATATTCGATCTCTTACGTATTTCTTTTGGTTATTTTGGTGTTGTGGTTCAAGCTGCATGTCTATGATTGATCTGACTGAAAGGTGTTCCATCCAGCAGTCATGGACCCTCTCAGGACTTGGGTGACCCTCTCAGGACATTGGTACCATCACAGATTCTAACAATAATATAGTCAAGAAGGTGCCAGTGATTGGAGCATGGATGTTTCTAAGTGCTCTTATTTGTCACTTTCTGAAGATGGTATTCATAATAAGCAACTCATGCTCTTGCTTTGCTTTCTGAGATGGAGGATACCATTGGATCTGACTTTCCCCAGCCCCTCCTTCCCAATGGTGCCACTCAAGAGTTCAAAGCATCACCCAACGCATGCATTAAAGTCACCCACAAAGATGAGCTTGTCTTCCTTGGCAGTGGCAGTCAGGACTGTGTCAGAAGCATAGTAGAACTGTTCCTTGTTGATTTCTTCATCATCAAGTGTCAGGGCATATGCACTGATGGCTGTAGCATACTGGTTGTTACTGAGCTTGAGGTGGAGAGTCATAAGGTGTTTGTTAATGCCCACAGGGAGTTCTGAAAGCTAGATGACAATCTTGTTATTGATGGCAAAGCAAACCTGGTGAATGCACCTCTCTTCAGGTGACTTTCCTTTCCAAAAAAAGTTTTAGCTATATCCAGGGTGTGAATTACAGGGGAGCTTGTGGGAGAGAGGGGGATGAGTTCCTCCCCCTGCCCCCCATAAAAGATAAGTGTCCCACAGTAAGATTTGAAAATCATAACCTGGGGGGGAGGGAATCTCCATTTGGATTGCTCCTTCCAATGAACCAGTTTAATTTTTTTTGCATACCCCTACAAGAGTCAAAGTGTAATTTGAACCCTGGTCTCCTTCTTCTTTCAGCTGGTCTTCATCTGTACAGCAGGTCTTGCTTAGGGCAGCAATACCAATGTCATATCTTGCAAGTTCTCTAGCTATTATGGTGGCTATTCTTTCAGGACACTCAGTGTTTGGGGGAGTCCATGAAATGTGGACATTCCATGTGGCAAACTTCAGTACTTTTATTTTGTTGGTTTTGGCTGCAAGTAGAGTGATCCCACTGAATGTGGTAATCCAGCCAGGGGGTTTGAGACAGCCTAGGTTTAGGGCACCTTTTCTAGCCCCCTCTTCATTCAGGGTGAACAGAGGGGGCCATAAAGAGAACTGCTTAGTCATGGCCATAGCTGCTGAATTGAAATTCTGTCTTGGTAAATTCAACATGACCATCACATAACTCCCACCTATGTGCAGATTTGTGACTAGGGACTCCCATCATATGTATTTACAACGTTGAGATACAACTCAGCATTAAAGGCACATAACAAATACCACAGGAAAAAAAATACACAGTAAGTTATTGCCAAGGATCTACTTAAATTGTGGGTTTGGAATTTTCCCAGGAAGCACAAAAAAGGGTGTTTTTGGTGACAATCACAAGAAATGTCATTTCCCATGATTTTGCATGGAATCATCCAAAAGAAAAAAAGTTTACCAGAATACAAAGAAAGTGCAGCAATCCCTGCAGCCATAGAGCATTTTGTTTGAGAGAGAGCTACTGAAAGGCTGAGCTAGGGATGTAGACTCAGTGAAAGAGCCAGTCAGGAAAGTGAAAGGCTTTTGATGGAATTTTTTAAGAAGCCAGATGTAATGCTGTAGCAATGCTGCAGTCTGAAGATGAGTGATTGGCCTCTCAGCCAATCAGTGGTGATGGGGGGTTCACCACAAAAAGACTGTGAAATTGGCTCCCCATGCCACGAGCAGAAAATCTCTTAATCTCATTGAGTGGTAACTAGGTAGGTCCCTAGTTATCACTAGTTTATCCCAAAAATAAGTGTATACGCTGTGGTAAAGCTCCTGAAAGTAAATGCATGAACCAGGCTAAAGCCCTTCTATTATTGGTATAATGCCTACATATTTTTATCTCTAAAAGAAAAGGAGTAGTAATAAACGAACTGCCATGATTTTATACTTTGCTAGCCATGCTCTATAAATGAAAGTAACATTCTTCGCCATGCAGTATTTTAACTATGCTATCTGTTAAGTCAGCAGTGGTATTTGAATCCTCAGACTTGATTAGGATCTCATTTAGAACACTTTTACACAATGTAACTGTTAACTTTTTTACAGTTACTTTTGATTCATACCACAGTGGAAATAAGATCCAGGCCTAAATCTGAAGAAATGTCTAAACAGATCCTACATTTCATTCTAGCTTCAGTTATATGTGTTACGTGGTCATTTTCAAACAGCCTATTATTTCAGCTGCTTTTCTCCTTTATATTTATTTTAAATTTATGACTTCCATGATTAACTTTTTAATAAACTTAATGCTTGAGAATCAGCAGCTCTACAAATTTTCTGACTAGCTAACTTTCACCTTCCCTGCTAATGTGTGTACTTAGGAAAAAATCCAGCTATTCATCACAGATAACATAGCTGTCTTAGTAAAACCAAATGTCATCCTGTTCATTTGACTTCTAGTCTCAAACAAACTCACAAAAATGCCAAGAGGTGAGGGGAAGATGAGTAAGAGCGCTACACAGTGGTGCATTTAATTTTTTCCATTTGTCATATCATGTCAACTCATGCTTTTCAACTTCTTGCCATTTAACATGTAAGCAGAAATATCTGTCAATATAATCTTTGGGACATCTACAAACAAATTTATTCAGCTGAGCACAAGGGTGACTAATAAAGTCCAATGAGAGGCAAGAGTTTGCTCTGGAAGCAGAGATGTTAGTGCTTGGCTCTGAAGTTTACCCATGTCATTGCCCTGCAGTCTTGTACTAAGTACCTTCTTCTGCTGTTTTGCACCAATGCACATGAATCTTTATTTGTGTATTGTACCAGATATCGTATCCAATAATCATATACAGCAGAAGGCCACAGACTGATGTATAAGAGGGGTTTTGAACCATGAACAATTATGTGACAGAGATTTCAATTCAGGTAAAATTCCAAGAACTACTTTTAATAAAAAGAAGCGGATTCTATTTCATGGATGCATGTAGTAGTCGTTTATTTACAGCTTTCACTGAAACATATACTAACGCAAGCAATAAAAAATACTATATAATAAAATAACATTTATGTCATTTATATTTTTTGCTAAAAACATACACTAAGATAATCCATTGTACCAGTTTATGCAAAATTAAAACAAAATATAGTATATAATGATGAAAAGATAAAACAAGGCATAGAAGCATGAGGAAGCACATGACATACTGTGGATGTTTCTTCCGGATTAAATGATTATTTAAACCTGGGGCTACCCCACCATTTAGTTACTTGTGTAATTTTAAAGCCATTTATAGATATATCTATCTCCTTTGATTAAGTGATTCTCAACCTTTTTAGTCTCAAGGCACCTTTAGTTAGACTCAAGGTACTCTCTGGAAAATGCTAGTTTTAGTTTTCACTCTTTTTTTTTTTTTACTACAGCAAAATAAAAGAGCATTTTTTCTGTTGCAAAGCACTCAGAAAGGCCAAATAGGTCAAAATGTTTTTAACAATATGGATTCCTTTTTTAAATCACTGGATTTACTGTATCTTGTTGTAGCAGGGTACTGGGATGTGCCTGCTCCTTGAAGAGAGCAAGCAGCATGAGATGCTACTTGCAAGTGGCAGAAGGGAGCTAATGAGGGACTTACCTGACTGGAAGAGGGCTCAGGCTGGAGCTATATAAGCCCAGAGCCTGCACTGGTCAGGTAGCCTCTCCCCACCAACCAAGAAGTGAGGAGCTCCTGGCTGCAGGGCTTCTGAAGGGACTGGATATTGCTGGACAACCCGGCAGGCCTGGGAACTGAGGCAAGTTCCCTGGGATAAGAAAGACTGGGTTTACAGGTGAGTGGCCTTTGTTTATGTGAAAGCCCTAGAGTGGAAAGGTGTCTGCCAGGGGGGTGGTGAATTTTCTTGATTATTTGAGCTAGATCAGTTGTTTAGCCTTGAGCCCTGCTGAGGCAGGCTCCAAGCCTGTTTAGAGAACTGGTGACCCAGAAGCTAAACAGACTAAGACTGGGTCCCAGGACCTTGGAAAAGGCTGAGACCCAACCCCAAAGGTCCAAGAGCCCAGAGAAAGATGGAGCTGGACCAGAGGGTCCACAAGCTCAGGGCAAGCCAAGCCAGACTAGAGGGTTCAGGAGCCCAAAGGAGGGGCCACATGTGGGACGAGGGGTCCAGGAGCACAGGGGGAGACTGAGTAAGGGACTAGGGGACCCAAGGGGACTGAGTATACAAATAGTTACATCAATGAAAGAGAACATCCTTCAGTCTTGGTGTGTGGTATAGGGGAGGTGAAGGAGCTATGCAATTTGCCCTTCAGGCTACAGGTGCCCTACAGGGGCCTAATCAGGCTGAGAGAGACCTATCAGGTCTGAGGGCTGGATCAAAGCTAGTGGGGCCTCGGGAGAGACCCAGTGGGAACTTATCAGATTAGGGCTCACTCTAAGGCCTGTTGGCAGCCTCCCTGAATCAACCTATAATATTAAGAACAAGGCATGGCAGGAATATAATCTAGGGAGAGTTTGAGCCAGGCAGAAGCAGCAAGACCAGTAGGGGGCATCATGGCCACCCCTGTAACAGTGAGCTTGTCACGCTTGTGAATCATATTTGCACACCTAACAGTGCTAACATTGCATACTACGGCACCCCTAAAAGGATCTTAAGACATCCCAGGATGCTGCAGCACCCTGAATGAAAATCACTGAGCCAGCCGAATAAGTGCAAATAGAAGTTCTTTGAGAAACATTCTTGATAGCCTGACCCAGATTTGGTCACTGTTTGAGTCAGATTACTGAACTAAATGGCCCTTGTTTGACCCATTTTATTCATATATAATCCTATATTCCTATAACTTGATAGATCCAGTTTAGAGTTGTGCTTAGGCCTTGCCTTAGGTCTTGATGTCTAGGAGTCAGAAAGCAAGGAGGTAATTATCTTACTAAAAGGTTAGGTAGAATAGAGAAAAATCCAAATGATTGTAGACCTGTGACACACACTACCATGGGCCAAGTACAGACACGACACTTTTACCGGTATAAGTGATTGGAAACTCGTCTATACCTGTAACAAAACAGAAAGTAGGCATGCAAAGCCTGGTTTAAAAATGTGGAACCTCATCTCAGATTTGCCCCTCTGTCCCCAACCAAGGCTGAATGTGTGTTCTGTTCATTAGTGATCTAAACTATGCCACTTACAGTTACTGCATAACTAAGATTGATACTGCCTCAGGCTTTTTGAATGTCTGTACCAAGACATGAAGTTCTGGCAAGCTCAAGTGTTAAAGAAAAAAAGGCCCTAATTATGTAAGTAACTGAAGATAACTCATCTCTCTGCCACTAAATGTTATCAGTTGCTGTCATTCAGAGTGAATCCATTTGCATCATGCATAAGAAAATCATCCAAGATTTCTCTTATCTATCCTATTTCGGTGATCACTATTCTGCGGCTTTCTCTCCAATACTTCCTCATTTTGGGTACACTATAATGTGAATCATCTTCATTTTTGCTACATGGCTATTCAAATTGCTGGCACTGTTTTTTAGGTTTCAGTAAACACAAAATTAAAAGAAAAGAAAAAAATAAACCACAAAAAAACCATCTTAAAAATTTACCATTTTCTAAAAATGGTTTATTTCATGCTCACAATCAGCTGTCTACAAAAATAGCTATCACTTTGTTATCTCTATGTTTTAGAGAAGTTTCCAAATTTCCCTGTGGCTCTCCTCTCCTCAAACTGACAGCCCAGGATCTTATGATGCATTTTTCCTCGTTTCTGCAATCTTTGTTTTGTGCACTGTGCACAGTAGTTTTAAAAATATGTACAATATTATGACTATTGTATTTTATCAGTCAGAGGTAGCAACATTATGTGAGGAAGAGGGGGCTGCTTGTAAAAGAAATTATACTGCTTTCTGCTTTGGTTCTATATCCTGCAGGTAAACTGACTGATATTTTAATTTCCTTGGACTCTTTTGAAAGCTCTCTAAATGAAGATTCTGAAGAAAATATATAACTTTGGTTATCATACTTTACGGTTATTACTGTGTACACATTAAATGTGAATTAATGCAATAAAACAGTACATTTCACATAAAAAATACTGTGAATTTCACTACTCTTGCTGACATGGCACATGTATCAATGTAATTATGGGTTACAAATCCTAGGTAAGAAAGGCAGTGTTACAGTTCTTGAAATTCCCCCATTGTGTGAATTCAGAAAGAATGATGTCTTCTGTATTAATTTATCTCCACTGATAGGCCTTTCAGAAAAGCAATAACTATGTTTGATTTATTTTTAATTTGATGACATTGAGAGTAAATGGGCATGTGGAAGCTACTAGTGTCAGTAATGGCACAGAGCTGGATCAGTCTAGTGAATAGAAGGGCTTTGAGGCATTCTGCCCCTTCAGGGAAGAAAGAGGGGAAACGCATCAAGGGGCACCGTGGCATAATGCTCCTTACACCAAATTCTTCCAAGATGCCTGATCCATTTTATTTTTTTTCAATTCATAGATCAAAGAGGTTTATTTTTAAATAGTTGTAAAATGCATGTGGTTTAAGAGCAATGGCATTGCAAAGTGATATACTCAAAAGTTAGAAAATAACCAAATTAAGGTTGCTCATCTTAATGCAGTTATAAATTATACAAACACACATTATTTTTTCGTTAGTTCTCTGGTTCATTCAATGAACAGGGATAGACGGTGAATAAAAGAAACCATAGCAGGCAGAGAGAGAATGATTTTAATTACAGAAACAACCTCAAATAAATTAGCTGAAAAAAAATTTGGTGATGTTAAAATAGCACCCGTACTGAACTTCTGCTAATTTCTCCCTTTGTGTCCTTTCCCCACTCCTACCAATGTGCATTTTTTCATACTGCTCCCTTCATGCCTGGAAGTTCCAGCCAGGACTCTGCTCAAAAAACTCACCCTTGACTTTCTCTCAGGCCCTGTGACTAGTGCTGCTCTTATTTACTTTCCTGGTACCTTCTCTGTCCTTTTCTGGCAACCTCTGGCTCATTGATACACCAACACCAATTATCCCAGGGGTGGGCAAAATGCAGCCCATGGGCTGGATGCAGCCTGCCAGGCCATTCTATCAGGCCCGCAGGGCCACCTCAAAATTTAGAAAATTAATATTTATCTGCCCCTGGCTGCCTGTCATGCGGCCCTTGATAGCTTGCCAAAACTCAGTAAGTGGCCATCCGTCCGAAATAGTTGCCCGCCCCTGAATTATCCAGTCTCTGCATTTACCCCTCCATCCTCATGGCTCACCTTTTACTCCAGCCTTGTTATGTCAGTCTGTGATTTGAGAGCATGCTTTGGTTTAGCTATTAGAAAATAAAGATGGATTTAGCTGTTCCCTCATTTAGTCTGAATGGAAAGCTGCTACCTTCACTGAATTTGTGACTGCCCTTTGTGACCTACCATATAGAACATATGAAATTCCTCCTCTTTTACTCTGTATTTGCTTTCAGAGTTGCTCTTTTCATCTGAAACTGGCTGCTGTCAGTCAATTTGAACCACAGGATACTTGTTATTAGCTTCAGTGGTTTTAAATAACTTGTTCATGATTTTTTTTTTACTTTTTAAACTTGTCTTTGGTGCCACACAACCTTAGGGATATTTTGTTATTATCCCTGTAGTTGGCTATGAGTTCTAAAATTTACTGTATGGTAGTTAAAATCTCAACTCGAGGTTGTAATACCTATAAAAAATATTGCTGTAAAGATTAAACTTTGATGGGGCTGTTCACATAAATGAACAGTAGAATAAATACTCAAATCACAGAAAGCTGTGTGACAAACCCTTTCATGTCTGTTTGACATAAAATGTTTTTAACAATACACAATCGTTATCTATCAATATTCCAAGAGGTTGCTGTTGATACTAGGTGTCAGGGAGATGCTTTCTCTGATGACCTTTAAATGCCACCATCCTAAATGATCATGCAGAAAGAATATCTCTCATTTTAATATCTGCTATGAAAAAAATCAAAATGCTTTTGGGTATAAGTAGTATGCATGACACTAAGACATATCTTTAAGTTGCTTTGATCTGCTCTACTAAATCAGAAGCAAAGCTGAATTCTAAATCATTACCTTTGGGTTTGACATTTCCTATTGGATATGCACTCGTTACTTTATAAACCATTGTACCAGTGATTTTTCTTAATAACTAATTCACCTTTTTTTCTTCTAATTTTCTTTCAATCCCTTATCAGGTATTCTAACCAAGAAGATATTTCCATATTTGTAATATATTTCAGTATTTGTCAAGCTAGCAGTAGTATGATTTTTGCACAAGTGATGGACTATTCACACAATGATATGAATAATAAAATCATCCAGCTTTTACGTTCATAAGGGGTTTTAAATGTGTGGCAGGGATATAAGCCCTCATGTTTCAGGGCATAACCAATTGAAGAGACTAGGTGCAAACTTTCTTTAGGGGAGGTTAATTGATTATTTCCTTCTTCATTAGTCCTACTGACTAAATAGTTAAATAGTTTACTGAATTAGAAGGATCCCTAGTCAGGTACAGCAGACAATTTCCAATGTTTCTATCCTCTTAATACTGCTTGACTTAAGACAAATCAAAGTCAAATTCCTAGACACCCACATTTGGAATTCTTTTTCCACAGGTACAAAGCCAGAAAGAAACCTACTGTGGGTGAAGAATCCTGCAGTTACTAATAAGAGTGAACTTTTCAACCCCTATTTCCATGCTACAATTCAGTTGTGTTGGCATCAGCTGTAATGCAAACTTCACAGAAATCACAGCATTTGCCCTAAGAGATCAGGTTATCAAACCATATAATCTAATGTTCTCCCTTCAACAGTAGCCAGTAGTTTAGCCTTTAGAAGAAGTTAAAAAGCCACACAATGCACATAGTCAATTGGTCACTGTTGTTCACAGGGTGAAAATTCCTTAGTTATACCTGACAATGTTCAGTGTATGGCCTCCAATTGATAGCAAATTTTAAGTTTTCAACTGTTTGATTGTCTGTATTTCTTTTGCCAACTGGAGTGGGGTTTGTTTGTTTTTTCAAACAAATTTTCATATTCTTGTGTGGAGCAGGGGGAGGAAAGGATGGTGCAACAGCAGACATATAAAGGGGCCTCGCTACAGACCTGAAGGTACAAACTAGCTCTGGTCTGGACTCATAGTTTCATAGTAGCTAGGGTCAGGAGGGACCTGAACAGATCATCTAGCCTGAGCCCCTGCCACAGGCAGGAATGAATGCTGGGTTCACAAGACCCCAGACAGGTGATCGTCCAACCTCCTCTTGAATTTGCCCAAGGTAGGGGTGAGGACCACCTCCCTGGGAAGTTGGTTCCAGATTTTGACCACCCTAACTGTAAAATATTGCCTTCTGATCTCTAACCTAAACCTATTCTCCATCAGCTTATTACCATTATTCCTCGTCACCCCAGGTGGTGCTGGGGAGAAAAGAGCTCTGCCTATTTGCTGTTGATCCCCCCGATGAGTTTGTAGGCAGCCACCAGGTCCCCCCCTCAGCCTCCTCTTGCTGAGGCTGAACAGGTTCAGGTCCTTCAGTCTCTCCTCGTAGGGCCTGTCCTGCTGCCCTCTCACCAAGCGGGCGGCCCTCCTGGCTCCTGGTGACTCATGGCAAAGACTGCTCCCAGTTGATTGAGGTGTAAATGAGTATCTCATTATTTGAACTAACAAGTCAAAAGCAACCCTTGTATACCAGTGGGTACAGAAACAGGTATCTAGCTGAGCATCCTAACCTCTGGGGTTGACACTATGGGGTGGTTGTCTTCCTCTGTGAAAATAAAAATTCCATTCTGTACCTGAGAAACCATTCCCCATTTAATTTTGATCACAATTGATATATTAGACATTAGGGCTTGAAGGGACCTCGTAAGATCATCGGGTCCAGCCCCCTGCCCAAGGGGCAGGAAATCAGGTAGGACAAAGGGTCCCAGCAAGATAGGCACCCAAATGTTTCTTGAAGGTGTCCAGAGGAGGTGCTTGCACCACCTCTGGAGAGAGTCTATTCCACCTCTTGGTGACTTGGACAGTGAAGAAAAACACTCTGCAAAGTTTCAATTTTCCAACAAAATATACATCAGAAGAGTAACTAGTTCTAAAATACTACAGAAGGGCTAGGTATTATTACTACTACTCTTCAAGTTTAAACAGAAAATATTGACCCAATGCTAAAAGGAAAAATTTGATTCAGGTTGACCTGGTCTGAAATGAAATGCTGTATTATGATTTTCCCCAATGGAAAGTTGAAAAAACAGTAGCAGAAATATATATTTTTCCTTTCAGATTTTTTTTAAATTTTATTTTGTAGAAGCTGTATTTTTTCTATTGAAGAAACACTTCAATGGAAAATTCTTAGTTAGGTCTAGCTGTAAGGTAGAAACAGGGTTTGTAATGGAAACTTTTGCAAACCTAATTACAGTCTTCACCATTAGTGAAAGTTTTAGTTACAGAGTTGTGTTCTGTTAGTAGAGTATGTAGTACAGCACCTATTTACTAACACTTAAGGTATGTCATAACTGTGAGGGTTCACAAATTCCCATATGTATCTGCACTTGTTCATTATAAAATCTTGCGGGTCTCATAAGACCAGTGGGGTTGTTTGTTCAAGGTCCCATTTTCTCTATTCAGCTTGCTCAAGAAAAAATGTATAAAGGTAATGACCAAGCACTATAGCAAAAAATAAACATTAAAAAATGTACATTTAATGCAAATGAACTAAAATCCTTGTGGTCAGCTAATTTCCGTTGCTTCACAGATGTTGAAATGGATAAGCAAATCTTAAAATGGTTAAGGATTCACAGGCCATGGAATAGTCAAGGTTTAGCACTCAACGTGGTATTGACTTCAATAGCAATGATTCCCCCAGTACCATGTTGAGTGCTAAATCTTGACTGCCCCATGGCCTGTGAATCCTTAGCCATTATAAGATTTGCTTATCCACTTCAACATCTGTGATGCAGCTGAAATTAGCTGATCGCAAGGATTTTGTCCTTCAGAGGCACAGGGGACTGGATTCCACCATTGAGATGTTCAGATACAAAAGGCTTGAGAAATTTGGATGTAAATAATACTCCTTAGAGCAGGGGTGTCAAATAAAAAAAAAAAGACTATGTAAATCCATAGTTTGAAGTCCTTCTGAATACCTTAGCTGGTCAGCGAGACAATGAAGTGATTTCATTTGCCCACATAGATGGAAGTGAGGAGAGAGTGAAAGCAAGAATGATTTTGCCCTCCCAATTACCTAAATTGTGCATGTAATGATTGCATCATAAGGGACATAGGGGAAGATTAAAAGGACAGCTCAGATGTTTCTGTTCTCCTGTAAGTCTGTTGTACAAATAACCTGGATGTGAAATAAAGTGGACTTTGTGAAGTGAGAGTTGGAGTGTCTTGTCAGTCCTTTATTTAAATCTCTGCTGACTTCACCAGACAGAGGGAAATAATCTTTATCCTTTTTTATAGTATGATTGAGTCCGCATGAGCTCCAAAAGTCGACATCATTGACAATAGTGAAGAGATCTGTCCTGGGATATTTAGCTGTGATATGGTACTCCTGTGAAGGTCATCACTTCTTACCATCATAATGAATGATTGACTCAACAAGAAGTTCATATTGTACCACGTACTTTCAAAAATGATTCATGTTAATGGTACATCTCAGGGGATTGATGCTGAACAGAAGCTACATTTAAAGCTTAAAAATGATTTAGCAATATGGAAGTCTACAGGCCAGAGCTCACGTAGACACAGCTGAGGGTAAACATCAGAGAATAAATGCAACTAAAAGTCATAAAATTGGATAGACAATAAATCTGACAGTTCAAGACATTTTCGGGCTCAAATCATAAAAAATAAAATTACTTACGCAGCCATTCCTTGATTTGGCCACACATCTTTTATTGAGTGGTGAACACAAGATGTTTTCACACTTCTGACACAGTGGTATAGCTGAAGATAGCTGTGTCAAAAAATCAAAGCATGGTATTGAAGAAACATTCTTTGCCCCCCAAAACACTGATTGCTTATCCCTCTCTGGTGGTTACATGAAATTTATTTTGAACCAAGTGACACTTGAAACCTTTTTCAGACCTCAAGCTGCAGCAACATAAACAGAAACGGGGAACAAAATTTCCCTATCTAATTCACTCCAATAATTCTTTAGGGCCACTTGTGACAATCGAATAACTCTCCTTATAAGAACTGTTACTGCTTTATGTTAAACACGCCATTATCTAGGAGATCATTATCTTGAAGCAGTAGCAGGTAACGAGAATCAGTGACTAGAGGTAAGCAAGGGGGCCACTAGCTCTAGGTGCAGATTTAGATGGGGGACCTGCAGTGGCAGCAGCAGAGTCTTTAAGTCTCCGGGATGAAGTAAGACACCCCTGCTCTGTGGCGCTGAGCACCTCATGCCCCACTCTGTTCTCCGGCATCCCTGCTCAGGATGCTGAAATTGCTAGTTCTGCCTCTGATGAGAGATAAGGTTGCTGCTCTCTATCCTAAATATAATCTTTACTAATCATCAAGCCTTGGTGGAGGAAGAGTGATTCTGACACGTGTGCCTGCCAAGTCCAGCTGGTAACTCCTAGTTTGGGCTGATGAGCACTCTCTCACATGGGGAGCACAAATGATTTTAAGGAGTTGCCTGTCTGAGTAACTGGAAACTCCCTTATGTTTATCATCCAAATGGGACAGACTGTGGTGCTTCTCTGCAGAAAATCTTGCCTTCCCTCTGCCCTAGGCCTTTGAACCCATTGGCACGCTAGGTGACTCCCAACCCAGCCCACAGGAGAATCTTGGGCAGAAGTCGCTGGGCTGGTGAGTCTGTGCCTACCCCTGGGAGGCCTGGGTGGCTTCCAACAGTGGAGGAGGAGAAGCACCTAGCAGCAGCTGTGCAGTGCCACACGGTGAGGGCACTGGGGAAGAACTGTTCTGTGCTGGGGAATATCATGAATTAGGATATCCTGCTATAATGAAATAAAAAAATTGCAGGACTCTTGGCTGCTAGACCCCAAGAGTCAGGCACAAGCAATTACAACCAGTAGCAATTATTCCAGTAGCTGCTACTACCAGGTGTGTGAGGGTGGGGCTTAGGGCTCCTGCTACAGATTAGCTTTCCGTTCACCTTTGGAGCAGCTCTGACTTATTGCTCTTCCCTTGCATGGGAGGGAGGGAATGAATGGGGAAATGGAGCTCTTTGGGTGGGGATTTCCCCACAGGCCACCTGGGTTGTAGAGAAAATCCCCAAAACTGTCCTGTCTAGAAGTGAGGTTTGCGTAGACATAGCAGAGTGAATGCGAGAGTGCACGCAGATTTCTGATGGGAACACCTTGTTTCTGCAGAGGGTGTTTGGGTAGATGGGAAGATTGAGAATGGAGCGAAGGTAGGCGTAGACTGTAGGACAACTGGGTGTACATCCTGAATGCATGGAAGAGGGTGGGATTGGAACATGCAGGTAGTGGGCCAAAATGTATGTCAATCAATGAACAGGTATGTTCAAGTTTTAATTAGAATCTACTGGCTTTTCGGTTTCTTATGAATAAAGAGATTATCATCTGGCCTTTTGGCAGCCCATGAAAAATGGGTTTGTGACATTTCAGACCCTGGCATCAGAACTATTGGTTTGACCAGAATTTTGACAGAAATTATCATTTGAAAGAGAGCTTTTATTAGGAGTACAGGTCACTCCTATGCTCTGTTGATTTGTGACCTCATTGTTTATATTGATATACATACCACAAGTGTGGGAGTTTCTTTGCAATTAAATGACATTACATTATATTATGCTATATTAAATCTATAAAAGAGGATCACATACCCAGCTGTTATCATATCCTTATCCCCAACATAAAGTAGAAATATGTTTTTTTGCAGGAAGAATAGATTTTTTCTTCTTAATAGTCTTTATTTCTCTTTCCAACAGTAAACAAAATATACCAGAAATAACAATATATGTGTTTTACATAAAATTGCAAAATTAGTAGCTGTATCCTACCAGAGGTTTAAATATTCTGTTTAGGTTATTTTCTGGTTTCCTTTACATTAAGCTAATTGTTCAATTGTTTTACAAATATGATGGGTTTTTGTATAACTTTGGGTTGAGTTAGGTCAAAAAATAGCTCCAGTGTTTACATCAAAAACTATAATCTCCTATGCTTTTCTCTGGACTGTTCTCCCCATTCCCTAGTATCAAGTGAAATTGTGATGATCCTTTCAAATAACTGAAACTAACCCAATGAAACCGAGGAAGTAGAGTTTTTCTTTTTAGAAAAAATATAATTGTACTACTCATAGAAGGGTGTCTTACTAAAACTCTCATAGATCCCAAAAGCTCCAGCATTTTTTTCTCAATTTAATCAAAATTACCTTGATGTAGTCTTATTTACAAACAATATTTTTGCAAATATCCTATTGCTTTGTACAGCCGTGACATTAACAACATAATTCAGGCTCATATATTCACCCTCTTTCTGTCCTGTTATTCGGCACAGTTCAGTTGCTTTTCCTCTTAAACACAGCCTGTATTTTTTCTCATTAACTTTTCCTTATGATACAAACTCTTTAATTCCCTACTTAAAATACACAGAAGGCAATGTGGCTTCACGAATCATGCTGAGACTGTAGGCGGTAATCCTGCTGCTAAAATACAGTATCAAGTCAACTGAGATTACCTTAAAATATGTAGAAACAAAGCATTCCCATTCCACAGCAGAACTGAGATCTGACAACTGTGACTAGAACCCGAAGCTCTGGATGAGAGCCTAAAAACTCTACTACAGTAGGTAGATGTGAGATATTCTGATTATCATAATAGGTCCTTTCCTGATCTCCAACAGCTAGAGACAACAGGCTAGACAGAATTATGTGAGTACATAAGTGACTGAATAACCGTAAGTAAAGAATAACTATAAATGTATCAATATCAGATTGGCAAGAAGCCTCAAGTGGGTTCCACAGGGGCACGTGCGGGGTTCTTTCTTTATGACATTTTTATTAAAGGCTTGGATGTAGGAACAGAGAGCATGCTGATTGAGTTTGCAGAATGCACAGAACTGGGAAGGCTGCAAACACTTTAGAGGACACGGTTACAATTCAAAAGGAGCGAGAAAAATTGGAAAACTGAGTAACGGACAATAAAATGCATTTCAACAAAGAAGAACTGAAGATGCTACAGGATGGGTGTGTCTGCATGTTGCTGTATGGCGATGTTGCTGCGGTGCCATGCTTTAGTACTTCCTCTTTTAGATGTATTAAAGTACAGCGCAGTATGGATGGTTACTGTGCCATGTATGCAGCACATGGTTAGATTTTGCTGCTACACTGCTGTAGTGGTGCACTATACTTGGGGAGCATGCTGCTACAGCAATGTAGCTGGTGATCACGTGTAGACTTGTGTGATCGCTATGTCACTGTAAGGTGACGTGTAGATGCACCTCAAACGGAGGCAAGAGATTAAAATGATAAAAGAGTAGAAAGGTTGAAAACTAAGTAATTTATTTTGAAGAATAGGAGATCATTTTTCAAGTATTTAAAAAGCTGCCATTAAAAAAAGATGGACAAACAATGTTCTCCCTTGTCATATGGATCATGGCACAGGGCAATGTGTTTAAAATTCAGCAAAACAAATTTAGATACAATCTCAGGAAACTTTTTCTGACCAGAAGAAGAGAAGCATGGAACAAGCTGCCAAGGGAAGCTGTGGAATCTTCTTCATTAAAGGCTTTCAAAAAAACCCAAACATCTGTCTGGGATGGATCAGGTATAGTGAATTCTGTCTCTGTGCTGGGGTTTGGAATGCATGACCCTTCAGGTGGCTTCCAACTCTTCTTCTATATCAGGGATTTTCCATGTCCTTGAAAGTGATGCCTCTCATCACCTTCTCAAATTCTGTCTTTATTTCTGCAGTATCCTTTGTGAGACTGGATAGCCAGTACTAGCTAGCCACTGCCCTAGATGAGGTTGCACCACTGATTTCTAGAATACAGTTATAACATGCTTCATATTCACCATCTCATTTCTTGCACATCCTAGTATATTCTTCTGCTTGTTGAGTGTAGTTGCACATTCTGTGGAGGTTTTCAATGTGGAGGTTTCCATTGATCTACAGAAGGGGTGCTTTACCCCCAGCCCATGGGCCAGTTCTGGCCCTGGGTTCCTTGTCATCTGGTCCAGAGGTTTCCCCACAGTCCACTGGGAGCCCCATGGGCCATGGGCCTGTGCACTAGATCTGGTACACAAGGTGGTGTGGAAAGGAGGTGACATGGGTCCTATGGCTCCAATCCCAGCGTGTAGGGTTGGAGGTAGAGGGTAGTGTGGTCTGTATCCAGGCTTGTGGGCCCAATCCTGGGGCATGGGGACTGATTTGGGCCATGGACCAGCCATGCACCAATCATTTGGCTCACAGGTCCAAAAGGTTGAGCACCCTTGATTTACACCAATAGTCAGGTCCCCTTTTTTAGGTGAAACTGCTTCAGAAAAGTGATTCCCAGTCTTCTCTGGGCCACAGGCAGCAATACAAGGAAGCAACATGTTTTGGGCAACAACATACTTTGCTCTCCTTCCCAGTTGTAAATCTTTAACTTCCCGTCACTGCAAGGAAAGTCAGATGTCCTTACAGACAACCTGTTACCTGCAATCCCCAGGGTGGGAGCTATTGGGTATTTACCTTTTCCTTCTCCCTCCCCCCAACTTCTTTCCAAGTTGTATTACCTGGCATTATTGATTTTTTTTAAATGAAATTTGCTACCATATAACCTATTTAACTTGTTTGTTTAGGTGTCTAAAATTCCTTACAGGAATCTCTAGTCCTAACTAGACTAAATAACTTTGCTTAATTTGTAAATTATGTTATCTTGCTATTCACCCTCCCTCTTTGGATCATTAATAAAATCATTACAAAATGTGGAACCTACTACAGAACCAGGGAGCACACAGCTATTAACCTCCCACCATGATAAAACATGTCCATTTAATAATCTTGCTTGCTTTCTGTCTCTTAGCCAAACTTAGATCCATGATTGTATAATGCAAAAAACATTGAGATCTCATCATTGTTATTTCAGGGGCACATTTTGGTGAAAAATACCTGCAGTGTGTAAGTTCATTACACATTTATCTTTACTGTTATGAGGGCTAAGACACTTTTTATTGATAGCTTAAATTCTACATCATGAATTGGCAGCCTTGCCAAAAAAATGCCACTCACGAAATCACTTCAAGCTGGCCCATTTCAATCCCTATCCGCTAGAAAGACAGACACTGGACATAGGGTCATAGGGTGGTTCTCTTCTTAGCATCTTATCACAGCCTTGCTTCACACATGTTGTTCATTGATATTTTGGAGTTGGAGGGTTTTGCAGGGCACTAAGATGTGCCTGCTCCTGTAAAAGTAGAAGCAGCCTAGCCAGGGAACCCTGCAGGCTAGGCAGGGCACCACATCTGCCGGTTGCCTGAGCAACAGCCTAATGAGATAATCAGCCAGCACCTGCAGGCAGTCAGGTGACTGGAGGGAAACAGGGCCCCTGGGAGCATATAAGCCCAAGGCTGGGGTTGGCAGGGTTTTTCTCTCTGGCCATTGCCAGGGAAAGGAGCTCCTGCACAGGAAATACCCAGGGATGTTTGGTTGCCTGTTTTGCTGCCTACATGAATAAGGCAGCTCCAGGAGTTCAAAAGGTACCCAGGGCTGGGAGGCATGCTATGCTAGGGTAGAGATTTGCCCTCTTACAGGGACAAAGCATTGTCTCCATTGTTAGTGTTATGTTATAACCCAGGGACTTATGTTTACATGGCTGTTTGAACTGCTAGGGGCAGGCTTAAGATTCAAGTAGTTAGTGAGCCTGTTGTGGGCAGAAAGTGCAAGGCATAAAGCAGACAGGGGCACAGCTACATATGAGCCAGAGGGCCTGGCACCAGAGGGTGCAGCTACACAGGGACCAGGAGCCTGGCAGGCAGGGGTCTGGGGACTGGAAGGGACAGATTGGAGCTAGTGCCTCAAAGCCAGGTCAAACACAGTGGGCCTAGGCGAGAAGGTCTAGCTAGGTTAAAGGGACAGAGGCTGAGGAGGCCAAGGCTCCAACAGAGGGAACAACATTTTCATAACAACCACAAGGCATG
>NW_005841981.1:2056885-2068223 GCF_000455745.1 Alligator sinensis | reverse complement strand
GTAGGGAAGGTTTTAGAACCATGCAAATAGCCCATAAGACTCGAGGTGCCTCATGTGGCACAGTACTGGAGTGAGGTCTGGTGAAGGGCCCAAGGACCAGTGAGTTCTTGTGGGGTTCAGTGGGCCGGGACCACACAAAGGCCCGTGGGTAGCCTCCCAATTTATTATTTCACCATGAGACATGGCAGGCAAAACATGAGGGTGCCCTTGGGGCAGAGCTGGTGTGGGCACAGAGCTGCCAGGGGCATCACGGCCACCCTGGGGACCCTGACCTATGACAGAGGGAAGCAGTTTGTTTATTCCTGTGAGAAGCACAGCACAACACTTGTCTGAAACAGGAGTAAAATGCAAAACAGTCTTAGAAGCAGGCACTGGATCTTGGGACTCTTCCCTCTCAGGTCACCATCAACGTCCACAGCTTTTGATTAGTGATCACAGCAATTATGAGTTCACTGTAATCCTCAATTGCGTCTGGTTTGATGTTGATTTACCATTTCCTGATGACATTCTCCACATGAACACTCTGTGCTAGCTGAGGGAAATCTCATATTTGTAAAAATGCCTGATGTAATACTAAAAGGAAAGCTGTTTAATAGTGTCTTTAAAGTGTCTGGGTGCCTGGAGATGGAGCTATTTGGATAATTTGGCTCACTTTTTAGTTATGAATCATACAGCAATGTCAAATCTTAGACTGGAGAAATCCCATTTTAATGACACTAAGTATTTATGCTGAGCCTGAGGAAGTCTAGTTAGATTTTGGGAGTGCATGTTTTTAATGGCTCTTCTGAAACATGTTTCTGTTTCTTTGGGACTTCAGTCAGTTAATTTTGTTGTCCACTGAGTTAACAAAAATTATAATAAACATGTGGTATGTTGGTCCTTTCCTTAACAGCACCTCAAGCCCTTTGAGATCTGTGCCTGAAAAGCATTTCATAAGAGCTAGATGTTGTCATTACCATCAGCGTCAATGAACATCTATTTAATGGTGCGAATGCCAGAGGAGGATCTGAGAAGATTAAATAATTTTAAGAAAAGGATAATATTTTAAGCCAAAATAATTTAACAAATTGTTCCTAGTTTATATAGAATCATTACTTACTTCTGGCAAATTTATGAATGATATGAATTTTGAAGGAAATTTATGAAGGAATACTGTATAGTTGCACTCACACACGTGATACTTGCATGATATATGTACATACATAAATTTAATTTATGTTACATTGCAACAGACTACATAGGGCTGCCTTGCTGCTGAGGATAGAGAGACCCATTATCCAACTACCCTGGAATGGTAACTGCAGCAGGGGCTATAGAGGAGTTTGGAACAGAGCTGTTCGAGGAAATCACTTGCATTGGAAGTATTCCCAGGAGACCAGTTCAGCTCCTTTATTCCTCTGAACCAGCCTAAAGGGATGAGATGGGAACAAAAGTTGAATCCATTAACATTAATTAAACAATTTCTGCTAAGGAATACTGTATAGTTGTACTCACACACATGATACTTGCTATTCTGCTACTGTTGTGTTAGTACAGCTATTAGTGATAGACTAGTTAGCCCAAAAGATAAGAGTTCTCACTTCCCAAAGTCTCTTTTGAAAGAACAACTGATCAGATGCTCTGTAGGAAATTTTCAAGGACATAAGAAAGGCCTCCAACATCCATGGCTTGGCAGCAAGCACTTAACTGCCTTTGTGCCTCAGAAACTTTTCCCTTCAACCAGAAAAGTGCCGGGCTAGAAGCCAAAATAAACTCTCATTAACTGTCTTATGCGGAAGGTAAAATTATGGATGCTTTCTTTTTTTTATTAGATTAGTGAGCATCAGGAGCACTGTCTTATTTCAGCCACTTACAGTATTCAAGGAGAAGAAACAATATACAAGACAAAGGTTCTGACAAGTAATGAAGAGAAAATGCTTTCACTGTCTCAAGTAAGCATAGGTAACCAGTGAATGCTTATGCCTGTTCTGGTGTGTCCTTTCACATTTCCCCAATCTCAGCATTTCAATTTATTGTACACTAATTGGATAGACTTTCTGGCTGAAGGAAGGGAGTCAACACCCAGTAATTACTTCATTGTAAAATCTAATGAGTTTTAGAGTACTGACTTACTGTAGAAAATGCAGCATAATAAATAGAGTGCAGTTTTCCAACAATAAACTACCAGTGAATTCTGTTGGTGTATTTCTTCATGAAACATGTTTATGTGATAGCCTTCCAATTTTATGGCTGAAGTTTATCACCATAAGGTGCATTTCATGACAGCTGAATAACTACATTCAGTTAGACTTGTCACCATGTGCCTTCAGTATCAAGACACATGCTGATTGTATCAAATGCTGTTGACTGTCTTAGTGCTCCAAATAGAAAGATGATTACACTGTTCTCTTTAGATGTGATGTAATATTATTCACCTCTCAAGGAACTGAAGGTCAATGTTGTCTGAGAACATGGTAAAGATCATCTATTGAAAGCTTCATAATGCCATGATAACACACTAATAGGTACAGAAGTAGTTATACATTATACATTAATGTTCTGTGATTTCTCATGAGAGAGGCAGTACATATGTAGTCTGAAAACTGGACAAGTCACCCATTATTACATTTAGGTAGAAAATGGAACAATGCCCTATCCTTGTCACATTCTGAACTCATAATGAGAAATAACTAGAATTTACACTCATCACTGAGTGGGGGGCTGGACTAGATGACCTCATGAGGTCTCTTCCAGCACTACTTTCCTATGATCCTATAGTAAACTACCAGTACTGTCATTTAAGTGTACAACAGAAATCTTACCAAAAAAACCCAACCCCTTAGCCTGTGATAAACCTTGAGGGAGAAAGTGATAGAAATCCTGTGACTCAGTTTTGATTAAAAATCTTAACTAAATCAAGCTAAATCAACTAGCAAACCCTTTTATATTATGTGCATATGATGAAAAGGTTTATTTCAAAATAATATACTGAATGTATGAGCTCTGCATTTACCCCATGTAATTTGAATACCTTGTAGAAAATCCAGTGGTAATGTTGGTGGTATTTAAGAAATACTCGTTACATTGTCAATTCTACTGTCTTGCTTGTTCTAGACCTTTGGTTTTCCTGAGAGGGTAGTGGGCCTGAAAGGATAGATGGCAGCATACATAGTGATCTATCAAAACAGAAATGTCAGGCTACAATGACAGTGTTGTAAGCTGCTACCCTCTAACTGGTGGTAGCATGGCAACCTAGCATGTAGGCCACCATTACTGATTGCCTTGGAGGCCATAAGAGTGGGTGAAAAGAAGAGACCAACCTCTTTGTCCTCTGCTTGAGGAAGTTGATGTATTACTGCCTGGATTGCTTCCTTCCCTGAGTGACAGTACCAACAGCCCTACCTCAGGTACTGACAGAAAGGGAATCCTCCCCAGATGGATCAAAGAAGTGTGATCAATGGAGAAGCTGATCTGTAATTTGTTTTCTAGGCTGCCTCCCCACTCTCTACCTCCCCCTACCCCCCCAAAGCAAAGGCTAAAGAGCAGAAATAGGCAAATGCTACTGCAACAATTTGTTAGTAGTGACACTGAAGGGGGGGAAAATCCTGTTCCTTTTAAAAAAAAAAATAGTTTAGCCCAATCTGGGCCCATTAATAAGCATTAATCAAGCATATGGCATGATACTGCTTGGTGTCATTTCTTGGTGGAGTTATTGTGGTTTGAATGCCCTAGCTGCACTCTGTTAACAAGTTTGGGTTTCCCTAAATTTAATATTCTTTAGTCTGGAATATCCTGGGTTTAATACACTTGGTTTTGATAGGATTACAACATTTCTGTAATAGTGATTATAACGCTAGCTCCATACCTGTGACTGGGGCTCAACTCTCTGCTCTGCCATAGGTATCCTGTGTGATTGAAGGCAAATAACATGTTTTTTCTTATCACATTGTTATTCTCCACTTTAGAAAAGGAGACCCACTTGGTTTCTCACCAGGATATGGTGAACATGGAGGTGCCCATTTCTACAGTTAGCCTCCTGGGGGATGGGGGGATGTTGACCTTCAGAGTGGTTCTGAGAACCAAGAAAGGTTTAAGGAGCCAGTCCCAACAAAGTAAAGTACTTGCAACATAAGATTACCTAATTTTTAATAGCAAGTTCAATAACAAAATACAGAGAAGATATAAATGATGAAACAGCATAGATATGGCATATCAAGCAATTGATTAAAATTTATAAAATACACATTTATCTCAAGCCATAAAGTTTTATTCATATTTGAAAGCAATTTAATCTTAAAATGTCTAAGTCATAAATCTTAAGAAAAACCTCTAACAAGTGGCCAGTCCATTAGGGAAAGGGCCTTTTTACCTGGGTTTCAAAACTAAGTTGCAAAATAGTGCTAACCAGGTACACTTCCAAGTGGACAATTCAGCAAGAAACATAGTTCCACATGGAAGAGCAAAACCCCCAAAGTGGACCCAGGTTTGATACTCTATCACTTAGCTAAAATATACAAAGACTTACTAAACAAGGTTGAAAAATGTAAAAGCAGTCGTAATAGGTGCTATTCTGATTAATATCTGTGGAGCTATTCTTATTCCCTATATAAGCTTTATTTTGTCTAAAATTATCATTGTCTATCATCAGACCACATGTACTGAAGGGGACCTTGCAACTATTACCCAAGTTTTGTTCCATACATTTTACTTGAGTTTTCTGAAACAGTTCACACCTTGTGACTTTCTCTTGCCCAATCATTTCCTTTGCCTGTTCTTCTCTTAGCAAAACTGTGGTCAAGAAGATGGAAATAACTCTATACTGTCTTATCATTGAAAAGCTTAAGACCTACTGAAATCTACCTAGGACCTGTGCATATCTAATTAATTACCCCAGTAATGACTCCTCCCCTAATTACATCTCTGTAACTGGACTTTGTATATAAACTTGATGCAGAGTCTACTCTGCACTGGCAGGGGAACATGCTGTGCTTGTGGAATTTATTGGTACACCCTTCCCCACCAGTATCAATGTAAATTCCTTTCCTGGCCTAGAAATTGAAAAATCTCCTGAAGTCAGTGGGACTTCTTGACAGCCCCTCGCAGCCCCTCGCAGGCTAGAAGTCTGTCAGCCTGCAAGGGAAAAGCCACTATTTCCCACATTTTTCACCTTTAAAGGAGAATCTATTTTTAAAGTTTGTTTGCAGCCCTTTCATATATTGTTGCAACTCACTTTTGGGTCATGACCCACAGATTGAGAAAAGCTGATCTAGATCACACAAAGTTATATTTATCAGCAAAAACTTTCCCATTACTTGGTTAGTTTTGCAAACAGTAGGGCAAATATTGCTTTGGTTTATGGTCTGTTTGAACTATTCAAAACCATTTTGAAGTGGATAGTTGTAAAATTCTATGTCAAGCAGAATGGTTAGTTTTTGTGTTTTTAAATTAAAGGGAAGGGATAGCAAAAAAGAAATAAAGAAAAGCACAGTTGACCATAGATAGATGGATAGATAGATAGATGCTATTTAGTAACAGTAGTAAACAGCTAGTATTTTGGCCTGCATATATTGCTATTTTGCTCATATATCCAAACAGCCTGGATCAGGCTATGGAGTTCTTATTACTGAACATACCTAATATTATTTTCTAAATTCACTATAACTATTCAAATAGAGGCTTGAAAAGAAAAATTACCTTTCACTCCAAAGTCTTAAAACAAAACAAAAGGCACCATATTGCCACTTTAGGGACACATTTGTTGCCTGCTGTTGCTATTATATATGTCATTTCAGTCCTGCAGTTAGCTATAAACCACATCTTTTCTTTTTCCAGAGAGAAATAAGAGGCGCCTGAAGGGAAGCAAAAATGGAAAGCACCCTTAAAATGATTGATTTACAATTGGTAAGGAGATACACTACAAAAATTATAGTTTTGTTAGCATGTTGCATTCCAAGTTTGCTCAATGCTGTCACTTTTAAAAACACCCCCACCCCCACCACCCTGCTGGCTTAGAGCATTGGTTTTCAACTTGTGCTCAACAGACCCCTGGGGATCCATAGATTATGTCTAAGGGGTCTGCAAAAGATGACTATGATCAACCAAAAATATATGAATATCCACATTTACAATTCAAAGGGGTCCACACCTCCATTTGAAAATTCCAAAGGAGTCTTCACTTCCATTAAAAATTTTGTAGGGGTCCGCAAATGAAAAAGGGTTGAAAACTGCTGGCTTGGAGAGCTCAACCTGAAGGTGGCCATGTGGCAGACTTGGGTACTTTGCCAGGTTGGTTGAGAAGTTTCTTCAGGGGAGAGAATGAAGGGTACTTTGTGACATCATAAGCATCTTCATTTGATTCTTACAATGTTCCAAGACTAATAGAGCAGCAGTATGTACTGTATACAGAATGTAGCCCAGTTTTATACAGCACACCCAAAAGTAAGTGATTTGTGGCAGTGGTGGGGTATGTGTGTGCATGTGCACACATGTGTATGTAGAAGAAACAGTAATTCCAGCCAGCTATCAGGAGGTGTGAAACTTTCAGGGGCCTTAACAGATATCCCAGCCTGAGCTACTTGCCTAGGAGGCCACACCTGCCTGGGACTTTGACGAGCAGCCCTCACCCATACAACTCCAGCCTACCACTGTTTAGGCCTCCTGATTGGCTGCTGAGAGAGCAGCTTCCTCATTTATCTCCAGCTGTAGCAACAGATTCTAGTGTAGCCAGCAGTTTTTGCTGAAGGTCTGCTCTGGCAAGCCTCTATAATGTAGTACTTCTGGTTTTCTGACCTGCTTCCTTTGCTCCTGGACTCTGGCTTCTGGATTTTCCCTTGGATTTGGTAATTTGGCCTCTGACTTCCGAAGTTTGCCTTGACTGATGGTTCAGGCCTTGCCCTTGGATCTGGTAACTTGGTATCTGATTCCTGACTCTGGAGTGGGCCTGTGTTTTGGACTTTGCTTCTGTCTCTGGCCTTCCTCTGGTGGCCAAGATGTTAGGCTAGACTGCCCACAACTTAGTCCATTACAAACGTGCCTTTTCACACAGGCAGGACAGATGTTGGGAAATAAATGAAAAACTGTTAAGAACTCTTTTTCTTTTAAGACATGGCTGGAAGTGAAGGTTTGTGGTCCTTGTAAGATAAGATAACTTACTCAGAGCACTCACATATAAAGAGGGAGCTTTCATCTGTTAGGTGATTTAAATCTACACCTTGTAACAGGAATGTACTCTAATAACCAGGCTATAGGTTAGACTGAGTTTGATCCAAAATGTCCACTGCTTCTGTTGGATCAATGCAGAAAAGAATTCCAGATTTAATTGTGTCAGAGAAGGGGGAGAAAGAGAGAGAGAGAGCACATAAGGTAGCCTTATTTCTGTAGCCTAGTGATTAGGTAACTTTGTAACAGGGCCATTACACCATTACTCAGTAGGGAAGGGCTAAAGAGAGATGCAGCATCTTTAAGAATATTATAGTCAGAGCTCTATAAGAACTGCTGCCAGGCTCCAGGATATTATAGGAGCCACTAGAAATCCCAAGACTCTTAAGGGAACTACTACTCCTACCTCAGGTACTGGGAATGATGCCAGACTACTGAGCCAAGAAGCTGCATAACTCCAGGCAATAATCAACAGGCCACTAATTGGATAATGACTTCAGCTTGTTTGGAGACTCTGCTAATGAGACCCATGAAAGAGAGCTCTGGCCACCTACTGGGAGAGAAGCGGGTGAGGTGGCTGGAAGCAGAAGGGCCAAGGGTCTTATAAGCCTAGACCCACTCATGGTGCCTTAGATGTGGGCCCTTGCTAGGTTCAGAGAAAGAGCTTTGCCAGGCCCTGGAGTGAAGAAATCCCTGCCCAAAAGTTATATACTAAAGTTAAGTGACTTATATTGCATGGTTGTTTATGGTGCTTCTTTAACTTCTGTGAGGCTTAGGAGTAGCTAGAGGTAAAAGCAGGCGATTGAGCATGCCTGGGGAAGACACTGTAGATTTGTCTAGAAGACTGCTGAAGACAACAAGCTATATGAGAAAAGAGCCTGAACTCTATGGGGCCATAGTCAGGCTCAGGGACTGGAGGCTAACTTGGACTGTGAAAGGGAAGCCCAAGTGCCCTAGAGGAGTGTGAATTGTAGGAAAGACCTAGAAACTGTAGGCTGTGGGCAAAACCTAAGGTCTCTGTAAGAGCTAGTGCAAAGCTCTGATCTGTTGCTTGGTGAGGGAGGTGGTAGGTGTTCTAGGGTAGGCATCTGCTCTATCCTTGTGCTATATGTATTGCTTCCCCGGTAAATACAGCACAAGGGTAGAGCAGTTAACAGCTAAACAATGGAGTCCCCGGCATAGTGACTCTTTCTGCATCATTGTATAGCTTCCAAAAGACCTGGAAAGTCCCCATGTCTCCAGAATAACCCATAGCTTTATGGGCACTCCTTCAGGAGGTGGAGATGAGAAATGGATAGTAGTGAAAATCCAGAAACACAAGAGGAAACTGAGGACCTGAGTCTTTCCTACCAAATTGCCAGGGAACTCACCCACATCTTTTTAAAACAAGTGGAGCCTACCACTGTTTCATGAGAAGCTTGATTCTGTCCAGGTATTTTAGCATGCTCTGCCTACTGGCCTGAGCCCCTTGGGAATGATAGGCAGAAGAATGATTTGTTTCTGGATCCTGAGCAGGCTTAAACACGGAGCTGATTGGTCTTATCAAAACTGAAGCACTTCTGCATGTGTATAAAAATAACTTTCAAGTGCCCAGCAAATTTCAGTGTCCCAACTTTGAAGTACCTATGACATTTCAGCTCCTAGAGGGTTAGGCTACAATGGAGCAGGGTTTTTAGAATTGCAACTTTGAACTTAAACACATACATTTTACCTGCATCACTTATTGTATTGTCTTTTTGCATACTTTGGATCCACTATGGAGAGTGTGGTGTTTCTTCCTGTCTATTTTGTCAGATAGTAAGCCTTTTGTAGAAGGGATCTATAAATGTTTTTCTTGCTCTTTTCCTTGTTCCAGGCTCAATACAATGTCTTCCTGTTAAGGCCTAAGAACTGTTACTGCAGTAATTCTGCCCCTGAGTCTCCACTGGGAAGAGGGTTGTTAAAGACTAACACAGCTGTATAGTGTGTTGTGGGTGTGATTCCTATGAATGTGAAGTTTTGGGGTTAACATGGGATTGTGCCATCTCTTCAGCCCTTTAGGTTCTATTGACAGTTCCATTTCAGAACTAATAGTTATCTGTATTATTTGAGGCTGGGCAGCTTCTCCAAAGAGCTTCATGGTAGATAATCATTCAGCTGTGGAGACTGCAACACCATCAAAGTGGCAGTCAGAGGCATGGGAACTTTCAGGATCTCATGTACATCATCCTCAAAATTACAGAAAAGTAATGCCCTAAGATGTATTTTTGGGATCTTCATTTGCTTGATCACATTCTCGTGTTTTTTATGCCACAGTAATAAAAAAAAAAGTTTGAGAAATTATGTACACAAACAAAATGAAACCTTGAAATGGTATAATTTCTACATGAGACAACAGAAAGAATGTGAGACAATAGAGGAGTTTATCAAAGACCTCAGACTGCTGAGCCAGACACGCAACTTTGGAGACCTAAAGGAGTCCATGATCAGAGACCAAATGGTATTGGGTATAATGGATACAAGTATCAGGAAAAGACTGCTAGAGGATCCTGAGCTTAATTTGGAAAAGGCAGTTAGAATGTGCCAACTGGCTGAGATGACAAACGCCAGCCTGAAGAAGTTGGAGGAAAAAACAGACCGAGCTGAACTAGACAGGATTACAAGACTGCACAAACCTAAGGAAACACACACAAACAATACAGGAAGGAGGACCTCATTATGAACCAGGCAAGCTAAAGAGAATTGCTTGAAGAAACAATGGTCAGCTGCAGATGCTGTGGTGGTTACTACAGACCTGTGCAATACTTTGTATTTGGTAAGTGCTGCAACACATACAAAAGACTCAATCATTTTGTAAGAATTTGCAGAAAGGAGCAAGGTGTAACATAAGAAACAGCAGGTGCATGCTTTATGCAACAAGGAAAAGGAAGAATTCCTCATTGACACAATGCAAGAAGTTCATTCTTCTGAGGATTGGATAATCACCCTGGATACCAATGGACTAATGGTAACTTTTAAATTAGATACAGGGGCACAGATCAATGCAATACCAGAATACATTGTTCAAAAAATGAAAATTAACCTGTGTAATATGACAATAAGAAAGTGAGACTTGCAGCATATCATGGGAACATGATTAAAACCAAGGATGTTTGTGCACTGCATGTTAGACGCAGCGGTAATATAGTAAACATTCAGTTTGTAACAGTCCCAGGAAAGCTAGTGCCAATTATTGGGTTGCAAACATGTAAAACTCTAGGTTTGATTAGGGGAATGGATGCCATTGAGAGACTAGAAAGCAAGAACATAGAAGAGTTTTATGATGTGTTTCAAGGCATAGGGAAACTGTCAACTGAGTACAAGATACAATTAAGAACCAAATATTCCCACCATACATGCTCCAAGAAATGTTCCCTTTGTACTAAGGGAGAAACTGAAACAGGAACTTAGATTAGTTAACATGAACATAATAGAAAAAGTAGAATAACCAACTGCTTTGATTCACTCAGTGGTCACAATACGAAAAAAAGATAGATTCTTTAGATTGTGTCTAGATCCTAAGCAAATGAACAGATGCATCTAAAAAAAGCATTTTCCCATTCCCACCAGGCTAGAGGTTTTTGGCAATGTGGCAGAAGCTAAATATTTCTCCACTTTGGGTGCCTCTTCTGGGTTTTGGCAAGTTCCCCTGGAAAAGAATAGCACTAGATTATATATCAATTATGCCCTTTGGAAGGTATTGCTTTTGTAGGCTTCCTTTTGGATTGTGTTCTACATGTGAAGTATTTCACAGAAAGGTGCAACAAATGTTTGAAGGTCTTGACATAACTATGGTTTGTATTGATGATGTATTAGTTTGGCGAAATACTATGGAAGAATGTGACCTGAGGGTAAGAAAGGCACTAGAAGGAATTCACAAAGCAGGTTTGAAACTAAACAAACAAAAATACATTATTTCTTTGACCCTGAATTTGTATCTGGGAGAAAAGCTCTCTGGGAGGGGTTCAAATTGATCCTGCAAGGGTTAAAGCCATTACAAACATGCCACCCCCTACAGATAAGGAAGGAGTGCAAAGATTATTGGGACTGATCAATTTTGAAGGAAATATCTACCTAACTTAGCAGAGCAGACCAAACACCTTAGTTTACTTCTACAAAAGAATGCTCAGTGGACATGGGAATGTGAAGATGAAGCTGAACTTAAAAACTGGAAGGAAAAAAT
>NW_005841981.1:2056006-2056810 GCF_000455745.1 Alligator sinensis | reverse complement strand
AATACAGGCAGCCCTTGGACTTGCAACAATTGATTCCTGAAAATGCTGTCTAAAGTTGAAACATTGTAACTAGGTGTCATGTCCCAAAGGCATGATTTTGTGTGTGCTTCGGCACCAGAATTATCCCCGCCAAGTTGCAGCTTCATTGCACGGGAGAGTTTCCTATTGCAGAGGAAAACCCCGGTGCAGGGACGAGTTTCCCGCTTACTTACTGCAGCTTCTTTTGCAGAGTGCGTTGCTCAAGTTCCAAGAGAAATGCACGATGCAAAAGAGTTCCCGCCACCGGTATGCAAATTCGTTCCCTGCTATGGGCTAGTTCTAAATTATTCCCACGTGGCGGCTAACGATTGGCCTGTTAGCCGTATAAGAGGCTTGAGCAGTTTCCACCCAAGCCGAAGAGGACTCCACATCCATCTCGTGGGGACTCTGGATACACGGCAGGGTAATAGAGACCCTGTGTGAGATTCAGAGGAGCTTGGCGACCTGATCCATCGCCCACCTCTTCCCATCTTCGAGCGCAAATTTTATAAGATGTATCTCCGATTTCGATTTTGGTGGCACATTCACCCAGAACATCCGGAGCTCTGTTCCGTGGAGCCTAGCAAACTCCACGTGACCGTTCGTGTTGTCTGTGTCTGTAACCACAACTCAAGCAAGTTTTCCAGCCTACACCACTGCCATCTCGGTGTAAGTAAACAATCTTTTAAACTAGCGCTAAGCGTTTGTGCCTAATTCCAGCTCGACGGCCTTCCCTCTCCGACCCGGCGTGCCCGGGCTGCTGGCCACAGCCTGCGTGCAGCACGG
>NW_005841981.1:2055054-2055259 GCF_000455745.1 Alligator sinensis | reverse complement strand
GGGACTCTGGATACACGGCAGGGTAATAGAGACCCTGTGTGAGATTCAGAGGAGCTTGGCGACCTGATCCATCGCCCACCTCTTCCCATCTTCGAGCGCAAATTTTATAAGATGTATCTCCGATTTCGATTTTGGTGGCACATTCACCCAGAACATCCGGAGCTCTGTTCCGTGGAGCCTAGCAAACTCCACGTGACCGTTCGTG
>NW_005841981.1:2036193-2053642 GCF_000455745.1 Alligator sinensis | reverse complement strand
TCCAGCCTACACCACTGCCATCTCGGTGTAAGTAAACAATCTTTAAAACTACCGCTAAGCGTTTGTGCCTAATTCCAGCTCGTCGCCCTCCCTCTCCGATCCAGCGTGCCCGGGCTGCTGGCCACAGCCCACGTGCAGCACGGAAAAGGGCTCAGGTCGCTCCTGGCTCGCACACTAGGAACCAATTTTTCCCAATTTTCATAGGAAACAATGTTATAAATGAGGGGTTGGTTCCTGATCCAAGGCCCAATATCCTATTTTCACCAAAAATAACCCAGAATTTTATACTCAATCAATTATAGATGAGTAATATAACTACATTAATGTATTTATATTGTAAATAGCAATCACATTGATTTGGAAGGACTTATTTGAGGTGACTCTGCTGGACTTTTTGAAAGGCTCTTGGTTGAAGGGTTCCTGGCTGGAGTCTTCTCGGGAGTCTTGGCTGCAGGTTTTTCTGGAGTCTTGTCTGATTTCTTAAAGTGTCCAAGGAAGTTTGGACAGATGTTCTCCAGGGAGATGGGCGATGCAGCGAACTTGTTAGCTGGTGTGGCATGGCATCGGATCAAGCATTATAAAGTTGAAACTGACATCAGAAAGTTGAAATGGTGTCAGTTTATAAAAGTTGTAATTCAATGTTGTAAGTTGAGGACTGCCTGCATCTGCCTAACTTAGCAGAGCAGACCAAATACCTTAGATGAGTCCTATAAAAGAATGCTCAGTGGATATGGGAACATGAAGATGAAGCTGAATTTAAAAACCTGAAGGAAAAGATAATGAAGCTCCAGTACTAAAATACTATGACCCTAAAAGACCTATTACATTGCCAACAGATGCTTCTAAAGAAGGCGTTGGAGCAGCTTTGGTTAAAAAACATGGGGATAGCTGGAGACCAGCAGCATATGCATCTAGGGCACTCTCTAAGTCAGGGTGTCTATATGTACAAACTGAGAAATATACCAGAGAGAAATGTTCTGGCTGTAAAAAATTTTATATATTCATCTATGGGAAGCCTGTAATAGCTGAAATTGATCATAAACTTCTGGTAATTATAGCAAAGAAAGGGTTATCAGACATGCCACCCAGATTAGAGACTTTTCTTTCACCTGCAAATGTGTGAACTAGTATACGCCAGCAAAACATCTAATTATTTCAGATACATTGTCCAGAGAATATGACACGATGGAAAATGACAGAATTCCAGCCTCAGACATAGTGCATGTTAATCTAATTAAACGAGTGATTCCTGTCACAGATAAAATGTGGGCACTAATTGCAGACACTACTGCTCAGGACACCACATTGCAAAAAGTGATAACAGCTATTTGTGCTGGTTGGCCTGGAAAACACATACCTAGTCCCAACTCTCAGTTCAAGAAAGAGCTGTCAGTACTGGATGGCATTTTGTTCAAAGGCTCATGACTTGTTCCAGCAATGCTAAAGAAAAACATTCTAAACAGAATACTTAAGGGGCATCTAGGCATTAAAAAATGCAAAAGGAGATCAAGGGGTGCTTTATAGTGGCCCAACTTGTACAACATGCCTAAGGTACAGAGATCAGTGCAAAGAAAAAAGCCCATAATGGTCATGGAGGAGCCCATGGCTCCGTGGTATCAAGTGGGGATTGACTTATCCATACATGCAGGAAAAATTAGTGCTGAATTATTATTCTCACTATTCTGAAATTGTATTGCTCAAATGCACAACAGCAAACCATGTCATAATTCACATCAAATCGTTTTTTGCTAGACATGGAATTCCACAAATTGTGAGAACAGGCAACAGACCTCAGTTCAACTATCTTGAGTTTGAAGAGTTTGCAAACAAATATGGATGATGCTCATCAGAATGAAAAGCAAGATATCAAAACACTAAAAAAAATTCAGTGAACTGGAACAAGAATGGTACTATGATAGAGGTTCCAGGGAGTTACCAGAACTGCACAACAAAAATATGGTGCTTATCTCAGATGGACAAATATGGAAACAAAAAGCACTAATTTCCCATCAAGAAGCTCCCATATCCTATAAAGTAGACGCGTGGGAAGGACAGGTATTAAGAAGGAACAGGTGACACTTGCAGCTCATAAAGGGGAGAAAAGCAGCATCATGAGATTCATCAAAGGAAACAGAGCTAACCTCAGAGCAACAAGAAAAAACAGAGGTGATTGAAAATCATACAGAAGTAGAGACATCTGAACAAGGAAACCAAACAAGAGCTGAACCAATAAGGATTGAGAATGCAGAGAAACTGAGATCACTTGGAGCTAAAAAGCCAACACAAAGACTAATAGAGACCTGTTAAAAGGTGCTTTAACTATGGGTTGAACTAAACTGCCAATGTTAATATTATATGGGGGTATGTTACATATAAAGGGGGAAGATGTGTGGGTACTGTTAAGAGTGTTATATATAAGTTGTTATATTTGCCTGGGGATTGCAGGAGGGAACAGCAGAACTGCAGGCAAAATACTGCTCTCTGAATAAACAAGCTTTATTGTTCTATAAGCTTAACTCTTTGGTCTTTTGAGAACAACACAGCACTGGGTGCAGTCCTCCCTCCTTAGGCTCTCAGAGGCAGGCAGTGGATCAGATATGGTGTGCACGCTGTATTTTGCCCACCCCTGGTTTAGCTACATAGTCCTAAGCTATGGAAATCACATGTACAATTATGTATTTTGGAAGTTGAAAGAGATTTTTTTTTTTAAGTCTTGGACATCGCTGGTCTAAGCCATCAGTTTCTAACGCATTTAGCCCCACTGCCTGGATGAGTGGTAAGGGGCTGGTCCACAGGCTGATCCCAGAGTACAGAGCTGTCACCTGGCCTGTAGGGCTGGAATTTGGTGGTGGGACTGTTAATTGCTGTATCTTACACAGCCATGGCAGCTGTTACTCCTACTACGACCAAATGTCTGGACATATGAAGAGCCCTGCAGGCTGGGTGATAGTGGGCTAGATACAGGCCGCAGGCTGTATTTTTGGTCACCCCTGACTTGGGCAGATGCATAGGCGCCGACTTTGGTTTTTGTTGGTGGGTGCTTTGGCCCTATTCACACCCACTACCTCACTGTGAATTGTGGAGCACTGGACTAATTCTGCCTTCCTGCTCAGCCATATAACATGCTTCTGCCACCTACTGGTACCAGCTTGTAAAAGCTTGGTTTCAAGGCAAAGTTTTTTAACATAAGAGAACTCTAACATGTATCATGTCAAACCAGAATGGTCATGGCTTGTCGATGCTAAGCACTCACTATTTTATTTTATTTTTTTTTGGTGGGTGCTTGAGCCCTGAAATGCTCATGGAGTCAGGGCCTATGGACAGATGGCATACTTATGTTGGTTTAAAAGGCTGGTTAATTCTGTGTTTATAAAAAAAAAAAAAAGAGCCAACACATGCAACTTAGCTGAACCTGGTATAAAATTGTCATACACAAAAAACTTCCTCCAGAATAAAACTACACTCGTAAGTTATGCTGCTGTAAAGTATCATCTTGCCACTTCCATCCTGAAGCACCTGTTGTAGATTTGTTTGGGGTTTTTTCCCCTCTCCCATAGTGCCCTTTGTGTCTCTTGCATACAAGAGGGGCCAGACATTGGCAAATGGTAACTTATGAGCACAGGGGCCTGGACTTGATAACACAGGAGTTTCCTTCCCCTGCAGTAGATCCCAGATACTTCACAGGCTTAGGTTCCTAACCTGCTGTGAAATGAAGGTTTGTGAACCAGGCATACAGAAGTGCAGCAAACAGTTGCACTCAACTACTGAGGTGATGCAGATGTCTGTTGTGGCTTTTATTTAAAGAGGTGCTGCTTGTCCGATCAGCTATGCTCCATTTGAGTGGAGAAGAGGTGCTCTTTGAAATAAAAGTTTAAAGGTCAGCTGTTCAGCTGCTGCTTTACTCAGCAACCTACTGTGAATTAAACAGGTTACAAATGATCTGGGTTCTACTGTGTTATGTTTCTATGTTTGCTTAATACAAGGCTTTTCAACTAAGTGCCTGGGTGGCGCTGCACAGTCCATGAGCTGTATCCCATGTGGGCTACTCCAGTATAAGCCTTGAGCACCCTGCTGCACCATGTGCCTAGGAGCCCCCATGTGGTAGTATGCAGTGCCACCCTACTCCCTTGGGTGCAGCAGGAAGGAAAAACTGGGGAGCCCAGAGACCTCAGCTGAAACTGTGCCCCCTGCCCTGGTTAGAATAAAGGGAGGAGTGGTGACCAGTTGAGAGCCTGGAAGCCACAAATTAAGCTCTTGCAGGCCATGCGCAGGCTTCGGGCCAACATGTCGGACAGCCCTGACTTGATACAACTGAGCCAAAAACCTGCCACCTAATGACAAGGTGTTATAATTGTCCCTCCTGCAAGCAGCTACACTGGACTACCAGCTCATTGGCCAGCTCTGGGTCCTGATTTAATTTACACTGCTCTGATTTGCCCCAGTGTAAATGTCTTATCTGTTTAAACCCTTAATTCCCATATAATCTCCCATCCTGTTTCCCTCTTTCTCTCTGTTCTTTAACAATGGTATTTCCTAACATTTGAGTATTTAAACACATATCCTAAATGTTGAATTAACATGGCCGTATGTTTAATTCTGTATGAATAAACTATGAAAATGACTATGAAGAGGCATGTTAGCCAGCCCTCCTGAGGGTCTTATGTGAATTTTCTCTGATAAACACTTGAAATGTGGCATTCATGATGATAAATTAAGACTTCGTCATTTGTTGGTATTTTTTACTTAATGTTCCCCTTTTTGTTGATTATGACTTAGGCAACAATTGAGTATAATCATTTTTAAGTTTATGTAGTATCTTGCATGCTCAAAGTATCTTACAGCTGCTTACAAAATCATAAGTACTTGTGATGGTGTGGAAGACGTGCCAACTCTGCAGGTAAGGTTTTTCTCATACAAGGCAGCGGATCAGTGATGAAAAATGGCACAGAGCGAAAGGATGAGCACTGGGGAAACATCAGCGCTGGCGTGGTTACACTTTATAAGTGCATGCCATCGGCACTTAAAGGGCAGGAATCCCATGCTCAGGTTAAAAACAGCCTGACCCAAAGAGACAGGAGGACTGGGAGTGAGGTCTGGGAGCCCTAGGAGGGGCGAATGGTGGAAAGGAGTCTGCCAGCAGCAAACCCACTGAGGCAGCTCAGAGAAGCCGAATGACTTACTCACAGGTTGGTCCTGGCTGTCAGGGACAGATGATTGGGACCTGATCAGGGACACTGGACCTGAAAGAGAAGACAGAGAAAAATTGAGAGTACAGTGGGCCAGATTAGGGTCTGCAGTAAGTATGGCCCTTGTGAACCAAAGTTCAAAAAGGTCTTGCAAGACAAGGACCTGGGTGGTCCAACTCTGGGCTGGAGGACTGTGAGAGAGAACTAAGCCCCAGAGTGATTTTTGTGTTGTGTATTGTTTTACTTTATATTACCTGCCTCAGAAGGCACTATATGAAAGCATAGTCTGTATGCACTGAAACATCTACTTAAGATCTTAAAGGTTGGTGTAAGGTAGGGTGCAGGGGAGGCAGAGCCCCAAAAGACTGTGCCAGGGCTGGCTTAAGGATAGCACCCACGGGGATTAATATCTTCCTCTCAAGTTGTATAGAAGAACAAGTTGTGGCAGGTGAGAGTGGTTGCCCTTACCCCAGTCCCAGTTGTACAACACTGTCCACTTGTAAAAGAACTGAGACTGTAAGAGATCCCGTGGAAATGTTGAGATGCACCTCACAGGATAGGCATGGGCACTTCCACATTGGTGCATTGGCTGGGAAAGAAAAGGAAGCCAGACGCTGGAGGTAGATCAGGAAATAGATGAGAATATGATAGCACAGATGGACATATTAGGACAAATACTACAGGCCATTAGAAAAATGTTGGAAGTGTCTCACAGAGCACTAAGGTGTACCTGCTCCTTCAAGAGCAGCTTAGCTTAGCTAGGGAGTCCTGAGAGGTAGGCTGGACTCCACAGCTGCAGGCTGCCTTGGCAGAAGGCTAATCAAGGTATTAGCTGGCACCTGCACCCAGTCAGCTGACTGGAAGGAAGCAGGGACCTGGGCACACATAAGTCCCAGGGCTGGGGCTGGCAGGAAGTTAGTTTTGTGTCAGCAGCCAGGGGGAATGAGCTCTTGCAGAGATGCTTAGTTGCCTGTTCTGCTGCTGGTAAGACAAATAGACTCTAGGAGCTCCTAAAGCATCTGGGGGTTAGGAGGCACACATCATTGAGGGAGAAGCTTGCCTTCTTAAAGGGGCAGAGTGCAACCTCCAATGTTATTGTTGTTGTTATGTTATAGCCTAGGAGCTTGTATTTAGATGTTATTTGAATCTGGTGGACCAGGATGAGATAATTTGGGGAGGAGGAGGCCTCATTAGGTTTGAGGTAAGCCTAGTGTCAGTGAGGGCACAACAACAGGGCCGCAGCAAGCCCAGCATCAGTGAGGGCACTGTGACAGGGGGTGGAGAGACCCGAGTGCCAGAGGGCGCCGCTATAGCGGGTGGAGGGACCTGAGTGCCAGAGGGCACTGCTACTGGGGCCAAGGGCCTAGTGAGAACAGGAAGCTGAGCTAGACTGCAGCCTCATCAAAAGGGACAATGTTGAAGTAGTTTCATAGTTTCATAGTTGGTAGGGTCGGAAGGGACCTGAGCAGATCATCAAGTCTGACCCCCTGCCATGGGCAGGAAAGAATGCTGGGATCAAATGACACAAGCTAGGTGATCATCTAGCCTCCTTTTGAAGACCCCCAGGGTAGGAGCGAGCACCACTTCCCTTGGAAGTTGGTTCCAGATCCTAGCTGCCCTGACTGTGAAGTAGTGCTTCCTGATGTCTAGCCTGAACCTACTCAGTCAACTTGTGGCCGTTATTCCTAGTTACTGCTGGTAGTGCTCAGGGGAACAGGGACTCTCCCATTCCCTGCTGGTCCCCCCTGGTAAGTTTATAGTGGCCACCAGATCCCCTCTCAGCCTTCTCCTGTGGAGGCTGAACAGGTTCAGTTCCCGTAGCCTCTCCTCGTAGGGCCTGCCCTGCTGACCCCTGACCATGCGAGTGGCCCTCCTCTGGACCCTCTCAATTCTGTCTACATTCCTTCTGAAGTGCGGTGCCCAGAACTGGATGCAGTACTCCAACTGCGGCCTGACCAATGTTGCATAGAGGGGGAGGATCACCTCCTTGGACCTGCTTTTGATGCATCTGTAGATGCATGACAAGGTGCGGTTAGCCTTACTGACTGCATCCTCACATTGGTGGCCCATGTTCATCTTGGAATCAATAATGACTCCAAGATCCTTTTCTGCCTTTGTGCTGATGAGAAGGGACTTCCCCAAACTATAGGTATGTTGCTGGTTCTTTCTCCCTAGGTGCAGTACCTTGCACTTGTCAGTATTGAATCCCATCCTGTTCTCATTCACCCACCCTTGTAACCTGTACAGATCTAGTTTCAGCCTGTCCCTCTCCTCTAGCATGTCCACTTCTCCCCACATTTTAGTGTCATCCGCGAATTTGGATGAGGTGCTCTTCTTCCCCTCGTCCACATCACTAATGAAGATGTTGAACAGTGCGGGCCCGAGGATCGAGCCCTGGGGTACCCCACTGCCCATGGCCCTCCAGGTTGAAAATGACCCATCCACCACCACTCTCTGGGTGCGGCCCTCCAGCCAATATGCAACCCATCTGACTGTGTAGGCATCAACGCCACAGTCACCTAATTTTTTAATTAGAATGGGGTGAGAGACCATGTTGAGGGCTTTCCTAAAGTCCAGAAAGACTACGTCCACCGCGACACCTGTGTCTAAAGATTTTGTGAACTGGTCATAGAAGGTAACCAGGTTGGTCTGACAGGACCTGCCCCTAATGAACCCATGTTGGTTGCCCGTAAGCATAACCTCCCCTGCTGGTCCCTCACAGATGTGCTCCTGGATAATTTTTTCAAAGAGCTTCCCCAGGACTGTGGTAAGACTAATGGGCCTATAGTTTCCTGGGTCCTCTTCCTCCCTCTTTTTGAAAATGGAGACCACATTGGCCCTTTTCCAGTCTTCTGGCACCTGGCCAGAGCACCATGAATGCTCATAAAGCTGTGCCAGGGTTCCCGCAATGACCTCTGCCTATTCCCTCAGCACCCTGGGATGGAGGTCATCTGGACCTGCTGATTTGAGCACGTCCATCCCCACCAGAAGTTCCCTAACTAGGTCCTCTCTGACCCTAGGCCTAGCTGTACCTCTCCTGAGTTCAGCTGGAATCCCAGTGGGGGGGATGTCCTAGTCCCTGCTCAGAAAAATAGAGACAAAGAATTAGTTAAAGAGGTCAGCTTTATCATCTGGTGCAACCAACAGATTGCCAAGCGTGTCCTGCAGGGGCTCCACATTACCCAGTGCTTTCTTTTTACTCCCTATGTATTTAAAAAAGGACTTCTTGCTATCTTTGATCCTGGTTGCAAGTCCTGGTTCTGTCTCCGCCTTAACCTTCCTAACAGCCCCACTACAGTCTCGAGCAATGGAGGTATAATCCTCTTTGTTATGGTCCTTCCCTTCCATCAGGTGTGCACCTCCTTTTTAGCTTTCAGACATTCCTGAATGCCTTTGGTGAGCCATGGGGGCTTTTCAGGCCCTCTTGCCCCCTTTGATTCACATTGGGACTGTCACCCTTTGGGCTTGGAGGATCGTTTCCTTAAGGAACAACCACTCGTCTTGGACTCCCAACTCCCCTACCCTCCGGGACATCAGTGCCTCCCCAACTAATCGCCTTAACTCATTGAAATTGGCCCTCCTTAAGTCAAGGGCTGCTGCCTTGCTGCAGGCCTTTGACACCCTGTGCTGGATGGTGAATTCTAGTACTCGATGATCGCTATTGCCCAGGTGGTCAAGAACCCGCAGTCCCCGCACCAGGTCATCGCCTGTGGCCAGGACAGGTCCAGCAAGGCATTTCCCCTAGTGGGACTGTGCACCTCCTGGGTTAGGTGGAGGTTCTGTATCTCGGCTAGGAACTTATGTGAGCAGTCAGACCTGGCCAACTGCTCCTCCCAGCAGATGTCCAGGTAGTTTAGGTCACCCATGATGACCACGTCCCTTGACTTAACTGCCTCTGCAAGCTGACCTGAGAATTCCCAGTCCAGCTCTTCCCCCTGGTTGGGTGGTTGATAGTAGACACCCACCGTTAAGTCCCTTTCCCCCCAACCCCCTTGTATTCTAACCCAGACCACTTCAGTCTGCCCGTCCTCTGACCCCGTGCTGTTTGTTGAGGACATGTATTGTTCTTTGACATAGAACTCTACACCCCCAGCTTCCCTCCCCCTTCTATCCTGCCTAAACAGTCTATAGTCCTTGATGTTTACCATCCAACCATGGGTTGAATCCAACCAGCTTTCAGTGAGGCCCACTATGTCTGGGTTTGTGTTATCTAGCAGGAGGGCAAGTACCTCCTGCTTGTTCCCCATACTACGAGCATTAGTGTAGAGGCATTTAAGGCCTCTTATGGGTGCATGCACCTCCCCCCGATCCCAGGACTATCCGGACCCCTGGGTACTTCTTTTGCTTGTCACCTGTCTTGGCTGAGAAGTGTTCTTGTGTCCCCCTGTGGCCCCATCCCCTGGTGAAACTAGTGTAAAGCACGCCATATGAGATCAGCCAACCTGGAAGAGAAGACACGCTTGCCTTTAGGGGAGAGGTGAAGCCCATCCCACCCAAGCATGCCCCCTGCATGAAAATGCGGGTCGTGTCAAGGAACCCGAGGCCTGCCTGGTAGCACCAACTCTGAAGCCGCCAGTTGACCCCTCTGATAAAGGCCTCATGGCGCCGTCCACATCTACTTACTGGAGAATAGAGGAGAATACCACCTGCACCCCCATTTCCTTGAGCTTGGCCCCCAGGGCCTCATAGTCCTTCATGATGTGGTCTGGACTGCTCCCCACTGCATCATTTGTTCCCACATGGATTAGAACCATGGGGTACTGGTCTGAGGGTTGAATGGGGTCTGGGATCATGCCTGTAACATCCTGAATCCAAGCCCCAGGCAGGCAGCAGACCTCATGTACCATGGGGTTGGGTCGGCAGATGGGACCCTTCGTTCCCCTCAGGATGCCGATCACAAGGACTTGGCATATCTTCTTCATGGTGTTCCATTCTTGCTCACACCATGCCATGCGCAGAGTGGCACCACCACCCCAGAGGCATCCACTTTGACCTTCTCCTCTAAGGCCGCCAAGGCCTCAAATCTGTTCCCCAGTTTTCCCGGGGGAGCCACCACCATGCTAGCCCGAGCAGCCCTGGTTCTGGTGGTCACCTTCTGCCATTCCTCTGCTGGGCATCCTTCCCAGGAGGTCTGTCTGCTGGAAGACTGATTCTGCAGAGAATAGAAATACATGTCAATGTCATCCTCCACAGCCCTGATCCCCCATAGCCTGGTCACCTGAGCCTGAAGTTCCCTCACCTGCTTCTCCAGGGCCCAAAGTCAGGCAGAAGAGGGACAGGCAAGGGAGCCTTCAGACCCCAACCCCACCCACAGCCTCCAGGTCCCCACCAGCCAGCCCCCACAGACATGGGGGCAGGGGGCCACCGACCCTACCATGGGCTCCGTCTGGGTGGAGGCCTCAGAGGAGCCCAGGGTAGGTGGCACCACCGAGGCGGGGTCCCCTGAAGCTGCCCTCTGCATCCTTACCACCGGGGTGCAATCCTTGTTGCCACTCCCTCTTTTCTTACCATGTCCATGGAGCTGTGAGTCTTCCTCTCTCTCTTGCTGGATACTCCTCCCTGGCTCCTGCTGCACTCCCGCCTTGTGTGAATGCTGGTGCACATGCCAGTGCGCCCTTTCAGAGCATACAATCTATGAGGCATGGGGTGTGGTAAAGGGGAAGTTTTGGAGTCATGCATCTAGGCCATAAGGCTTAGGGTATCTCGAGAGACACTGACTTTGAGTGAGACCTGGCAAGGGATCCAAGATCAGCAGGATCTAGTGGGGTTCAAGAGGACTGTAACCACACAAACAGGACCGTGACTACAAACTCATGGGCAGCCTCCCAACTGATGTCAACCAAGAAGATGTAGCAGGCAAGATTAGAAGGCCACAGGGCAGAGCAGGCATGGTTACAGAGCCCTAGGGTTATCATGGCCATCCCTGGGGACCCCACGCCATGACACAGTGCAACAACAACAGGCACTCCAACAACAAGAGTGGATTTGACATAACTGGTCGGCTGTTAAATGCATAACTGCATAAAATGTCACAAAATGATGATCCAGAAGTGTATATTGAATCCTTTGAAAGAATAGCTCTGCAGGCAAGTATAGATAGAGCACTATGGGCAAGCCAGTTGGGGTCATTACTTAATTAACAAGCACAAGCAGTGTATATAGCACTTCCAAGAAAAGATACTTATAATTATGATAAAGTTAAGGTGGCCATACTTTATAGATTGGAAATAATGCCTGACCACTACAGAAGGTTGTTTAGGGCAAAGAAAGGTCTAGAGGAAGAAAAACCCAGGGTGCTAGTACAACTGCTAAGGGATCTCCTTGGTAAGTGGGTACCACCAGCCCTTTATAACAGGGAAGCTTTAGTGGACCAGATTTTATTGGAGCAATTATAGCAGATTTGGAAGGAGATACTCAAGTATGGGTTAAGAGACATCTCCCTAGGACATCAGAGAAGGCTTTAAGAATAGCAGAAGTTTCTGCGACTTCTGAAATTGAATTGGTGAAGGAACGGTGACCTAAAAATACAGGACATGTTAGGCATCGTGATGAACGCCCAAATGGGGGTGTAGGGTATAATGGACCCTGTGGGGAAGAGCAAAGCAAGGCCCTGGAGAAGAACCCAGGAAAAGATGTGTTGTGCTATAGGTGTGAGCATACAGGGCACATATCCAGAGTGCCCTCAGAATGGAAGCAAGAAGTGGAGAGTAGGGAGAGAGAACCACAGATTCAAAGAAGAAATAAGAGAGAGTGAAAATGTAGACGTGATGGATTGTAGCTTTGGCTGTTGGGGAGAGAATGGTCTGCGATAAACTGGTGGTCATAGCCTGGGTAGCGGGGAAAGCCCTGCAAGCCACACTGGGCACAGGTTGCTCACAAACTTTAATAGTGAGAGCTGATCTGATACCAAAAGGAGTAATTAAATGGAGTTAGCCAGTGCACATGAGGTGCATACATGGGGGACTGACCAATATGAGAGGAGAGTGGTAGAGATGAAGGTAGGACTGGCACCTGAACTAGATGGGGAAATGATAATTGGATGCGACTGACCACCCCTATATGATGTGTTCAATGAAGTAAAACAGGCAGAGCTAGTGAGAAAAGGCTGGCCCAAAGCGTAGGGGTGGTTGGCTGAGGAGAATACAGAATCCTCCTTAGAGGATGAACCATTAGTGACCCTCGGGGATAGGACTACCAGGCCTCAATTCAAAGTAACCCAAGACAAAGAGGATGAATTTTATAGAGATCCGTAAGCAGAAAGTATTAAGGATGGAAGACTAGGTGGTTCGTCCTGAAATACAAGTAAGTGACCCATGTTATGAGATCTACATGGGTTGCTGTACCAGGTGAAAAAAGGGAGAACAGAGGGCAAAGAAGTGTGGCAATTATTGGTGCCTCATTTATTCAGAAAGACGGTATGGGAATTGGCTTATGCATTGCCAATGGGAATCATCTTGGTAGGGACAATATGGTTAGCAAGGGGGGTAAGTTGGTGGGTTTTTTTGGCTGGGGGTGCACACGGAAATTGCATGTGTAGATGTCAGGCACGTAAGTAGTGCCAGTGAGTGATGGAAAAGCACTGGCGTGGGTACCACAACAGGTAGTGCCTATCGTTGAAACTCCATTTGACCGCATTGCTTTAGATATTGTAGGACCATTGGCAAAATGTAGCTTGGGGTATAAGTACATCCTAGTAATAATCGACTATGCTACAAGGTACCTGGAGGCAGTACCTCTGAGGACCACCACTACTACAAAAATAGCAGAGGAACTTTTGAAGTGGGTCTCAGGAATGAGTGTGCCACACAAAATTATAATAGATCAGGGCACCAATTTTATGTCAGCGGTGATGAAGACCATGTGCCGCATATTAGGGATAAAACACACACATTCATCTATCACCCCCAGACAAGTAGCCTTGTAGAGAGACTGAATGGAACAATCAAGCGTAGGTTATACCATTGCACTAAAAGAGAACCCTGGAAGTGGGATTTATTATTGACACGCCTGTTATTTGCATTGAGACACCATAAGCATCAGCACAATTTTCACCGTTTGACTTAGTGTTCACACATAGGCCCAGAGGGCTGTTACAGGTAGTTGGAGAAACTTGGGAAAGCACAGGTTATAAGGGCATGGAGGCATGACAGTATAGACAAACTATACTGGCTGAAAGGCTGAATAAGGCAAAGCAAATAGCAAGGGAAAACTTGGACATAGCACAGTACCACCAAAAAAATATTGATGACCAGAAGGTGGCAGAAGGGAGCTTTAAAGTAGGCAACAAGATATTGGTTCTTTTCCCTGTGTCCTTGAACAAACTGTTAATGAAATGGCAGGGGTCTTTTGAAGTGACTCATAGGGCCAGCCCTGTGGACTATGAGGTATATAAACTCGGACATGTAAGGGACAAACAGATATACCATATTAATATGTTAAAGGTTTGGAGGGAGCCAGAGGGCTGGATGCTAACCCCAGAAGGGGTGCAAGAGGAGTTGGGGCCGGAGATGGTTGAGACGGATGAAGAGGAAAAAATGGATGAACTGATACAGTGGGGTGGTGTTCTGACATGTAGTCAGAAGGAAGAACTGTCAGGATATCACCTCATATGGACGTAGACCTCTATGTCCTGATGACATCCACCTGCCGGTCCTAGTTAAGACACACGCTGACCAGTCAGTCAGGCCAGGTCGCCTCTCAGTTCTTGCCTGCCACAACTTGATGAATTAATTAATCTTGGGAGGGATGATGACTTCCCCAGACCCGGCACTGGTCATCATCTGCTCATTGCAGGGACTCAGCAAACAATAAATATATCTTCCCACCACAAGGAAAGAATGATCCAGGATGTCCACTGTCTCTCTATTCCCTAGCACACCAGGAAACCCAGTCACTGCCACTGCTTCCCTTCTTGATCTGCCCGGGATCACAAACGCTGCGGTCGCTTTTGATACTCCACCAGCCTAATTGGCCACCTGCTGTGGACAGTCAATGCGGAAGTGCAATGTTTGAGCTCGTCTGAGCTCATTAGACCCGATGGGTCTGCTGCCCCATTCCCAGGGACTTCAGTTCAAACTCGCAGTTAGGTGATCTATCTTGCCTGCCGGCTCCATTTCTCCTCCTCTCCTCTCTTTCCTTCCCACCAGAGTGTGCCGCTGGAAATAGCTCCTGAGGCATGGGGGGAGCCAATCCAGCTCACCTGGCGAGTCAGTAAAGTTTCATAGTTTCATAGTAGTTAGGGGTCAGAAGGGACCTAAATAGATCATCTAGTCTGACCCCCCACCAGTGGCTGGAGCACACAATGAGATCACATGACCACAGACAGGTGTTCATCCAAGCTCTTTTTGAATTTACCCAAGGTAGGAGTGAGGACCACTTCCCTAGGAAGTTGGTTCCAGATCCTAAGCACCCTAACAGCGAAATAGTGCCTCCTACTCTCTAACCTGAACCTATTCTCCAGCAGCTTCTGGTCGTTGTTCCTCATCACCCCAGGTGCTGCTGGGGGGAATAGGACCCTTCCTATTTGGTGCTGATCTCCCCTAACGAATTTGTAGGCAGCCACCAAATCCCCCCTCAGCCTCCGTTTGCTGAGGCTGAACAGGTTCAGGTCCCTCAGCCTCTCCTCATAGGGCCTGCCCTGTTGCCCTCCAACCACGCAGGTGGCCTTCCTCTGGACCCTCTCAAGGCAGGCCACATCCTTCTTAAAGTGCGGTGCCCAGAACTGAATGCAGTACTCCAATTGAGGCAGGACCAAGGTCACATAGAGGGGGAGTATCACCTCTCTGGATCGGCTTGAGATGCATCTTTGGATACATGACAAGGTGCGGTTGGCTTTGCTGGCTGCGGTCTGGCATTGGCGGATCATGTTCATCTTGGAGTCAATAATGACTCCAAGATCCCTTTCCGCCTCTGTGCTCTCAAGGGGAAAGCTCCCTAGCTTCTATGTATGCTGTGGAGTCCTTCTCCCCAGGTGCAGCACCCTGCACTTATCCACATTGAAGCCCATCCTATTACCATCTGCCCAAGTTGGCTTTAGGCGGTCCGAAAACTCCCTCTGAAGTGTAGCCGGACAGCTTTAGAGAGACTCATGGCCCAGATAAGGGGGCTCCCTTGGGGAGGCATTGTCGGTCTCCCCACAGGAACTAGCTGCAGTAATAAATAATTTCAGAGATGTGTTTAACAACAAGCCCAGGAGAGCCTAAGGTGTAGTACACCAAATACATACACCAGAGGGGACTATTATAAGGGAACAGTGGTGATCCTCAACAGACTCTAGACCAAAACGAAGACCATGACAACATCCATAATAGAGCTCCAGTATGCAGATGACAATGCTGTCATTGCTCAATCTGAAATGGACCTCTAAACTATTCTTAATTTATTCTCAGAAGTCTACGAGAGTATTGGCCTAACTCTAAACATCAGGGAAACACAAGTCCTTTACTAACCTGCTCCATATGGAGAAACAAACTCCCCTTCCATTCAAATCAATGGAGAATTGCTGGAGAACATGGATCACTTTACCTATCTTGGAAGCTGTCTTTCATCAAAGGCAGACATTGACACAGAAATACAACACCACTGGAAATGTGTGAGCACAGCCTTTGGATGTCTGCGTAAGAGAGTCTTCTTAAATCATGACATCCTTGCTGAAATGAAGCTCTTGGTTTATTGAGCCATTGTCATTCAAACTACGCTGTATGGCTCAGAAACTTGGACCACATACAGAAGACATCTCAAGAGCTTGGAAAAGTACCACCAAAGGTGCCTTTGCAAGATTCTTCAGATTAGCTGGGAGGACAGACACACAAACATCAGCGTCTTGGCCAAAGAAAATTCCAACAGCATTAAGGCCATGATCATCCAAAACCAACTTCACTGGATGGGTCATGTTGTCTACATGCCTGACTCTCGCCTTCTGAAGAGAATCTTTTTCTCACAGCTGAAAGAAGGTTGGCGAAGTAGCAGAGGGCAAAAAAAGCACTTCAAAGACACCCTGAAGGCAAACATGAAGAGGTGTAACATTGACATCAACACTTGGGAGACCCTTGCTCAGGACTGACCAAAATGGAGGAAGGCTATTTGGGAGGGACCTCAACACTTTAAAACAGCTCATCTACAGGCAGAAGAGGATGAGATGAACAGATGAAAAGAACATCAGAACAAGCAACACAGCTACACAGTGCTCATCCCTCCTGGAAACACCTGTCCTCACTACAACAAGACATGTGGATCTAGAATTGGGCTATGGAGCTACCTGTGGACTCTCTATTAAGATCCTTGGAAGACAATATTACTTGTTCACGAGTGATCACCCATCATCGTCACCACCTACAGCCAGAAGTATTTAAGGAGATAAGAAAAATGACAGAGCAGGGAATCACAGTCCCTTCAAGAAATCCATGGTGCAGGCCTATGGTTATTGTGCCAAAATTGGATGGGTCTCTAAGAATTTGTATTGGTTTTAAGAAATGCTGTGGCTCATTTTGATGCCTTCCTGATGCCCCACGTTGAAGAGTTATTAGAATGAATAGGGCAAGCACGATATATTTCAATGATAGATTTGTTAAAGGGGTATTGGCAAATACCAATGGCCAGAAAAGATCAGGAGAAGACAGTGTTTGGGATGCCTTGGGGGCTTTTTGAGTTTATGAGAATGCCTTTCAGATTACACAGTGCAGCTGCCACTCTTCAGTACCTCATGACCACCTGTTAGCTCCACATATGGCATATGCAGCTGCCTATATAGATCTATTCAATGTCTTGGGACCAACATTTATGACATTTAAGAGCAGTACTAGACGAATTACAAGATGTAGGGATGACAGCTAACCCTCATAAGTGTGTCCTAGGCATGAGTGAAACCAGTTTCCTAGGTTTTAGGGTGGGCCAAGGAGTGATCCAACAATTGGCTATTAAGACTGAAGTGATAGAAAAATATAGGCCACCACAGATTAAAAGGTTGTTGTGCTTGTTTTTAGGTTCAGCTAATTATTATAGGAGGTTTATACCACACTTCGTGGAAATAGCAGCCCCCCTGTCAGATGCCGTATGTGGCCAAGTTAAAGGTACAATATGCTGGACAAAGGAGATGTCCTCAGCATTTGAGACAGTCAAAAGGGCTCTATGTAGTGAAGTGCTGGTAATAACCCTAGGTTTTTCTGAACCATTTATTCTGCAGATGGACGCCTCCAAAACAGCTATAGGTGCAGTGTTAAGCCAAGAGAGAGAGGACATAGAAAAACTGGTGGCCTATGCAAGTA
>NW_005841981.1:2030864-2036183 GCF_000455745.1 Alligator sinensis | reverse complement strand
AGCTATAAAATGGACAGTAGAATATTTTAGGTAGTATTTGATCGGAAGGCAGTTTTATCACATAACAGACCATGCATCGCTACAGTGGCTAACTTACTGCTACAGTGGCTTATTTATCTTATTATGATTTTTTGTTAGTGTCCAAAGTCTCAGAGCAGTGCCTTGCTCAGGGGATCTTGTTATCAGGCTGTGGTGGCCAAACCGCGGCTCGCCAGCATGGTACTTGCAGCCTTCTGGAAATTGGCTGAAGCCTGCCCACTTCTCCCTGAGGTGGCTCCAGAGTGATTACAGCTCTAGTGCATTCATTGTCACTTTTTACAGGTTATATAACGAGATTCTTGTTTAGGAATCTTTCTCGTGAACTTTTTTAGGAAATAATCCTTGATATAGTAATTCAGAAACATAAAACAGAGTAGTGCTTCAGATGATGTGTTTTGAGCTTTAATTAGGATTGAATAAGGCAGGTTTTTGTTATGTTTATTAAATTCAGTTGACTTCTAAAAGAGCACCCACTGAGACTTATGAATATGCAGATTGTAAGTCTGGTTAGTATAGAATGAAACCCACAATTACACTAGCAATAAAGATGTAATTACATTTTTAATAATCAATTAACATGTAAATTTTCTGATTCGCCTCCTTGTTAAATGTTGTGTGTGGTAACAAGCTAGAGCTTGTTGCATGCAAGGGAATGCAGGAGGCAGGTTTTTCTTAAAGAGGAGGAAACTGAGGTCTGCCTCCAAAAACGTTCAGTAAGATGTATACAAATGTTCACATACAAACAGTTGTCAGGGATTTGCCTAAATAATCAGAAACCCAATCGAAAGCCCTTGTCAAGATTCCTATTAGACCTCATGAGGTATCAGATCAGCACTCATTTCAATTTCCAAGTCCATAAAATGAAGATAATATTACTTACTCATCATGATAGTGGTTATAAATGTGGAGAGAAGGTATAAATGCAAAATGTCATTAATTGTATGAGAAGGAGTATGGTTTAACAGTAAATATGGCAGGGGAAGGAGGTTGTGGAAGGTAGGGAGACACATGCATAGGATCAAGGACCTTGGTTCTTGTTCTGGCTCAGTTGCTAAGAATTTGAGACTGGACAGTCCCAGCGGGGAAGATGAGTCTCCTTGCCACTCAGGTTTTTAAATGGTAGTTAAATGATCTATACTCTGAGATCATATCTAAGAATATAGAATATATTGTGGCTTCTATTAAACCAACCATAAAGGACTTATTTTTTCAGATGTTATATATTTATGATAATAGGAATTTTGTAGCTGATCTATTTTTAGTATACTGGTAAGTTTCAACCTATGTTAGTTTCTTGCTCAGTTGTTTTCAGAGTAAAATTAGTGTTGGTATATATGAAATATTTCTTGGCTTTTTAAAAAAAATCTTTTTGGCCAATCCTGCTCTTTTATAGAAGTGAATCAGAGGCCAGTGTATTATCTCTTTTAGTAACTTGTCTATCCTCTATCTGGCACTAAATCCTCTACTATAGAAGAGATGGAATCAATCTCTTACATCCCTAGCAGGTCTCTTACATCCCTAGCTTTACTGTTCCTATAATAAACTCTGCATCTTCATTGTCTGAGTAGCGTCATAGAACATATAACAGGTGCCATCTTCTGGTGGTGAAAATTTTGCAGCGTAACACTGATTTCATACACCTTACAATGTCCCGGGAGAAGCTGCTTTTGTAAAATGTTATATGAGGAGCCTAATCCCAAGTAATTGTATAACCCTGAAATCTAATAACATCAGGCAATCAAGATGCAGTAAACCAATGTTATTCTTTTCCATTTGCAGATATTAGTAGTTAAGAACTCCCTAGTTAACACACAGAACAAATTAATGCATAAGTTACATCATTAAAAAAATTCAGTCTATCTACAAATTACCATAAATTACAAACAAACAGAAGCTGGAACTAGAAAGGGTATTGATTACTAAGGGATCTATAAAGTAGTTTAGAAATAAAAATGGATGAATAGTCTTAATTAATCCAAATATCTGTAGGTGTTCATATAAAGTTTCAACATTTTATCCTAAAGCATGTCACAAATATGAATAAGTCACATGCAGGTCCTTACTCTCAACTCTTCCTTGGACTCAAGTGACATACAGTGATCTGCTCTATTAGGCTAGCGACCATTCACTTATCTGTACAATGTGTCTCTAGTCAGCCGTGTTGTTTCTGTGACAAAGGTGAAGAAAACTTAATAGCTGCTGCTGAAGAGTTGTGCAATACACAAGTAAATATTTCCCAAGAGTTTTTATGACTGCCTAAACTTACAATAAGACACTAAAAGCAGAAGTCTCTTTCACAGCAGTTTCAAATCTCTCTGTGCCTGGCAACTTTTTGTTGTAAATGCTTCCATTAAATTTACATAAGACTGGAGGTGGGCAAAGCAACACAAAGAAAATAAACTGCACTGCAAGACCTGAGAAGGTTAGATGATCGTTCAGACTAAAGGCAATGAGAAAATAATTGGTTGCACTGAAGCACTGCACCCAGAGAGAGGAATTAAACAGCTTGGATACGAAGTGGGAAGATGTAAACTGTCAGCTGTATCCACTGTATAAATGTGAGTTGTTGTTTTGTTTTGTTTTTGTCACTTCCTTGGTGTTGTCCCTATACTCTATTTTCAAGCAAGCCATCTCTATAATTGTTGGATGGAAAGTATGGAGATGTGAGATAAGAAAACAAGTAATCTACAAGAGGACCTCTGTCTTCACAAAGTCAAATGTTAGTTGCACTATGAGGGTTTCCAAGATGCGTCGTGCTTGGCCACCATCTCTGCATGGAATTAAATACATCTATATGAGCAACACAACATGAAACAGGTACCTCCAGCTTCACAGAACAGTGTGTCTGCTATCACCCAAGTCCTATCCCTCGATGTTCATTGCTAATGTGGCTTGTATGACATTTTTGTAATAAAACCTATGAAGTTGGTAGATTTAATGGTTTGAGAAATTCTCAGGTTTTTAGAATCATTTTATTTGAGCTTTTTTTCTTGTGGTTTAATTCTGCTCAAGCATTTATTGGCATGTTTTGCTGATGCCAGCTCTGCAGGAAACATCAGCTATAGTCAGTGGTTGATTCTTTTCCATTGTTGCCCGTTCAGGAGTTGAAAGCATGGCTTTCTTCGGCATCCAGGCTTGGCTGAATGCTCATTTCTTTTCACTGGGTTTTTGATCTTGTTCATTTCATATGGTTAAAGACTGTTTCTCTAGTCGTGATTGCCCTGTTTGCAAGGCTCCCTGTTACAAATGTTTTTGCACTTATTGAGGCATGTGAATCAAACTTGCCTATGTGTTTCACTCTTGTACACCACATTTGCTACAGTGCAGGCTCTTTGATTATATAGAAGTGTAATCATTGCAACCTTCATGAAGATAGTACAAACTAGGCTCACTCTGCAAAGTTATCACAGTCTCCATTACCAGGTCCATCTTGGGAATTTTAGTTGTATTAATTTCTTTCACATCACATTGTTTTAGGTCAAAATGGATATAGCTTTTTTTTTTCAGGTCCAGAATCACTTGTAGATTTTGCTGACTCTAGAAGCATGTCTTCCACTAGACAAATTTCACTCTTGCACCTATAAGACTTCATTGAAGTCTCCCCTTTCCCATAAAAGTAATGTATGCATTGTTTCTAGCACTGAAGAAAATTTTAAAGTGAAGCATATCATGGTCTTTGTAAGGAACATCTTTGTATTTGTGTGTAGATGTGTATGTATATATGTATGCATACAGTCCTCAGCATTGCAGGCGCTACTTTGCTATCTTCCAAAAGGCATAAAATGTACAGAAATTTAGAGGGGATCTAGCTTGCTTTCTCCACCACTCTGCCCTCAGAAGGAAGGATCTGATTGGCAGTCGTTAGCAGTAACATGAGGTGGAGCTTACATTTAACATACTTTCTAGAGATTAGCATTTTACCTTTTTGCTTTTTTTAACAAAATTTGTCAGCAAGGTTTGGCTTTGCCTGGCTGCTTTGGGGATGTGTTGTGCCAATCAGTCTGATGTGCAGACTTCCCCATTTATAGCTAGAAGCAGCTCTCACAATTTGGCATGAACCATCAGATTTATACAGACTATTTCTGGACAGCATGATTACCAAGCCTTTATCCCTTAGTTCTCTGAGGGGTTGTAGTTGAATTTCAGTAAATTTCTGCATAATTTTTTCTGAGCAAATTTCACATTTCCTAAGCTCACTCACAGGTGAGCATGTGACCCTGAAACTTCTGTAATAATGATGCATCTTTATTTTTAAGAGTCTTAAAAGGCCTTTGAATGACTGCGTATAATGAATGTTAAAATAGATTATAACAGACAGAGGAAATCCAACCTAAAAATACTCCTGAGTCAGTAAAAAGCAAAAAATGGCCAAGAAACATCTGTACAGTCTATACCTACTTATGCTCTAATTGTTACTTTGTGTTTGTACTGGGGTAGTGTCTACAGACTTCCACTGGGAATTGGTCCCCCTTTGTGCCAAGTCTACAGATATTTAAACACAGTCCCTGAATGGAAAAACTCCCAGTTTTTGGCTTCAGACTTGTAATTTGCTGAGCACGTACAGAGTCTTCCCTCTGTTCCTCCACAGAGATGCATTGATTTTGATGGGATTCAGCCCAGGGACAGAACATAATAGGTAAATGACTGGAGCATACACTAGGGAGAAGGGTAGGATGAGGTAACACTAAAACGAGCATTATGCCAAGGTGTATAAAGAGCACTACTAAAAATTCTGCCTTCTGGAACTTTACTGGCAAGTGTAGACCTGAGTGAGTGATGTATTCAATAAATTTAGCGTCATTTTCTGTTCATGTGTTGTTTGCAGCTTAGACTCCTTTTTTTTTTTTTGAGAGTGTGTTGGTTATTTCACATTTTCCCTGAGGGCTTGGTTCTACCACCTCTTACTAATTTGATTCCACTGAATAATCCAGTTGTCTTCATGTACATCAAATGCATGTGTAAGTACAACTGAAGGTCTTAGAACTGAACCTGAGTTAGTTTCTGACTTAATATTTGGTCTCTCAATCATTCATGTACAAATGACTGCAGTTTTTTGAGATTTGAAATTGGAATGCTTTTAATGTTGATTGACATATGGCCTATGGTATTGCTTATTAGGGGTGTGCAAAACGGGCCGTATTCGATTCGGATTTGCCCCAAATCTGGGACAGAGATTCAATTAGTTGATTCAGATTACTGTCCCTGATTCGATTCAGCCGAATCTTCATAGTTTCATAGTAGTTAGGGTCAGGAGGGACCTGAACAGATCATCTAGCCTGA
>NW_005841981.1:2020178-2027719 GCF_000455745.1 Alligator sinensis | reverse complement strand
CCCCCTCAGCCTCCTCTTGCTGAGGCTGAACAGGTTCAGGTCCTGCAGTCTCTCCTCGTAGGGCCTGTCCTGCTGCCCTCTCACCAAGCGGGTGGCCCTCCTCTGAACCCTCTCCAGGCTGAACACATCCCATTTGAAGTGCGATGCCCAGTACTGGACACAGTACTCCAACTGCGCTCTGACCAAAGTCGCATAGAGGGGGAGTATCACCTCTCTGGACCGGCTTGAGATGCACCGTTAGATGCATGACAAGTTATGGCGGGCCTTCCTGGCTGCAGTCTGGCATTGGCGGCTCATAATTCATCTTGGAGTCAGTAATGACTCCGAAATCCCTTTCTGCCTCTGTGCTTTCAAGAAGGGAACTCCCTAGCCTGTATGTATGCTGTGGATTCCTTCTCCCAAGGTGCAGCACCTTGCATTTGTCTACGTTGAACCCCATCCTATTCTCATCTGCCCACTTTTGTAGTCTGTCTAAATCTAGTTGCAGCCTCTCTCTCCTTACAAGTGTGTCCACCTTGCCCCACTTAGTGTCATCAGCAAACTTGGATAGAGTGCTTTCCACCCTCTTGACCAAGTCGCTGATGAAGATTTTAAACAGTGCGGGCCTGAGGATCGAGCCCTGGGGTACCCCACTGCTCACATCTCACCAGGTTGAGTACAATCCGTCCACCACTACTCTCTGGGTGCACCCCATCAGCCAATTTTTTACCCATCCAACTGTGTAGGCATCAATGCCACAGTGGCTTAATTTATTGATGAGGATGGGATGAGAGACAGTGTCAAAGGCCTTCTTAAAGTCTAGAAAGACTATGTCTACGGTGACACCATCATCCAAGGATTTAGTTACTTGGCCATAAAAGGCAATCAAGTTCATCAGGCAGGACCTGCCTTTGATAAACCCATGCTGATTGCCCCTGAGCATGATCTCCCCTGCTGGCCCCCCACAGACGTGCTCCTTGATGATTCTTTCCAAGATCTTCCCGAGCACCGAGGTGAGGCTTACAGGCCTATAGTTACTTGGGTCCTCCTGCCTCCCTTCCTTAAAATTGGGACCGCATTAGCCAGTTTCTAATTCCCCAGCACCTAGCCAGATGACCACAAATGCTCGTACAGCTGGACCAAGGCTGAAGATTTGATACTGATTTGGAGAATCAGCAATTCAGCCATAGACCCAGCTTTAAATGTTTTTTCCACATACCTCGAGATACCAGGTGTGGCTCATGAATGCTGCGATGCTGGGGCAGATGGAGCGTCCCACAGGAGCGTGGGGGGGCGAACCCAGAAATGGTCTGGAAGTACTCTGAGTCTGCTGCCGAGCATGCTGGAGAGCCCCTTGAGCTCCTGGGGGACACTCCATCTGCCCTAGCATCACAGCATTCACGAGCTGCCTGGTACCTCGAGGTAAGTAGAAAAAACATTTAAAGCTGGGTCTATGGCCAGATCTCCAAATCTTTCCAAATCTCTCTGAACCGATTCAGAGGGTTCTGATTCAATTCGGAGAGATTAAAGGGACTCCTGATTTGATTTGGGTTTGGAGATTTGGCTGCTGAATTGAATCAGGGAGCAAAGTTTTGCACAGACCTATTATTTATATGTTTTGAGTGGCTGAATGTAACTCTCAGAATCAAACCTTCTGGTCAAAATGAAACCATATTTTGAGTCTGAAATGGACCATCTTTCCCAGTTAATGTTGTATATGAAAATAATTTTAGGGGGAAAGTGCCCAAGAGAAGCAAAAACAACTGAAGCAAATTCAATTTTTAATTGTATATTTAAAGGGAAAAGGTTTAAGGTACTAACTAGGCTCTCCTCACAGGCCAGCTCCAAATATAGGAAATAAAAGACCTGAATCTAATGTAAAACTATGAGGTGAAACAAAATCTGTCATGGCCCATGGTTTTTATTTAATTAGATAACATAACACGTCTTAAACCTTTCAATATGTAACCTTGCTATTTGAGAGTCCAACTGTTTCTCTTATCTAGCTTTCTGCACTGTAAAGTATGTAATCTAATTATTTCATCCAGTACATTACACACCTAAGGTCAAAAAATCCTCTGTTGTAATTCAAACTCTTTTTCTAAGGTTTTTGGGTTTTTTTTTTCAAAAGATGAAGAAAAATCCTATAGGTTTTCCATATAATACTTTGCTGTTACAAGAAAATATGTACAAACCAATGGTGCTCCTAGTGTACCAGTCATCCTGCCATAGCCACTGAGTCAGATGGTGGCATGGGAATTCTGGGGTTAAAGTCCATCAGTAGGGCTAAACCAGATTTTGTGGCTCAGATCCAGTGGTTCCTGAGCAGTTGGTCACTTGGAACCTTAGAGCTCCCCCACTCCCCACATACTCAGAGGAAAGCTGGATCTGTTGAGCAAGGCAGATTCAAACAGATCTGGGCTCCTTTAATAAGGAAGCAGATGGGGACTGCTTAACCTCGGGTACATGTTACGTATATTAGGCAATTAGCTGGTTAACTGTGCAAGAAATTTAGACTAGTCACACATGCAAAGTAATCATCACACCATAAATGACTATCCAACTATAAAAATAGTCAACCAACTACAAAGTTAGTGGTTGAAAATATGCAACAACTCTAAAGCTGGATAGAAACCAGCCACAATTTGAATGTATGGCAGGGCCCTTTGTCTAGGATGCTTAACCTCTTGCTTGCAGGACAAATGCAGCCCACAGAGTCATAGGTATTCAGCCTGTGGAGTTCCCCACACATGGGTAAATTTAGTGGCAGAGGAGCAGTGGCAAGAAATACAGCCACTCTCCCCCGCTGCCAAATTCCCAAACCCTAAAACTCAGAGAGTAGGCTGGGGCCAGGTCACACCCCCTCCCCCTCTACCTCCCCCCATGGCTGGAAAAAGCCAGGCCATATCTTTCCCCCTAGCTGGAGGAGGCTAGGCCAAAACCACTTTTTCCCCATGAGGCTGGTTTGGGATGGCTGAAGCCCTCTTCCATCCTTCCCTGCGGGGCTGGGTCTATACCCCACCTCATAGGGTTGTGTTTCATCTGGGCTATGGCCCTTTTCCCCTGTGGTCCAGGGCCATGCCCCATTCCTTTCCCCCTCTCTCTCCCCCTCCCCCACATATCCTGACCAGGTTGGAGCCAAGATGCCCCTTTTCCCTCCTCTGTGCAGCTGGATGGGGTCCTGCCATGCCCACCCCATGCTGGATCGAGACCACCAGCTGGATCTGGCTCATGGATCACATTTCCTGAGGTACCAGGTTGTATTGTGGGTCCAACTCCATACTGCATTGTGAGAATTCCTGAAAAGGATTAAAGTTTGTGACTAATAGATTATACATGAACAGAAGAATAATCATATTTAATATCCTTATGCTAATATGCTTCTTGGAAACACGATCCTGAACTACAGGGTGTGGCTGCCTTTGAATCATATCAGCCAGTTTTCCTAAAATTTATACTTAAAATTTAAGTTGGAAGCACATTCATAATCATAATCCTCATTGAGGTTTTTTGATAACAACAAGGAAATTAAGCAAGTACCTCTGACTTTTAAACAGCAAACCCTAGAGGTCTGTTGTTTGAATCCATGTCAGTCATGTAGAAGCTCCAAAATTATTCCAATTAAATTAAGGCTTGTATAAATCATTGGTGACATAAGAAAAAGTTGCCAATATTTTTTGCTGAAGCAACCAATTGTGCAGCAATTGTGTTTGATATCTGGATGGGAGGTAATCTGTTATGCATAAAATTCTTCTTGCTTTTGAGGCACTCATTTTAAAGTAGAATATCTATCCAAGCCTGCAGTCTTAGAAGAAAAGAAGATAGTACCTGGAGCTGAATAATCTATATATCCAGATGCCCAACAGGAAGTTCTAGTGGACCTTTGATTTATATTAGACTGTCCCTTTAAATCAGTAAAACAAGTAACACAGCATCTTGGTAATGTAAGATGTTGATAACTAATCGGCGTAGTTAAGAAGCAATTAGGGACAGTTTAAAAAATGCGTTATCCAAAAAGAGAGTGGTATCAAGATGTGGCTAGTCATCTTGATTGTTTTAGTTTCCCATTCCCCTCAGCTATTTCTGTGTTTTCTTAAAATGTGTTTGAGTGTTTGTTTTATTACTGCTAGTTTTTATGTGTTTGAGGAACTGCTAGCAGTTTTAGAGACAGAAGCTATCAGTACTAGCAATTAATGCTCTACATCATTTTCTTTCACATACCAGCAAATGAATTACACACAGGCCTTGAGCTAAAAAACATTTCAATATATGTTGTGTGTTGAGGTCCAGTGAAAATAGTGAAGGGAAAGGAGAAAGCATCTGTGTTCCCTCCTTATGGCTTCTGCTACTGCTCTGTTCATCTTTTTCCCTGCTCTCCCCACTCCCTCCCAATTCTCAGTTGCATTTTTCTCTTTGTCCTGCTCCCCTTCTGGGACACTGTGCAGTGCCATCAGGAACAGCTCAAAATACTGTGAAACTGCTTTCATAAGAGTCATTCTAAGACATATGGGAGCACCTAAGGCAGTGGTTGGCAACTTGTTTAGGTTGTAGTCTGGAATGGCCCAACTTGGGTCAGAGGTGAGGCGACAGGTGGATGCTAGGACCTGGCCACCATCACCTCTTCTCTCTGCAGTGGTATGGGGGAAGTGCCTGTCAGTGTTTTTCCTCCCTGCTACGGCATGAGAAGTGTGCCTGCCACTGAAGCTCATGTCCACAGACCAGATCAAATGGCTCCACAGGCCAGATCCATATTATGGGATTTAGGTTACTGACCCCTGACTCAAGTCATCATCAGCACACCTTGCCCAGCATCATAAAACTCTAACTAGCTATATTCCACCCTCACATACAAGCACTATGCATACTACCATATTGTGAATCTTTGCTAGTTCTGCATTTCTTTTAAAGGAACACCCCAACTTTTTCAGCCTGAATGGCCAAATATTTGAACTTAAAGGTGATTGTAGACGACACTTTAAAGTGGGTTTAAAACGGCCTTTTGCACCACTTTAATGGCATTGCTGTTTGCACTTTCATCTGTTTATTGCGCATTAATCCCAGCCACTGTAGCACATTCGGCGGCATAATGCACCTTAAATGACTTTGGGATACAGCAAATGACTTTGGGGTGCTGCAAACTAAAACACCTCTGAGGAGTTTTAGTTTCCTACCCTACAGCTGCAGAGGGAAGCACTGGGCTCCATGCGGCTCAAGGGCTATGCAGGCAGCCCAGGAGGGCAGGCTCCACAGAAGGGAAAAGAAAAGAAAAAAACCCAGCAAGCCTGATACTATCCCCTCTTCCAGAGCCTGCCTGCCTGTCTGCTTGAGCTCCATGGGGTCCCAGTACTTCCCTCCACAGCTGCAGTGCCCCCCAGGACTGCCTGAGCCGGGTGCCTGCGGGTGGGTGCTGGGGGGGGGGGGGGGGGTCTGCTGCTGCTGTGGTGGCAAGCACCAGCCCCCACCCCACAGCTCAGGGATTGCTCTGCCTGCCAGCAGCTCACTCTCCCCTCCCCACCACTAGAGAAGCAGGTAAGGATCAGGTGGACACAGGTGTACATGACACAGGGGTTTACTTCGCCCTAAATTGAAGCAGTGTTTTTAAAAAAACACTGGTTCAATTTAGGGAGAATTAAACCCCTGTGTCATGTACAAATGCCCTAAGAACCTAACTTTATGCATGTATTATTTTAAATTTTAGTCACAGCAAGCAAGCTTGAACAGTGAAGTGGATTGGTTATTTTAACTTAGTAATACTAAGACAGGAGTACACAATTATTTTGGCTGGAGGGCCCACTTCAGGAATTTTGGTGAGCTGTTGTGGGCTGGGGGGAGGAGGCAATTGATCCTATCTGGTCTGGATCCTATCTGGCCCTCCACCCTACACCCACTGCCAGGGACCCTGGACGGAGTGGGTGGATGGGCAGGGTTTTCATGGAAACTGACTGGGACCCCCACAGGCAGGGTGCGCTTGGCCGGACAGATGGGATGGGGCTGTGGGAAGAGAGGGAGCAGCATATGGGAGTGGGATGAGTGGATGGGGGTGGGGCCAGGATCATGGGGTGGTAACAGCATGGGGCTGGGGGCCAGGGCCTAGGGCAGAGCCATGATCCACTTCCCATATGTCCCTGCTGTGCAGCTTGCAGCTAGGACCTGGGCTTCAGGCCTCAGCCCCTCACCGTCACTGCTCCACAATCTTGGCCCTGCTCACCCATCCTGCTCCCACACACCACTCCTCACCCACCCACAGCCCCATCTCATCTGCCCAGGTGAGTGCACCCTGCCTGCAGGGATCCTGGCTGGTCTCCATGAAGAGACCATGCCTTCCCACCTGCTCTGTCCAACATCCCCAGCAGTTAGTGCAGGGTGTATGGGTCGGGTCCAGTGGCAGCAGCAGCAACGCTGGTCGGGGGCAGTGGGCCACACGTGCCATGGTCCAGAGTGCCTCCCACACCTAGGTCAGGTGGGCCTGAGGGACCTGCTGTTGGTTGTATTTTGTCCACTCTTGTACTAAGGTCTATTAGCTATCTTGATACTCCCCCTTTCTCCTCACCACCGAAAGTGACACTTTCTTGTCGGGGCCGAGGGGCTGTGGCCAGCAGCCCGGGCACATGGGCCGGGGAAAGCGTCGGCATGGCAAACTAGAATTAGGCACTGACGCGTAGAGGTTGATTAAAGATTATTTTATTTACACCGTAGGTGGTCGCGGTGCAGGCAGGAAAACTTTCTTGAGTTGCAGTTATAAAAAAAACACACACATGTGGAGTTTGCTAGGCTCCACAACACGAACACGAACAGAGCTCTGGATACCACTCACTGAGTTTACTAGGCTCCGTGGACCGTCCGAAATGAGAGTCTGAAAGCTGACTCTCCATGAGCGCGCAGGGTGGGGTACGTCGAGGGATCGTGCGGTGACGGGGAGAGGCTAGAGGTTGATCAGGTCCCTGTATCCTCCTCTAAGGCACACGCGGAGTTTGTTAGGCTCCACAGCGCGCTTAGAGTTCTTCACGAGATGGATGTGAAGTCCTCCAACTTGGGCGGAAACCGCTCAAGCCTCTTATACGGCTAGCAAGCCAATCGCTAGCCGCCACGTGGGAATAATTTAGAAACAGCCAATAGTGGGAAACAAATTTACATACAGGTGGCAGGAACTCCTTTGCACCAGGGTTTTCTCTATGCAACTGAGAATTGCACCGTGCAAAGAAAGCTCCATGTGGCAGGAAATAATTCTGCAGTGCCAAAGCACACACAAAAAAAATACCCTTTGGGTCATGACATCCCCCCTTGCTGAAGGCACAGCTGAATTATACCATATGCTCGTCACTCGGGTCGCCAGTAGCTCTTATAACGGGTCGTTGAACTAAACGGGTAAACACAAAATCAGCTAACATAAGAAGTTCGTCCTCCAGGGATCGAATTAAATAATAGCCGGCACAAATACATACACACATAACCAGATTCATAACAAAAAATTGCACGATCAGGGCTTCAGTGGGCGTCATGGCGAAGTCGCGCGTCAAGCCCTCACTTCTGCCGATGATGTTATCCTTCTTGGGGCTTCTCTC
>NW_005841981.1:2010357-2018814 GCF_000455745.1 Alligator sinensis | reverse complement strand
TGCATTTAACATTCCCCCCTTGTCGTACTCCGGGGCCACCCTCTCATCGGCGGCGCATCCCTCCATCTCCAGATTTTCGCAGAGCTCGGATGGAAGCTCGCGACCCCTCAATCTAGACGCCACCATAAAGGGGGCGAACCGGTCGATCGGCACCGGTTCTTCACTCTCCCGAGCACATCTTAGGCAACGGGCACACTCCCAGGTGAGGGGCGGGTTTACTGCGCCTGCCGGGCTGACTCTGGCGAGGGACACAGTGTCGAGGGGCCTAAACAGGACCTGCTCATCATTCATTATACACCCGAATGCCGTGGGGTGAAGATACACTTCCCTCTCTCTTGGGGCTCCGTCTTTGGAAGCTCCCTCTTCTCCCTTCAGCTAAAGGCGTCCGCTGATAAACCTTTCACCCGTTCCACCCGCCTGGTGGTAAGCGATATGTGCCTCCAGTTCCACAACGCTTGCTACGTTGTGTTTCCCACTTCGCCAAGGGCAGTTCTCAACTAATTCTAGTTCTATCGTGCTTTCCCCGTATCCCATCCTCGTCGCCATGTCGGGGCCGAGGGGCTGTGGCCAGCAGCCCGGGCACGTGGGCCGGGGAAAGGGTCGGCATGGCGAACTAGAATTAGGCACTGATGCGTAGAGGTTGATTAAAGATTATTTTACTTACACTGTAGGTGGTCGCAGTGCAGGCAGGAAAACTTTCTTGAGTTGCAGTTACAAAAAACACAAACACACATGGAGTTTGCTAGGCTCTGTGGACCGTCTGAAATGAGAGTCCGAAAGGTGACTCTCCATGAGCATGCAGGGTGGGGTACGTTGAGGGATCGTGTGGCGACGGGGAGAGGCTAGAGGTTGATCAGGCCCCTGTATCCTCCTCTAAGCCACACACGGAGTTTGTTAGGCTCCACAGTGCGCTTAGAGTTCTTCATGAGATGGATGTGAAGTCCTCCAACTTGGGCGGAAACCGCTCAAGCCTCTTATACGGCTAGCAAGCCAATCGCTAGCCGCCACGTGGGAATAATTTAGAAACAGCCAATAGTGGGAAACAAATTTACATACCGGGGTTTTCTCTATGCAACTGAGAATTGCACCGTGCAAAGAAAGTTCCATGTGGTGGGAAATAATTCTGCAGTGCCGAAGCACACACAAAATCATACCCTTTGGGTCATGACATTTCTGAGCACAAAACTGCAAGTCTTCAACTCTCCAGGGAATTGGCAGATCAGATTACAAAGCAGTCAGTTTTACTTGCTACTGGTGGGTACACATAGCTAGAAGTGTCATATTATCCACAAGATTCTAATAGTTTACTCAGAATCCTTAGAAAATAATTTCCATTAGGATATTTTCACGTTCTGTTTAATGAGCTGGAAGTGTTGAACACTAGTGAAATGTCAGCACACACAACTGGTATAATTATTGATGGGTGCCAGGAGTAATTATGATATATAGTCATTTATGTTAATACATATCACCTATGTGAGAGATGAATATATTGAACCTGCACATGCGAATCTAAAGTTACTTTCTGTTGAATCTGCAAATGCCAATGCATGTATAGTTTACTTTATTTTTACAATATATTCTGTGTGAGTGAGCACAGACTACAATGTCGTCATTGTAATGGATTTTGATGATTGAGGCCAGAGTGTTTTTTGTTTTGACTTGGAGTTGGCTGAGATTAAATAGCTTACCATCCGTTTGGTTGTATAGCTCCGCTCCAACTGGAAGCTTGTTGGTAGTCAGCTGTAGCATTGCAGTAAGGAATATCAAGAAGAGTATTGGAGAGATGATGCAGCCTTGCTTAACTCCTGTCTTAATCTCAAATGGATCTGTGATAGATATATTACTGAGAACCACCTCTCACATACCATCATAGAGCAGGGAAAAGGTGACAAATTTCAGTAGGCATCTGTACTTCAAAAGGATCCTCCTCAGTGTTTCTTGATCGGCAGAGTCTAAGGCTTTCATGAGGTTGAAGAAGGCCATGTAGAGAGGTTTGTTTTACTTGCATTTTTCCTGCAGCTGACAAAACCCATACTGAGGTTCCAGGAGGAGCTTTTCAGTAGATGGAAGGTCACATCATCTGGATGTCCAGACTCCTGAAGCAAGTTTTATTCTCCCAGCTCAAAGTGTACACTCAAGAGGAGGGCAGAGAAAGTGCTTTGAGGATGTCCTGAAGGCCACCTTGAAAAAATATAATATTTACATCAATTCCTGGAAGACTATTGCCCAGGACTGCCCCAAATGGAGGAAGAGTCTGCTGCAAGGATCTCACTACTTTGAAATCTTACAACAACAACAGGAGATGGAAAAGTGTTAATGGCAGAAACAGCGTGTCATGGACTGAGTCAAGAATCCAGAGCCACCCACCCCATATGGAAAAACATGTCTGAATTGCAACAGAGTGTCAATTCTAGATCAGTCATATCAGCCATCTTCAGACCCACAGATAAGACTGTCACAGGGCAACGAAAAACATGGAGATCTCTTCCCTAGGGATGGAACTGTGGTGGCAAAATGCCACGGCCCCAAGGGAACACTCCCCAAAGCCTCGATACTAGAAAAAACTTACCTGCTGCAGACACGGTGGCCAGAAATTGGCAGTAGCCGGGGAAACCACCCACATGGTTCACCAGTCACTTATTGGTGCGGCTGGAACCTGCTCAGTGTGATTAATGCCACCAAGATGTGCTGGCCAGCTCCAATAAAAGATGGCTGTGGGGAAAGAAGCCGGGCGGCAGCAGCTGGGAGATAGCTGTGTGTTCTAGCCAGCACAGCCGGGCACACCTCCATGTCGGGACCAGAAACGGAGTCCCAAAGAAGACAGGGACCCGGGGCAGGGTCCCGAAAAAGGATCTGCACCACCACAGGATGGCACCAGATGTTCAAGCTGGGAAGGCTGTTGGGAGACAGACTTCCATATGGCATGCAAGATACATGATGAGAAGCACTGCCTCCCTGAAGCTTTCATTGGAGTTTTCCTTTTTTTGTTTTTTCCTTTTCCCCTGAGGCCAGAGAGAGATCTTCAGTTGTATACCAGGGCTGAAGGAACAGGGGCCCTTGAACCCCAGGTGGGGACACTTAGGTCAAACCTTGAGGAGGGATTAAAACATAGTGTGTGTCTTACAGCCCGATGCTGCGATCAGAGTAACACACATAGAGTCCATATCAGAACCTCACCACGAGACCGGTGCTTAACACGCTTGGTCAGTCTAATGTCCAGACGAATCCAGCGGGTTGGTGTATGGAAGGGGTGTAGGGGAGGTGGTGCCCCAGGAACATCTGCTGATGACTCCTCCCATCAAGTTCCATCCTGGAGGAAGCCTCCCACCCTTAAACAGAACAGCTAGATGTAGTGGGCAAGTACAGGGGGTTTCCTTGGAGAGGAGATGTTCGATCAGTGTGGATGCCTGAGAAAAATCTGAAGCAGCCTAAAAGTAACCGCTCATAAGCCGCTCGGGAATGGCTACACAAAGCCTTACGGGTACAAAGACAATCATGGAAAAGAATCATCCTTGACTATGAAGATATGTGAAGACTGTGAAGATATTCTGTGCCTGCTGGTCCAGCAGCAATCTTTTCCATACTTGCAGCCAGAGTAATTTAATTTATTTATGAATGTCTTGGATACACATAACATCACTATCTTGCCATATCTTTTCACCCTGCTGTACAAAAGGTCTCATTTATCTCTTGGTACCCAACAATTGTTCTGTCTACATTGTCTGTGCCTTGGTCTAATTGCAGAGACTGGGGTTTTTTGTTTGTTTTTTATGAATCTTGTTCTTTTAGAATTCTGAGAACTGTAGAACAGCGTCACGTGGTGATTGCCAACCAGGGTACTGGAGTGCCTTGAGATCCTTTCAAAGATACTGCAAGGTGCCAAGCAATGTTAGCACCTGTTAGGTTTGCAAACATGATTCAGAAGATAAACCCAGAGATTTCAAATAGGAATGCATAGTGTTTAAAAGCATTCTGACCTGCTGTGCTCTGAGTTCTTTGCAAAAGGAAAATTGCTCTGTTTTTCTATAGTCAAAAAAGGAATGAAAATTAACAGCTGCTATTTTGCTAGGGGTGACGAGTATAAAAAGGTTGAGAACTACTGACATAATGTATCAAAGCATGGAAAAGACTGCTAGAATTTTTCTAAAAGAAGAACTTAAATTTCATAAATGTATGTCCAGATTTTACTCTGAGAAGACTAAACACTTTTTTGGGTGACATCACAGTAGAGGAACTTCTGATTCTGAAAGTGGTATTTCTGGGAGCAAAATTTTGATATTGGCTGATCATCTGCATTTTGCTTACCTTATGTGCAATTGTGAATTCATAGTGTTTCATGTTACACTGACATTATTCTAATTGGTGCCATTTACTATTTTTCAGATACTAGGAAATGCAGTGACCTGTACTTTGCATGAGGTGACATGAGCATATAAAAAAGTCCTGTATGCCCAATAACAGAGTAGAAAATTAACAGGCGGGGGAGAGGGAGGGCAGGGGAAGGGGTGCAGAAGCTGGCTTAAGAAGTGAAAACCTGTTTTCAAAGAAGTGTGGAATTAGAATTGCTTTTACTCCTGTTACCAGTGGTTAGGAATATAGCAGCAGGTTACATGACAAACCTAGATGTAGTTTACAGCTTTTGCCAAAACAATACAATAAAGTCAACAATAAAAATCTAAAATGAAGTAGCAACATTTATATAACTTTTGCTAAAAGCATACAATAAGATTATCCACTCTACCAGTTTACACAAAACTAAAAACAGAAAATACTATATGAAGTTTAAAAAAAAAGAAAAGCTAAAAGACCTATTTGTACTTTTATTTATAGCCTATTTAAAGGCTTCTTAATGTTCGGTAAAGTATATGTATAAAAAAGCCACAAATATTTTGCTTCCCTTCTTGTAAGTGGAAAGAATTACTTTGCTTGAAGTTTTGTATCTTGTATTTCTTCCCCTTCCATCCAAGTTAAATGCAAGAGGGCCTGATTCTCATTTGCATTAAAGTCATTTTATGTGATAAAGGGAGTTAAATATGCGGAATATAGGTGCAAATGGCACTACATTCACATTAAGTTTCCTTTACCTTGCTAGAGAAATGAAAAGTAGCCTCAGTGCAGATGAGAATTGGTCTCACATTACAACTGAGTCCCCAGGCTGATGTAATAGCTCAAGGAGATTACATATGAAGAAATTAAGGTTCAGTAAAACAAATCTGCTGGGCGCTTGAACAAATATCCCCTATGGTCTCAGGCCAATGTTTTAAGATCAGATAAGTGTTAGGGCTACTGAGAAACTGGAAGTGCTGTATACACACTAGCAAGGTTTAGGTATCTTCTTCTGCAATTAAACAACTGTTTCTCCTAATTTAGGAATTAAAATGAGAAGACATATTCCCCAATGTAATATCTAGTGATAACCCATATATTTCCTCCCCCTCAAAAATAAACATGAAGGATGAAATCAGGAATGCAGAAGTAAATGTGTTACTTCTATGTTTTTGGTGCTGTCAAGCACTTGTTACTAGACTTGTGAAAATAACAGAATTTAGCCTAATCTTTTATGCTTGACTAGTGAAGTATAAAATATCTTGTCTTATAAACTATGTAGGCCCCTGGAAGGTTAGGAATATAAGCAAAAGAACAATAATGTATTCAGAATACGATCTGCAAAGCAAGCAGTACAAGTGGAAAGAAAGTTAAAATAATTGGCAGATGGTGGCTGGTGGCATTCAGGCCCTGTGTAACTTGGTGATCTCAAGCAGAAGAGGGTGAGAGGGGCTGAGACTATGTTGTAATCTTATAGTGACAGCATGATGTGGAATAGGCAAAACTAGTGATTTCGGATAAATCAAAATATAGTAGTCTTAATCTAAATATACATACTTATACAGCACTGAAATGAGAGGTATGAATACACATGTTGATTTTAATTTTTCTTTTTCCTCAGGCGAAGTTTGTATGCATCTATTCACTTAACTCTCTAGGTTTTTACATAAAATAGTAGGAATGTTGATAATTGTTTCGGTTACTTTATGGAAGAACTTGAAAACTCCTGATCCATGTATCAGAATCATTCTCAGTTTTTTTCTCTTTGGGAGAGCTAGGGATGTTGAATTTCTTTAATGTAAGGATATTCTTCTATTGTAGGGAATTACTAATGTTTAAAAAATTAGGTTAAAAACTCAATTACTGATGAACAGCCCAAGTTAAAAAGACCTCTCTATCATAATCTTTATAGTAAGTTCTGGCAGCACTGAAGGTCTCTTTTGAGAGAGTCCTTTTTGTTGTATGGAGCAGAACTTTGGGGTGCTACTCATGGTCCACTCGAGCAAAAAAAATTTTTTAATTCCTTTTTTTGACACGGGGGGGGGGGGGGAATCCAGGGGGTGTGATGTGCTCTGAAACAGAATGGACAAAGGTGGACACCTTACCTCAATTAAGAATTCTAAACTACTGGATGAAAGTTGAGATTTTATACCTTCCAGATACACAAAGAAGTATATTCTAGAAGCCTGTCCCTTTCCAAGTAAACCCTTGTTTGGATGGTTAAACGACATCTACAATTTCCTCCAGACAGATGGCCTAGGAAATGTACTGAGAGTCACTGACCCAATATTTCTCCTATATTTAAAACAAGACATAAATTTAAGAATGAAGGTGCCAGCATGCAGACAGATATGTTGTCTGGGAGACTTTCTCAAACTTCTCCTTTTTCTCCTTAATATGATAAAATATCTATTTCTACCTTCATCCATGGCCTATTTGGAGTATTTTTAATGTTTAGTAAAGTATTAAAAAAAAAGGGGGGGCATGAATATTTTGCTTCCCTTATAAGTCTAGTAAGTGGGGCCCTTGGTGGTGACCACTGCACATTTGCAGTGGAAATCAGCAGGCCAGATACCTTGAGAGCCATTCAGCTTGCAAGACATTCATTGTTCTAAAGGGGATATGCTTCTCCCTATACCATGAGACCAATTTTTTCTCTCCTATCTCTACTGAAAGAAAACTAAATGGGCAATATCCTGATTATGGAAGAAGCACTTTTGGCTTTATCTTATAAATGTCAAACAGGACAGGAATTTTACCTTATATGTAAACTGCAGGCAAACTCCTGTGTGGTTCCCCCCAACCCTCTTTGGTGGAAGAATCATAGCCTTGAATGATTGTCAGGTGAAAAATAAACATTTAAAATATCCTTATTAAAATGGATTTAATTTTACGTTATAATGCATGCAATAACTAATTCCTACAAGATTCAGATCTCAGGGCCATCAACAACAGCAAAAATAAGAAACTAATATACCATTAAAAAGAAGAAAAAGGTTTGCCTTTGGCAAAACACTAAAAATTAAGCAAAAGTATACTGATGTAATAGGATGAAAACCATGGACAGAGGTGCTGTTTGCAATTCAAATATTTACATAAGAAGCCACCAGATGGCAGTGCAGGAAAAAAAATGCAGTTGAACGGCTATGGATACAAAGCATTGAGTTAGTTGTTTTTGGCTGTTGAAGAATGTATTTAATAGTGTTCTAGTGCTCTCCATCACCCTGGGGAAGAGGGAGTTGCGCAAGAGGCGGGCATCGACCTCATTGGGCATGTGAAAGTTGGTGGCCCAGTTGTGCCCTGGATGCCCTGAGTTCTGGGGGGGAAGGACATGCGCACACACACTTACAGACACACACACACACACACGTACAGAACCCAGGGGCGTGTCCACACATGCAGGCACATGCGCTTGCAGCAGTTCAAATAGAAGTGGTGCAAATTTGAGCCGGGGCTTTTTGCCTCAGCACACACACCTGGACATGCATTTTGGTGTGGGGCAAACTGTGCCACTTGAGGCAAAATAACCTTGCCTGGCTCCTGCTGGAGCTAGAGCCCATGACCAGCACCTGTGCTGTCCCCATCAGTGCAAAAAGCTGCCTTGTGAAGTAGCTCAGGACTACTCTCAGGAGTTTCTGGGGCCCAGCCAATTGGTACCTAGGGACACTACCCCTTGTGCCAGCTGGACTGCTGAAGTAGCCCTGAGGGTTCCCTGCACCCTTTACCCACTGCAGTAGTCTGGCAGTGGGGGCTGCTGCCTGGCTGTAACCTGCTGCGTACCTGCCAGACCCGGAGCGAGCAGGGGCATCTGCCCCTCTGGGCCAGCTGCCAGTGGGTTGTGGCTGCAGAATTGGCATTTGTATGGCTCTACTGCCATGTGTGCCCCTGCCCAGCAATCTGGGCAGCTGTTGCCCAGAAGATGCTCCCAGTGTGGTGGCCTGCTTTGAACTGTCAAAGCATGTTCTCCTGGTCCCAATTGGCCAGGAGCTCAGCCACCTCCATTTGGGTCCAAGGTGCCAGCTCTGAGCAGGCTCTTCTGCCTGGGTCTTGCCACTTGCCTTCCTAGCAGGAATTCTGGTGTTCCCTATTTGAAAACTGAAAAATCCCTGATAAAAAAATCCCAACATA
>NW_005841981.1:2009167-2009827 GCF_000455745.1 Alligator sinensis | reverse complement strand
ATGACTTCGTCACACTGCCGACTCATGTTCATCTTGGAGTCCACTAGGACTCCAAGATCCCTTTCCGCTTCCGTGCCACCAAGCAGGTCATTTCCTAGGCAGTAGATGTGCTGGACATTTTTCCTCCCCAGGTGCAGCACTTTGCATTTCTCCTTGTTGAATTGCATTCTGTTGTTTTCCGCCCATATGTCCAACCTGTCCAGGTCTGCTTGCAGCTGTTCCCTGCCCTCTGGTGTGTCCACTTCCCCCCACAGTTTTGTGTCATCTGCACACTTGGACAGAGCACACTTCACTCCCTCGTCCAAGTTGCTGATGAAGACATTGAAGAGTATCGGTCCAAGGACCGAGCCCCGAGGAACCCCACTGCTCACGCCCTTCCAGGTCAATACCGACCCATCCACTACGACTCTCTGGGTATGACCCTCTAGCCAATTTGCCAAGACAAGGCTCTCACTGGGATTGTAGAGAGGCAGCAGAAAGATGCCAGACTAGCAAGCGTCTGTTAGTCTGGCGTCTTTTGTTAGCGGGGGACTGGAAAAGGGCCAATGTGGTCCCCATTTTCAAGAAGGGGAGGAAGGAGGACCCAGGCAACTATAGGCCAGTCAGTCTCACCTCCATCCTAGGCAAAGTCTTTGAAAAAATTATCAAGGCTCACATTTG
>NW_005841981.1:2008060-2008757 GCF_000455745.1 Alligator sinensis | reverse complement strand
AAAAAACAATTTTTTGTTATCCTTAACTTGGGATGCCATCCTCAGCTCCATGGTAGCTTTGGCCTGTCTAACTGCCTCCCTACAAGCGCAAGCAGAGGAGGTATACTCCTCTTTAGTAATCTCTCCCCATTTCCACTTTTTATATGGCCCCCTTTTAGCCCGTAGACTGCTCTGGATTTCTCTGGTCAGCCAAGGAAGCCTCTTGGCCCCTTTCCCCCAGTATCTCTATCATCATAATAAAATGAATTCTAAATACCTATATGTTTTGCTGTTTGCCTTTGGTTTTTGAGCAGTTAGAGCTGCCCCTGACCCCTTCATTAACCAGGATGTGGGGACAGCTGCCCCTGCAGCCACAGCCCTGTCCAGCAGGTCTTATCCTGTCTGGCAGCTGTGTGCTGAGGGGATGTGGGGTTTGCAGAAGAGGGGTGGAGGATGTGGGTGGCTGTGGAGGGATGTGGTGTGTGTGGGTGGATTGTTGGGGGCTGCTCAGGAGGGGTGGGCCCCCTGCCACCCCCCCACAGGTCACAGCCCTCTCTCGCACAGCTCATGGACTGCCTCCACATGGCTAAAGCCCCCACACAGGGGTCACATGGCCCCCCAACTCCCCCCGCCCCAAAGGGCCCATGTGTCCCATGCCTGCTTGCTCTTCCAGCCCCCTGGATTGCCGCCCCCCCCGGCCCCATCCCCCGCCGGGTTC
>NW_005841981.1:2004159-2008028 GCF_000455745.1 Alligator sinensis | reverse complement strand
TAGCTGCCTCACCTGGCCCCATCCCCCTCTTGCACCCATAGATCCCCCCCTGATGGCTGACCCACCTGACCCCAGCCTCCCAGGACTTAAAAAAAAAAGCCCAACACTCACCAACAGTAGCAGTGACTGTAGGGGTCACTAGGGCCTCCTGGCAGAGCCCCCCCACAGAACAGGGCAGCGGGGGACAGCAGGGACTGGCCCCAATCATCTGGTACCCACACTGCCACTGGCCCATTGCACGAGTGCAGCTCTGTATGCTGTTGAGCAGCTGGAGCCACTGCAGCTGTCACCCAGGGCCTGGCACTGCTTGGCCTGAGTGGCCACAGCTGCCTGACAGTGTGCAGAGCCTGCTGACTTGGGGAGCGGGCGAGGGACCCTCCCCATGGTCCCCTTCCCCCTCCTCTGCCCCCCCACTTCCTACTTACCGGCACAGAGCCCGGGTCCAGATCCCTGAGGCTGGCACACTGCCTGCCCTACATGGGCAGGCAGTGTGCTTCAGCACCAGGGTGAGGGCCAGCCATAGAGATACTCTAATTTTGCCCCTGCACTGCAAATTTGCAGTGCAGGGGACATTTTTTTGTTCCCGTATGTGCTTCCTGCAGCATCTCAAAGGACTAAGGATGAACATTACACATAAACCAGTTGAAGTGATTAGAAAATGGTTAAGCCTGTAACAGAACAGACATTCAGTGCACATAAACCAGTTCAAAATGGCCCAAACTGGTATGAGATAAACCTGGTTGAATGTAGTATCAGACTTAACTGATTTGGCTCAAACTGATTTATGCATTGTCTGTCCCAGACCCCTTCCTACTTTAAGGTAAACCAGATTCCTCCAGCATCCCATCCTGACAGGGCCCTGGGCTGGGCAGGGCTCTGTGCACCAGCCACAGTGCTGACCCTGCTCTCTAGGCCAAGCAGGGACTGGCCCTAGCAGAGACACTGGTGGACATGGCCCCGTTAAGGCAAAGTGGGCAGGGAGTGGGTTACTTCTTCCCTCCTTCCACTCCTCCCCCACCACAACCGTGGTCTGCCTGCTTGCTGGGGAGCAGATGGGTGGGGCTGGCAGACCCCGGCTGCAGGGCAGAAGGGATGGAGGGAAGAATTAACCCTTCTCCCTACTGCCTTGACCTTAATGGGGCCATGCCAGGGCTCTGTTCTGTGCTGAGGGTGCTCTTCCTCCTCCTCCTCCCTCCAGGGTGGAGGAGAGCTCTGTGCGGGGCTGGAGGGGGACTCCGACTCCTCCTCCCACTTTCCCCCCTGGTGTGGGGGAGAGGGGACTCTGCAAAGTTGCCCAGGGACTCTTCCCCTGCTCTTCCCCGCTTCCCCCCACCACCACAGGGCAGGGAGGGGAGTTATATTCAGTATTTGGGGGTGGAACAGCTCTTCCCCTACTCCTCCTCTCCCTGCCACTGCAGGGTAGGGAAGGGGGGCTCTGCAAGGCTGCCCAGCCCCAGGGAGAGACTCTTCCCCCTGCTCCTTCCCCCTCTACCCCTCAAGGGGTGGGGATGGTGGCTCTGTTCAGTGCTGGGAGGGACTCTTCTCCCCCTCATCCCCACCATCAGGGGCAGGGATGAGACACTCTGTTCAGTGCTAGTGGGTTCTCTTCTCCCTCCTCCTCCCCCACCCCCATGGGGCAAGGAGGGGGTGCTCTTTGTGGAACTTCTCAGCCCAGCCTGGCTGAGTGGGGGCATGGAGAGCAGCTGTAATGGAGTCACAGCTGTTGAGGGTGGCCCCACCCTCATAGTCCAGACCGGCCTTGCTCAGCCCCATATGAGGCAGCCACAAGGTCTGGCTGGGCTGAGCTTTGGGGTCAGGGCCACCATGGCAGATGTGGCTCAGTAACAGGGATGTTGAGCCCTGTCAGCGAGTGCAGGGATGATGAGCCCAGTGAGCGGCTAGCGGTTGCCAGGCAAGCTGGCTCAGAGGTGCCATGGGGGCTCGTGGGGCTGCAGGCAGCCCCTGTGGTGGGTGGCTACCAGGCTTCGGGCCCTCCGGCACCTCTGCCCCCTCTGTGTCAGGGGCCATGCGGGGGTGGGGGAGGGTGGCAGACCTGGCTTGGGTCCCTGCTGGTGGGACATGGACAGGAGAATTAAATCCCTCTCTGGCCAGTTCAGACCAAACTGGCCACCCCCCTCCCCACTCCTTCCCAACAGCTTCCCAACAGTATGTTTTTTCTTCACTGCAATTTTAACTTGAATGTGTTACCTTTAACTTGTCCATTCTACCCACAACCCCCCCTAACTTATGACTGGCAGTACTTTTACCATTGGCTGTCTGGCTGTTTAAGGGATAAGGGTCAGAGATTACAGCTTGAGTCAGCATAATATGCAATTGCTTTGTGGCTGCTCTCCTTGGAGCTTCCATAACTCATGAGGAATTAACCAAACTGCATATAATTCAAGTTACCTCTACAGTGAAGACATTGTTTGTATCATCCTATCAGCCATTCTGTATCTTCTTATCAGCAATTCTTATCAGCGATGGTCTCTATCTAACATTTTTCTTTTAACTTGCCTAGTATTTTCCAGGGGAAATTAAAGGCCACAGGGGAGCAGCTACCAGACAGTAAGTGCAGTTGGCAGCAAAGATAGGGAAAGGAGATGAACAACTTTGAGTGATAGATGAACATGTTAGGGATTACCTAAAGACGCTATCCTCTTAGACAACTCATGGAGCATGGGCAACTGGTGCTGCCTTAGTCAGGGGGGGTACATGCCCCCGCAGTGAGCAGTCACCAACTGGGGAGGTCCCTCCTTGGCCAATCGCACTGACCAGGGAGCGTCCCCCCATGGCTGATCATGAGGCAGCCAATTGCTGCAGCCGTGGCTCCACTCCCTGGCTGGTGGTTGCAGGGTGGGTACTGGTGCTCTCAGGGAGTGCATATGCACCCCCATGCACCCTCTATGTGTTGCCACTGTCATGGAGGTTGGATAAGGTCCTGGGTGACTGGAAAAGGGCAAATTTAGTGCCCATCTTTAAGATGGGGAAGAAGGAGGATCTGGTAAACTACAAACCAGGCAGCCTAATCTCAACACCTAGAAAGATCATGGAGCAGGTCCTCAAGGAATCTATTGTAAAGCACCCAGAGAACAACAAGTTGATCAGGAACAGCCAGCATGGATTTACCAAGAGTAAATGGGAAAGTGGGTGGATCAGAATCGGATACAATTTAACAAAGGTAAATGTAAGGTGCTGCACCCAGGGAGAAAGGTGTGTTGGAGATTCTATAGACTGGGGGGTACCATTCTGAGTATTACAACAGTGGAAAAAGATCTTGGAGTCCTCGTTGACGCAAAAATGACCATGAGTTGCCACTTTGATGAGGTAATAAGCAAGGCTTACCGCGCTCTTTCTTGCTGTGCGGGCCGGGAGCGACCCGAGCCCTTTTTTGTGCTGCACGCGGTCTGTGGCCAGCAGCCCGGGCACGCTGGATCGGAGAGGAAGGGCGATGAGCTGGAATTAGGCAGAAACGCTTAGCGGTAGTTTTAAAGATTGTTTACTTACACCGAGATGGCAGTGGTGTAGGCTGGAAAACTTGCTTGAGTTGCGGTTACAGACACAGACAACACGAACGGTCACGTGGAGCTTGCTAGGCTCCACGGAACAGAGCTCCGGATGCTCTGGGTGAACGCGCCACCAAAATCGGACTCGTAGATACGTCTTATAATTTTTCCGCTCGAAGACGGGAAGAGGTGGGCGATGGATCAGGTCACCAAGCTCCTCTGAATCTCACACAGGGTTTCTATTACCCTGCCGTGTATCCAGAGTCCCCACGAGATGGATGTGGAGTCCTTTTCAGCTTGGGCAGAAAACGCTCAAGCCTCTTATATGGCTAACAGGCCCAACGTTAGGCACCACCCGGGAAT
>NW_005841981.1:1998245-2001793 GCF_000455745.1 Alligator sinensis | reverse complement strand
TGAATCTCACACAGGGTTTCTATTACCCTGCCGTGTATCCAGAGTCCCCACGAGATGGATGTGGAGTCCTCTTTGGCTTGGGCGGAAACCACTCAAGCCTCTTATACGGCTAACAGGCCAATCATTAGCCGCCACATGGGAATAATTTAGAACTAGCCAATAGCGGGGAACGAATTTGCATACCGGTGGTGGGAACTCTTTTGCACCGTGCATTTCTCTTGCAACTTGAGCAACGCACTCTGCAAAAGAAGCTGCAGTAAGGCAGGAAACTTGTCCCTGCACCGGGGTTTTCCTCTGCAACAGGAAACTCTCCCGTGCAATGAAGCTGCAACTTGGCGGGGATAATTCTGGTGCCAAAGCACACACAAAATCATGCCTTTGGGTCATGACACTTGCATCAGCAGGTGCATCTCAAGCAGGTCTAGGGAAATGATGATTCTCCTCTACGTGGCATTGGTGAGGCTGCAGATGGAGTACTACATTCAGTTTTGGGTGCCACACTTCAAGAGGGATGTGGATAACCTTGAGAGGGTTCAGAGGAAGGCTACTCATATGGTTGAGGTCCTGCAGGTAAGACTGTATGAAGACAGACTGAGGGACCTGAATCTCTTCAGCCTACACAAGAGAAGGCTGAGAGGTGATCTTGTGGCTGCCTATAAATTCATCGGGGAGGGGGCCAGCAGGGAATAGGGGACACTCTGTTTACCAGGGCGCCCCTCGGGGTTACCAGAAATAATGGCCACAAACTGAAGGAGAACAGATTTACGTTGGACACAAAGAAGAAATTTTTTACGGTAAGGGCTGCCAAAATATGGAATGGGCTTCCAAGAGAGGTGGTGCTTTCCCCTACCCTGGAGGTGTTCAAGAGGAAATTAGACAGGTATCTGGCTGGGGTTACCTAACCTCAGCATTCTTTCCTGCCTGGAGCGGGGGGTTGGACCTGATGATCTACCAGGTCCCTTCTGACCCTAGAAATCTATGAAATCATGCCTAACCAACCTGATTTCCTTCTATGATAAGGTGACAGGCACTGTGGCTGGGGGAGAGAGCAGTGGGTGCAATACATCCTTACTTTAGCAACGCTCACAACATTCTTATAAACAATCTAAGGAAATAAACTAGATGAAAATACTGTAAAGTGAATACAAAATGGATTGGATCACTACTTAAGGAGTAGCCTTCAATGGCTCAATGTCTAGTTTGGAGGAGGTATCAAGTGGGGTTCCCTAGAGGTCAGTCCTGGATCTGGTATTGCTAAATATCTTCATTAATGATTTGAATGATCAAATTGAGTGCACGCTTAGCAAATTTTCAGGTGACAACAAGTTGAGTGAAGTTGGAAATACTCTGGAAGGTAGGGCTAGGATCCAGAATGACCTGGATAGCCTGGAAAAAAGGCCTGCAATCAATCAGATGAGGTTAACAAGGACAAGCGTGAAGTCCTGCACTTGGGGCAAAACAATTATGTGTGCAAATACAGACCAGGAAATGACTGGTTAGGCTACAGTACTGCAGAGAGGGACCTGAGGGTACAGTGGACCATAAACAGAATATGAATTTGTATTAATAGCAGTGTAATTTGCAAATTAAGGGATATGTTTCTTTTGCTCTATTCAGCACTGATGAGGTCTTACCTTAAGTACTGTGTCCAGTTTGGGGCCCTACATTTCAAGACCGATATGGATAGTTTAGAAAGAGCACAGAGCAACAAAAATTATGAGTGGCCTGGGAGACAAGATTTTGAAGAAAGGTTGAAAGTGCTATGGTTGTTTAGAGTGGAGAGTGGAAGACTGAGGGGGGATTTGATAGCAGTCTTCAAATAGCTGAAAACAGTCTTCAAATACCTGAAAGGTAATTACAGTGAGGTTGGAGACAGACTATTCTCTGTGGCCACAGGGGACAGGACTAGGAGCAATGGCTTCAAGCTTCATCACGGGAAATTTAGGTTGGAGATTAGGAGGAACTTTCTGACAATGAGAATGTTCAAGCATTGGAACAGGCTACCTAAAGGAATTGTTAAATCTCCATCCATGGAAATTTTCAAAAGCAGGTTAGATAGACACTTGGTTAGGATGGCTTAGTTAGAGATGATCCTACCTTGAGCAGGGTGCTAGACTAGATGACCTCATGAGGTCCGTTCCAGCCTTACTTTTCTATGATTCCTATGATACTCTGTCTAAATTAAACAAATAGTAACATGAAGGCTTGCTTAGCTTAAAGTATAGAATGGATCCAAACCCTTTCCCTGGGTTGTTGCCATGGAAGCTAGCTCTGTCAGAGCTATACTTGCTCTCTGTGTGCTATGAATCAGGAGCAGCCAGATGGAAATGGATAATTCCTTTGGGTGCTATTCAGTGGATATAATGCCTATTTGATCAAGTATAAACGTTGCACTTTTACTGGTATAAGTGATTGGGAACCCATAATAGAACAGAAGTTCAGCCACATTGACTGATTTAAAAATAGTGGAACTTGGTCTAAGATTTGCACATTCCCCTCCACCCCCTCCCCAAAGAGTGAATGTGCATTCTGTTCACTACCGATATAAATTACTCTGCTTACAGAAAACTGTGTAACTTAATTCGATTCCACCTCAGGCTTTTTTAATGTCTGTACCAAGCCTATATGTATAAGTAGCAAGAATTGAATAAGTGGCATTCAAAAACATCTATGTAGTTTCTAAGTTTAGCAGAACTAATAAAGGTTGTTGCTATGTGCTGTAAATGGCTTCCAATGGTTGTTCTTTACATTGGGTGTATCTACACATTCAATTAACGTGCTGTAGGTAATGCGCATTAAATCTAGTACCTCCAGGTGTTTTTCTTGCTTCTTCCATGGGCTCCAAGAGTGTGTGTGGTGGGGGTGGTGCTTTAATTTGTGGAGCTCTGAGAGCTTCTATAATTAAAGCACCACCACATCTCGTGCTTCAGCATCCTGACACAGGAGGCTGCTGGAGTGTGGCAATTTCCATGCTCCAGCAGACTTGATTAATCAAGTCTGCTCCAATGTGCTGGAATTCCAGTGTGTCAGAGCAGACTCCCCACTTGTGTATAGATGCCCTCCATCATGAGGTACTGGAAAAAATGTGCGTTAGCCTATATTAATGTGCATTAGCTAAAGAGCACAGGTTTTTTTATAGTGCTTTAATGTGCATTAAAATAGGCTAAAACACATTAAAGTGCACATGTAGATGTGCACATTGGTCTTTCAAATAAGAGAGTCCAGAAAGGAGGTTGCATCTGGGGAGGTGTAATCGCTTCTGCTCTGTGCATTTAAAACCCTGGAAATGAGGTACATAACTACCTTGTCTGTGGACATGGCAGTACAGCAGGACAAGAGCAGCACTGGGGCACATGTGCAGGACCACTCTAGGATGGCTACATTGCCTCATTTCCAGAAACTCTGACTGATAGACATATTTTCAATTGTATCGCTCATGTCCACAGACAAAAGATCACTTGCTCAGCTTCATCAACCATTTCATTTGGACCTCTGTTCTGGCAGAGCACTTTGCTGTACTGGAACAGAATTTTGCAGGGCATGTGCAT
>NW_005841981.1:1984323-1998235 GCF_000455745.1 Alligator sinensis | reverse complement strand
TCCTGCTGGCATTTTCTTTGGTCTCTTTAGCTCCTGCCTCTTTCCACAAAGCCTCAGTCTTTCTGGATGGTCATGCATGTGACAGCAGATGGCTTATGTGCCAGTTTTAGAATTATGGGGTCATTTCCTTGACCATGTCATGACATAATAAACAGAGTCTGTAACTGGAGCAAAGGTGAAAAGGGAGAACTTAAAAAAAAAAGAGTGAAGATAGATTACAGTAGCATAAAATCTCCCAATTACATACATTCTCTCTTAAGGGGGAGAGAGAAAGTCAGGAGCAATACTGAAATGAATGACATTGATGAAGTTGTTATTTCTTTGCAGAGATGAATAAGGAAGGGGAAAAAAAGAAACTTGCATTCATGCAAATTTAATATTAGTATTATTGCCTTCCTAACAAGGGTAAATCTGAGTGGGTCCTCTATAAAAATGAAGCTTACAGGGAGTAAAGGCACTGAGATCTCCAGTTTTAAACTGTAGTTCAGTACACCAAGTAGTTTTGGAAATATGCCTGGTTACATTAATATGTCAGTTCTTTGTGTTGTGTTATGTAACTGGTTGTGCTGTAGCAGGCACAATGGAGCAGCAAGCCTGTAACGTTCCAAAAAAAAAAAAAAAAGCCCAATTGGGATTTCCCTGATGCTTTTGTTTTTTCATAACTGCCGTTTGTGATTTCACCAATGGGAAAGCATTTACTGTCCCTGAAACCTATGTTGGTAGGATTTTGAACATGATGCATAGATTAATTCTGGCCTACTTGCAAATCTGCTAGCATGATGAAAATGCAGAGTTAATGTTATGCAATACTGTGATGTCTGGAGACAAAATAAAACTGGGGTGTGACCTGGGTGGAAACCCAGTTGAGGTTAAGTTTGCTTTCATAAGCCAGAAATTCAGTTGGCCCAAATGTACAATATGAATGCAGCATTGAAGTGCAGAAGTGGTACAGCCATGATGGGGCTGGCCAGGGGGAAGGGCAGGGTGGGAGGAAGGGAGGCAGTGGGTGGTGGTCTGTGCTGAAACAGGGGGAGCAGTGTCAGGTTGGGAAGTAGCTAGAGATGGTAGCGTAGCCTGGGATGTAATCAGGGCATGAGGTGAGCAGGGGGGAAGTGGGGAGGGGAGCATGGTGTAGGGCTATTGCTGCAGTCAAGAAGGCTTGCCAACCCAAGAAAAAATGTTATTCGGACAATTACTAGCAGTGTAATGGAATTTAAATTTAGCCATCAGACCAGAGGATCTGGAGCCAGGAGGTCCTGGGTTCTGCTGTTCTCTGAGCCATATGTTTAGGGCCGATTTGTGCACAGTACTGAACACCTACTGACTGACACTCAAATTCTTGATTTGCAGCCCTGCCACTTCCACCTTCTTTAGCCAAATGCCTTGACTATAAATTTAGGTAAAAAGTATTGCTGACTCAAAAACCAGAGGCCATGGCTGAGTCCAGGTTTCTGGTCTAAATACATTACACATAACAATAATGAGTCTGAAGAGCCATTTACTGAGAACCCCATTCCACTAAGGTGTTAAGTTTTTGTTTGCTTGTTTTTTGGGAAAAAGTATTTAAGTGGCAATAGTGCTATTTTAGTATCAGGATCTAAATCAAGTACAGGTTATTAAAGAGATACTGCAAAGCAAAAATAAATGGAAAATTTAAAAAATCACATAAGGCACCTCTGAAGGATATCTTTTATATAATAAAATAAATAATGTTGTTTCTTAGCAATATTATGTTTAGTTAGCTGAGTAGAGGAGTCAGCAATAAAGGCTGGGCAATTCATGGAATTATACTCTAATAGCTGGTAACTCTAGAGCTTATGATCTCCTGGAATCCAGCCCAGTGTAACTTTCTTCAGGGCAAAGGGTATTTTTAAGAGTAAGGCAGGGGGAGGAGTTCTGACTGTCTTGATTGGAGGTCAAGCTTTGCGTATATAAATATGGTCTCACAGAATCCTGAAATCATAGAAAATGAGGACTGGAAGGGACCTGAGGAGGTCATCTAGTCCAACCCCCTGCTCAAAGCAGGACCATTCCCAACTAGATCATCCCAGCTTTGTCTAGCCAGGACTTAAAAACCTCTGAGGATGGAGGGTCCACAACTTCTCTGGGTAACATGTTCCAGTGTTTTACTAACCTCTGAGTGAAAAAGTTCTTCCTAATATCTAACCTAAATTTCCCTTGCTGCAACTTGAGGCCGTTGCTCCTTGTTCTGTCATCTGTCACCACTGAGAAGAGTCTAGCTCCATCCTCTTTCAAACCCCGCTTCAAGTAGTTGAAGGCTGCTATTAAATCCACTCTCAGTCTCCTCTTCTCTAGATTAAATAAACCCAGTTCCCTTGGCCTCTCTTCATCTGTCATGTGTCCCAGCCCCCTCACCATTTTTGTTGCCCTCCAATGGACTCTCTCCAATTTGTCCACATCCTTTCTATAATGTGGGCCCAAAACTGAACACAGTACTCCAGATGTGGCCTCACCAGTGCTGAATAGAAGGAAAGAATCACTTCCCTTGATCTACTGGCAACACTCCTACTAATGTGTCCCAGTATGTCATTAGCCTTCTTGGCAACAAGGAACACTGTTGGCTCATATTCAGCTTATATTTACTGTAACCTCCAGGTCCTTTTCTGCAGAGCTGCTGCCCAGCCAGTCAGACCCCTGCCTTGTACTGGTGCATGGGATTCTTCTGTCCTAAGTGCAGGACTTTGCACTGGTCCTTACTGAACGTCATGAGCTTTCTTTTGGCCCGGTCCTCCAAGGTCACTCTGAATCCTAACCCTACCCTCCAGTGCATCTACTATACCCCTCAGCTTGATGTCATCCGTGAACTTGCTGAGGGTGCAATCCATTTAATCTTCAAGATCATTAATGAAGATATCAAACAAAATGGGCCCCAGGACTGACCCCTGGGGTACTCCACTTGATACTTCTCTGAGTGATTCAAAGTCTGCTTTTCTGAAGTCCAGGGTCCATACTCTATTGCTCTCCTTTCTTCCTTATGTCAGAATCATGAACTCAGTCGTCTTGTGGTCACTGCTGCCCAACTTACCATCCACTTCTACACCCCCACCAATTCTTCCCTGTTTGTGAGCAGTAGGTCAAGAAGAGCACAGCCACTAGTTGGCCGCTCCAGCATTTGCACAAGGTAGTTGTCTCCAGCACTCTCCAAAAACTTCCTGGATTGCCTTCACACTGCTATATAGCCCTCCCAGTGTGATTAAAGTCCCCATGAGAACCAGGGCCTGTGATCTGGAAACTTCCACTAATTGTCTGAAGAAAGCCTCATCCACCACTTCCTCCTGGTCTGGTGGTCTATAGCAGACCCTCACCATGACATCATCCTTGTTGCTTTCTCCTCTGACCCTAACCCAGAGACTTTCAACAGGCCTATCTTCTGTTTCATACTGGAGCTCTGAGCAATCGTACGGCTCTTGTACAGAAAGTGCAGTTCCTTCTCCTCTTCTCCCCTGCTTGTCCTTCCTGAACAGTTTATACCCATGCATGACAATACTTCAGGCATGCAAGCTCCCACCAAGTCTTTGTTATTCCAATCGCATCATAGTTTCATGACTGTGCAAGGACTTACAATTCTTCCTGCTTGTTTCCCAGGCTCCTTGCATTTGTGTATAGGCACTTAGGTAATTAATCGATTGTCCTGATTTCTCAGGAAGTATGAGAACACCTCCCTTGTGGCTTCCTCTTGCTTGCTCTTCCTCCAGGTCACCCACTTCCCCACCTACCTCAGGGCTTTGGTGTCCATCCCCCAGCAAACCTAATTTAAAGCCCTCCTCACTATGTTAGTGAGCCTGTCTGTGAAGATGCTTTTCTCTTGTCAGGTGGATCCTGTCTCTTCTTGAAACAACATCTCATGGTCAAAGAAGGCAAAGCCTTGCTGGTGACACCCACCTGCACAGCCATGCATTGATCTACAGGATGCACCCACTCCTGCTGGGGCCTTCTCAGTGTCTCTCCCAGGCCTGTGTTCAAATCTCCTTGCCTAGCCAGTCCAAATCTACCATCATCTGATTTTAGTCTCACCTAATCCACTGGCTCCTTGTCCCCTCCCTCAGTTTTCCTAAGGTTGGTTCAGCTCATTTGCACCAGTCTTCTTTCCTCTCCACTCCTAGCAGTGGTGGGAAATGAGAATTTAGAAAAGAAAGATTTCCTAGTCCCAGTTGAAGAGCCTAATTCCATCCCATGGTTCAGCAGCCCAGAGCTGTATGTGTAGAAAAAGTCCTATGTAGCCCTAGGCTGGAACGCTCCTGTTGTGTACAGATTTTTCATGGAATTTAGCTATGAACTTCTAGCAAGTCTGTACCGAGCATTTGTAAACAGATTTTTCAGTCTGGTAACTTGGCTACATTTGAACTGTTTTTTATAGGCACAGTAAGTCGCATACTCCTGTCACAAGATTTTGCCATGTCTTTGTTCCAAGGAACGTTGGTGCTAGACCTTCTACGATAGAAGATAATCAGAATTTTCAAACGTGAACCAGAAAAGGACTCTTCCTTGCCTGACTCTCCGAAAAGGTTAAACTATTTTGGCTAAAGCTGATACTGAGATTTAAAATTTCAGCCCAAGTGGTTAACATTTCACAAAGTTACAAGCAACTGAAAACTGGCTGTTATAATGATGAGTATTAGGCACCTTTAACAAGAGCTATATAATCAGACCATGTGTGCCATGGCTAAGTTTTGTTCCTTCCTTTACACATATCAGGGTGATACTTTTCTTGAACTTCCGTAACAAAAAGCCCTCCTACTGCTCTCCCTCTTGACTGTTGATTTTGCTGGTTAAAATCAGTATCTGAAGGTAACAGAAGAGTTAAATTTAATTCTATGGAAGATTCCAAAGTATTTGTACTAATTCAGTGATGACTTACAGCTAGCACAGACCTAGTACAATTTTACCAATTTCTGCCAGTGGTGAATTAGGACAATTATCTGATTTTCTATTTCTAGAGATGACCGTAGCAGGGTGTGGGGCCCAGGACAAATCAACTTGTGCGGGGCCTGGATGTGGCGGCGGTGGTGGGGGGTGGTGACAGGCTGGACATGAAGTGGGCCTGGCTCTGTGGGGCCCCCCAAAGCACAGGGCCTGAGGCGGTCGCCCCGATTTGCCCCCCACCGCCAGGGACAGCCCTGTCTATTTCCAGATGCCACAACTTCTTGCCTTTCATTTATCAAGGTTTCCTACATATCTGTTCTAATGAATACCACCTGCTACTTGAAAAATCATTGTCACTTCTCTCTGTGGGTACTTCTTTCTGTGCTGCAAAATACCAAATATCTCTTGTGAAGTGCTGAACAGTCTTCTATCCCAATGAAGCAGGAGGACTTGAAGGAATTCACCACTATATAGGAAGTGCTCAGCTTCATGATGAATTAAGTCCCAACAGAACAAAGTTTATCTTGTCTCTTTAATGTAATCTGTTGTCATTTTTCCTGATATACTTATATATTTGCTTTGCAGACACTATTTCTGTTGATCATTTGAAACTTTGGCAAGTATCTGAGTATAAAATGAAGCATTAGGCACATTGTCAGAACTGACTGATGCCTGCATACCAGATGTGGATTAACTGTTACATATGTAGTTCATGCCATCATTTCCCTGAAAATGTAAGGTCAAATAAAATGCTAATTTAAAACACTTATTCATAATCATTTACATAGAACAACATGAAACAAGATACGTTTTAAAATGTCATACATTAACCAGTGGGAGCCAATCTTTTTGGCAGGAGTGCCACAAATCTGCCCCACACCTTCCCCAGGTGCCACTCCAATCTCCTTCCCTTGCCTGCTCTGCTGCTCTGCTTTCTGCTTCCTTCTCTCTGCTCCCTGCCTGATTTGTTGCTCTGCCTTCTGCTCCCTGCCCAATCTGCTGCTGTGCTGCCTGTCTTCTCCCAGATCAGCCTGGTACCATACACAGAGGCTGCCCATGCCAGTTGTGGCATCTATGCAGGCATCCTTTTGCCAGCATAGTGCTAGTTTAATTTTATGGGGAAAATCCTCTGACATAAGGATATCGAAAATGTTCAAATTTTCCATTATGATTGTTTTGCATAAATTAAATTTTTACTGTGTTTTTCACATGAAGGTTTGTATAGTGCCATACTAGCTATGCTATCAAATAGCAACCAATGAATCCATGATCAAATTGAAACTCAAGGAAGATTTAATTAACTCACAATCTTTGGTCTTTGGCTCAGTTTGTACATCCAGCTCTGATATTTAGGCTAAGTACAGATATTCGGGGCATTAGGGTGAGGTTAAATTGATTCAAAATCACTGCCCGATATTAGGTAAGTCAGGATGGTGGGGGCTAGTGGGGAGTTTCAGGGCTGCTGGGGCATGGGGGGAGGCATGACCCATGAGGGGTGGGGGGCAGGTGTGACCCGTGGGTGGGGCAGGCATGACCTGTGGGTGGGCTGGGCAGGGCTTGCACAATCCATGAGTGGGGGGGCAGGCATGACCTGTGGGTGGGGTGGGGTCCCTCCCTGGGGTCCCTCCCCATAGCAAAACTATACCCCCATTCCTCCTGGCATTGGGACTTACTTGCTCAGCTCTGGCAGTGGCAAACGCTCCAGATAAAAGTGACTGCACTTTGAGCAGCTTGTGGGATGGGGGTTGAGAGGGCTGGGTGCGGGGGGGAGTGTAAGGGGCCAGGGGAGCAAAAAATAGCTCAGTGTTGTGGGGAAGAAGGGTGAAAAGAGCAGCCCTGGGATTGGGGCCAGTGGCTGGGTTTTCCCAGCCCTGGGGCTGCGCAGGGAAAGTGTACAAAAGTCCCATGCAGAAATCAAATATGACATAAGTGACAGAAGTTCCATTTGACATAAATAAGTTTGGAATTACATAGATCTAAATTCACCTTAAACCAGGTTCTGCCATTTTTAGACCAGTCTGTGTGCATGGAATTTCTGTACAGTTACAGGTTTAGACTGAGACCAGGTCTGTAAGTATAAGGTCAGCACCAGGATGAGCTAAGTTTAAATCAGATGACCATTTAAAACCCAATTTAGCCTCTCCAAATGTCTGTACTTAGCCATAGAGGATGAATTTTCCTGGTTTTTCCACAGCAGGTAGTTTCATTATTGATTATTAATAATAATCAATTATTAATAATAATAATTATACTGTTGTTATTACAAGATATGTATGTCATTATTTATTGCATTTGGCAATTAATAGTACTATCAATTACTAATAGTGCTTTACAAAATATAGACTAAAATGCACACACTGCCCCAAGGACTGTCAGACAAAAGCAAACAGAGCCAGTTTTAGTGAAGGAATGGTATGGAGACTTCATTTATCAAAAGACCTGTTTGGGATGAGCAGGGATCCTGGTTTTCTCTGATTTAAAAATACCCCCAATTTTCGTTTGAAAAAAATCACAAATCCACATTTTTCCATGATTTAGATGAAACACCACTAATGTGTGTGTGTGTGTGTGTGTGTGTGTGTGTGTGTGTGTGTGCAAGCACGCGTGCGCTTCATTTTAATATAGTGGAGTTTCCTTTAACCGATGGGGCATCAAGAAACAAGTAAGAATACAAAAAAGAAGGGGTGGAGAGAGTAAGAAACTAGATTGTCTTCCCAGTCTTGAGGGAAAAGCATTATTGGAAAAAATTAGATTAGAGATGAAAATGTTGCAGTGTTGGATGTCAAGAGTTCAAGAGATTTCAGTGCAGTCAGCAAAAGGAAGTCAATGAATGAATTCAGAGAAATTGAGATATGCTCCAAGTGGAAAACTGGGAGGATTATTTTACCCAAATTGTTTTAGGTGGACTGCAAGAAAGGAAGTAGAATATATAACTCAGTTCATTTTTACATAAATTAGACTCAAACAAATTTATCTTGTGTTGGAAGTCAAAGGTTCGCTAACTTTTGTCAAGGGTCCAACGTCTAATCTTGGGGCATCATGAGGACTTTTCATTAATCATTGCCAGGAACTGTTTTTGTGTATGATGTCACTGCATTTCAAAAGCAACAACATTTGCTCTTAAGAAGTAGCTTTATGAGCTGATAAATCATCTCTGGTAGGGACAGGTTTAAAAAACACACTGACGAATATCAGTGCCACCATTGCTTCAGCACTAGCAGATCAAAGTTTTGACACTGCTGTGAGTAAATTATCAGCAAACCACCATACTCTGGGAAACGATTTACACAGTATAAAACATTAATCCACTATGATATATGGCTCTTCACTCTTAAGCTTATATTTACCTTGATTACATAAGGGGAATTTTCAAATGTAAATGCCAAATATGTCTGCCAACATTTCCCATGTGTAAAAAAATCAAATAGCTGCATACCTAGGAAGCCTTTGCACATGTAAATCCCATGTACAAATAATTTGCAATATTTCAAATATTTGAAAGTTGCAACTTTCAAACTGTGCTCTTCCAGGAAGAGCACACACCAACTGCTGCAGCTTCCTGAGCCTGACGAAGGGTTTTTGAACCCGAAAGCTTGCTTAATAACTATTCTCCAACCATTTGGGTTGGTCTAATAAAAGATATCAAATTCACCCAAGGAACCTTGTCTGCCTAAAACTCTTTAGGGGCATCTTTAGGGTGTCCTTGTACCACTTCTTTGGTGTGCCATGAAAGCATACAAGCTTATTTAGCTTCCATTTAAAGGCAAGTGCCCACTTCCCCTAATAGTCTTTGAGTCTGTATCTGTACCTATTTTGGACTTCAGTATAAAGATGAAGGACATGAATTTGTTCCAGTCTCATGTCTTTTTTTAGGAATTCTTTAAGACTTCAGTGCCAAAAAATAACTGGCAGCACATTGCTCTTTTCTGATCATAATTCTACTTCCTAGGGAGATTTAAATTAATTATATGCATCTTGGCATGTATACATCCAAAATGTTCTCCTTACTCCATTGCCTGACAGTTTGCATTGGCGATAGTCACAGAGGATCTACACATAGACTAGAATCTTTTTGGGCATCAGGAGCTTTGGCATAAGGAGCAGCAGCTGGAGTAGATGATCTGGAAGCAATTCAGATTCCCCTTTCCTATCAACATCTTGGTAGTGTCCTTTACTGTAAATGGCATAATGCCACATTAAATGTACTCTGTATCTGGGTTTAAAATGTGCTTTAATTGTTTGTAACATTATTAATAAAAAGATTTGAAAATCTGAGTGTTTTTAATTCACCTAATGTTCTCATTTGTATAGAAAGTCATGCAAACATAGTTGACAAGCTTTACAGCATAACTGGAAAGATAAGATCTGAATTTCAAAATACTTGCACTCTAGTGTTTGGGGGTGATATAAAGAATGTGTATAACAATGGGACAGAGCATGGAAAAACAAGCAGTGCATTCTCAACTACACACAAACAGTTCAAAATACAAGCATGAGCACAAGTATCTGAATAGACACTATAGTTAAAGATATACAATCAAGAATATGCAATTTAAAAAAGCAATTTGGATATATCAAATGCTAAGCACATATGGTTTTAGAAACTGACAGCAGCTTACATGATGCAGTCACTGTTCCTGACATTTATAATTTATTATAGGATTCCATCTATTTTTAAATCATCTGGACGGGTTGTGCTGAATTGCACATATACTCATCATATGACTTCCTTCAACTCATCACTGACATTAGATCCTGCTATACTAGTTTGAGCTTCCTGAGCTGAACTTGCAACTTGCAAATAAGATCATTGGGTAGAGGTTAACTAATGTTTATCGAATGATTTGAAGGGTGTAAGCCTAATTCTCCACTACCATTGACCTTGTGTAGTTATTTAAATCCCTGAAAACTGGACCTATTATATTTTCTTCTTTAGATATACCAAGAGCACTAGGAAGTAGTGTGGATAATGGGAAACCGACTTGGCATGAGAGGGCTCCCAAAGCAGGGGGATAGTTTGGAGTTCTGAAGTGCTCTGGTGGTTCTTGACTGCAAAATGGTCTGTTGTGGGCTGCTGTTAAAGGCTTGTGACAGCTTTAACTTACTCTGGGGCTATAGAGTCTTCAGCAGATCTCAAATAAATGGTATATAGCTACTTTTTTTCCAAACCTCTTTACTTCTGTACTGAGCATTGTTTATTTGGAATGGAGAGAAGTCCAAAGTAGGTATAAAACTCTGCATCACAATTCTTTTCAGGACTCGTAAGGTCATGTAAGTGCTTAGCAGCCTAGCTCCAACCTCCTGTAACAGGGGGCTTCCTCAGGGCCAGTCTACCAATGGCCCATCCACCCATTTCTGGGCCAACCACCTGCCTTCTCACCTGCCATGCCTTGATGATCTATAATTATTATATTAATTAGGCAGGAGGCTTCCCATTTCTTGCCCCAGTGCCAGGGGGTGCTATCTGAGACTCTTTTCCTCCCCTACATTGCAGCCCAAGCCTCGCAGATGGCATCCACTGTTCTTATCATCACCGGCCCCACACTGGGCCCCAGAATCCTCCAATCCGGACCCCAACCGGATCCCTCCAATCAGGCAGCCTACTCCATCTTCATTCAGAGCTGCCTAGCTCCCTGAACTCTTTCCTCTCTCAGGTGTGGTCCCCCCTGAGACCTTTGGCCACACAGGCCCTGGCCTCACCTCCAAGGACAGTCAGAAACCCCAGGCCCTCAGCTCTGGGCATCCCTTGCGGTGGGCCTCTGGCCCTTTTGACCGTTCTGGTCCTGGCCCCAGCACTGAGCAGTCGAGGGTATTCTAAGTAGGGCTTCTGAGTCTATAGCCCACTCTCTAACCTAGGTCCACCCTCTTGGCCCTACCATGGGGTAACCCACCTGGTTGTGGGAGCTGGGGTTATTAAGGCACCGTGACCTGCCTTTCACCAGGGTGGTAACTGGCCTGGTATTTCCTGGGGACTGCCACACCACTGGGAGCCCCACCAGGCCACCCACTCATGGCAGGGTGCAGTTTTAGGCCATGCTCAGGACCAGGAGCCTCCAAGCCATCCCCTACAGCTCCTGCCCTTACCTCCAGGATGTTGCATTCAGCCTTGCAGCCAGGCGATGTGTTTATAGCTCAGCCCTTAAAGTGGCAGGCACCAACAGTGCCCTGCCACACCTCCCAAAAATCCCAAAGGCACTTTCCTCAGAAAGACCAAAAATTAAATTATGTTCAAGCAAGTTCAGTGTGTCTAGATAAAGCCATTTTAGAGTTGTGTTGAGCCAATAAAATAATTTGGAAAGTTTTAAAAAGAATAGATGATGGATGTTGCTATGGTCGGAGCCAGGCCCTCAGATGGCTTGTATTGCTGTAGTACATTGAACTCCACATTTCTTTATACTAGATGATGATCTGGCTCCTGTCTTAAGTTTTCCAGGAAGAACGTTGTGACTTTCTCCCTCTTGGATTAAGTGCTGTGGATACTTGTTAAGAATTTTGAAAATTGGGTGGGAACATTTTAAAAACCAACCTTCTAATACAGTTTTGCTTAACTTTATCTCTGAAGGTTGTGTTGCTTCTCCATAATCATCAGATACAATAGCATATTAACCATAAAGAAAAATGGTGGTTAATTTGCAAAAGCAGAGTGACTACAGAAGAAAATATGAATTAGGCTGGTGCACGCTCTCTCTCTCTTTCACGTGCGCAAGTGCCGGAATTACAAAGTATTTTTTGTTAACAGGAACACAGTTTGTTCACGCCTCTCCAGATTTGAAAGTAGGAGAAAAATCCTGCTGAGTTCCAGGAAAATCCTAGTGAGTTTCAAGAACCTGGGCAAGGTCTGAAAATCTCTCCATCAGGGACAAACAACATGCTAAAAATTCTGTTTTGTTCTTTCAATGGTTGCAGGCTACTGAGACTCCCTGAACAAGCTCAGGAAGCTATTGATAGAGTGTATGAGCTTCAAGATCCTGTTGCTAGGAAATAAGATCTGTACCTCTGTAGGATTTAGGAGCTGCTTCCTGAGCCTAAATGTCAACATGTTTGGTTTGGTTTTTTTTATCATGCATATTAAACTTTAAAAATGCTTGCCTTTGTGAGTGCTATTAATGGAAATCTACATCCAGGTGTTTCAGAGGGTGACTCACTCAGCTAGACTGTACTGAATATCTCCCTGATGTTCTGTACTAGAAATATGGTCTATACTGCATTTCATCAGTAACACTACTTTTACTGCAACTGTTACGTGGTGAAACAAATGAATTGCAATTTATATGTAGTTACATCAATGGACATATTTCCTAGTGTACAATGAGCCACATAATTGTGCATACTTAAAAATAATGATTTAATTGTGGTAAGAAGGTCCTAGTATTGTTAAGAGTGTAGAAGTCCAAAATATGGATTAAGAGCAAAAATTCTAAATCCAGAAGAAGTCACCAGGAATAAACAATGTGTGATTCTATATACATTGTGAGGCAAATCATAGATCCTTTAAAGTCAACAGAAATGTTGCCTTTGATTTCAGTAAAACCAGGAGCTATCCAAGTATAACTGAGACAAAAGGGAGCCTTTTATAGCCTTGGCATTTTCCATGGAATCAAACCCTCCCTTACCAACAATTTAACTTCTGAGAATTTTGGCAGAAATACCTGGTTATTTATTCGTCCCAAACCTCTCACTTTGCCAAAAACTGATTTTTCATCATTCATATTCATATTTAATTTAGTATTAACATACATACACGTATTTTGAATTGTTAAATTAAAAGAAGTGAGCTTTCTAAAAGAAGCTGCCCTTGAATTTTGAGTCTCCAGAACTCAGGCTTAGGCTCCAGGGGTATCCTGAGAGGGCTTTCTCAAGATAGATCACAGCAGAACAATGTGATACTATGAAGACCAGATTAATTGAAACTGTCAAATAAAAAATATGAGAATGCCTAAAATAATAATAATAATCCATAATTCTGTATTGGCATTTCTCAGCACTGTTCTCTTCTTTTTGCCCTGAGGAAGTTTAAATGAGATCTTAATTTCTTAATTGTTCCTAATAATCCAAAGGGTCTTGACCTTGCCGCTGTGTCACCAAGACAAGGCCAAACCCTGTGTCCTTAATTAAGTGGGCATCATCCCTTCTGTGTGTTGGTATGTGAATAGAATGAAAATTCTTTAGATGTCCATCAGTTCCACCTCTCCTCCATATTTTCCTCATTCCCTTGGTGTGTGTGGAAGCCCTCTACGTCCACACATGCAAGCATGTGTGCTTGCAGCAGCTCAAATAGAAGCGGTGCAAATTTGAGCCGGGGCTTTTTGCCTCAGCGCATGTGCCTGGATATGCACTTTGATGTGGGGAAAATTGTGCCACTTGGGGCAAAATAACTCTGCCTGGCTCCTCCCAGATCTGCAGCCAGGGGAAGCTAGAGCCCAGGGCCAGCACCTGTGCTGTCCCCATCAATGCAAAAAGTTTCCCTGGCAAGTAGCTCAGGACTACTCTCAGAACCTTCTGGTGCCCAGCCAATTGGTACCTGGGGACACTACCCCTTGTGCCAGCTGGACTGCTGAAGTAGCCCTGAGGGTTCCCTGCACCCTTTACCCACTGCAGCAGTCTGGCAGTGGGGCTGCTGCCTGGCTGTGACTTGCTGCACACCTGTCAGACCCGGATTGGATGGGTATTACTTGGCCAGTAGGTGTATCTGCCCCTCGGGGCCAGCTGCCAGTGGGCTGTGGCTGCAGAATTGGCCTTTGTGTGGCACTACTGCCATGTGTGCCCCTGCCTGGCCATCAGGGCAGTTATCTCCTGGAAGATACTTCCAATGTGGTGGCCTGCTTTAAACTGTCAAGGCATGTTCTCCTGGCCCCAATTGGCCAGGTGGTCAGGCACCTCCAGCTGGGTCCAAAGTGCCAGCTCTGAGCAGGCTCCTCTGCCTGGGTCCTGCCACTGGCCTCCCCAGCAGCAATTCTGGTGTTCCCTGTTTGAAAACTGAAAAATCCCTGATAAAAAAATCCCAAAGTCACTCTGTCACTCACCCCCC
>NW_005841981.1:1966258-1984237 GCF_000455745.1 Alligator sinensis | reverse complement strand
CGGCAGTAGCAGCTGCTGTGGGGGGCTGTGGAGCTTCCTGTCAGAGCCCCCTCATGCAGCACAGGATAGCAGGGGGCAGCGGGACCTGGCCCCAGCCTCCTGGCACCCGTACTGCCACTGACCCTGCCCAATCCTGCGGGTGTGGCCAGGGTCTGCAGGACACTGTGTGGCTCCATACACTGCTGGGCAGCTGGCACCGCTGCGGCTGTCACCTGGGCCCCAAGCTGCACTAGCGGGGGGCTCTGCCACATGGCCCCAGTGACCCCAATGGCAGCTGCTACTGCTGGTGTGTGTGGGTTTTTGGGGTTTTTTTTAAATTGCTGATGCTGGGGCTGGGTGGGGAAGCAATTGCAGGGGGCTCAGAGGGCGGGCAGGGGATGGGACCGGGCAGGGCAGTGATGGTGGGGAAGGGGGGGGAAGGGGTCGGTTAGGGCAGGCATGGGGGGCATCGGGGGCAGGTGGGGGATGGGGTTGGGCAGGACAGTGATCCAGGGGGCTGGGAGAGCAGGCAGAGCTAGCAGGAGTTCCCCCATGGTCCCCTCCCCCCTCCTTCACTCCCCCACCCCCTACTTACCAGCAGGAGTCCAGGTCCACTCCCTGCAGCTGGCACGCTGCCTACCCTGCATGGGCAGGCAGCATGCTTCAGCACCGGAGTGAGGGCCAGCCATAGAGATGCTCTGCCTAGATATCAGAGCATCTCTGTGGAGGACCAAGCCTCCGGCTTCCTCAGGGCACAGTCCCGGACCTGACCTGCTTTTTTCCCCCATGTTTTTTTTTTCCTTTGGCTATCTAGGGGTCTAATTTTGGCCCTGTGTTGCAAATCTGCAGCATAGGGAACATTTTTTTGTTCCCGCACGTAACTCTTTCAGCATCTCAAAGGGTTTTGAGGTGCTGCGAGACACATGTGCATACTTCTTGTGGATGCGCCCTATGGGTTTGAAGATCTTCATACAGTAGTGTAATGGTAGGTGGGTGAGTTAGGCACCAGACCCAGCTGCTGATTTAGAGGGTGGGGAAGAATGGCAGCTGCTGCTGCTGCAATTGCTTGTTTTGCCTGTGTTCAAATGTGAGAGGTGTATGGGTGGAGTTGGAATGCCCTTTCACTAAACAAAATATAGAGAGTTACTTTGCTTTCCCTGCAGCAGAACCCTCTTGAGAGTGTTTTTTGGGTGGGTCTCCATTGGCTCTCCTTAGATGATTGCAATATCCTGAGCATAGGCCTCCTATACGTTTGATAGCAGAGCACATACCTTGCTGCCCAACATAATAGTAAAGAGACAATTCCATCAGGGGACCCTGGTCATCTGTCTCTGCAGGAAGAAAAAATCTTTGACGGAATCAATCTTTACTTGGATAAAATATCCACGCATTTCAGGGGGAGAGTAAAGAACTGATTTATCCCGTGATTATTAAGGTTAGCAGAAGCTGGGCTCCTACCATACAAACAAAGGGCTTTCAACATGAAGCAGCATCCTCTGTGCATGCTTACAGTATTGTTTACCCCAACAGTTCAAAAATCTTGAATTGGGTCATGAGATTGCCTCCTGAGACTTCTAAAAATAGCTTGTGATTTTTTTGCTTTCTGCTGTTATAGCCATTAGAGACTGTATTAGTGACCAGGCTGAAACTTACATTTCTAAAAAGAAAGCTGAGATGCTCACCTAAGCACATAATTGCAGGAACTGGGGCTTTAAAATATGAGTGCAAAATACTGTAAGACTCCCTATTAAATCAGAAGAGTTGAAAACATCATTTTCTGAAAGTTGGTTTTTTTCCCTGTTTGATGCTTTTCTAGTTGTTTCTTGAAATAGTAAATGGGCTTTACAGTGCTCAGATACCAGAGTGGAGAGAGAGACTCTGTGTGTGTGTGTGTGTGTGTGTGTGTGTGTGTGTGTTTATAAACAGACAATATTCTTAGCTCTGTTACATGTACAGAGTTTCTACTGCTGCCAGAAATTTTTGTGAAAAAAAATGGAAGGTTGACTACATGTCAAGGCCTTTGGGGAAATTTCATTATATTTTGAATTGTTAACATTAATAAATTAAATCAATTTCCCATAGAAATTTTGTTTGATTAATATCATTCCTTACTGTTAATCATAGATTCCTATCCATATACAACTCATGCAAAGATGTTGGATATAGCGCCCACACAGCCAGTTTTAAACCCGTGGCAGCTTAATACATGTGATGGTGAGGTGTTTTAAGTATAGCAGCTCTCTGGGAACTGCTCTAATTAAAACGCTCCCCCACCCCTGGGCATGTATATAGGCAGTGTCTGAAACAGGGTAGGATTTGGGTTTTTAAATGTGTTTATTTGCTTGTTTACAAGGCTGTGCTTTACTTGGGAGGACTGGCTGAGGAGTTCTTTAGGAAGCGAACCCTTTTGCAGAAGCGAGCAGGCTTAGCAACCTGCCTACGGGACCTGGAAAATACTGTAGATAATGAGAAAATTATCTTCTTACCAGATGAAATAGTTTTTCATGATATTCTTTTACTAATTTCTGCACCTTAATGACAACTGCATTTGTCTTTGTAGAGACAGATGTTTTACCTGTTGAATACTAGGGAAGGAAATGCTAACAGAGACTAAGTGAGCAATATTGCTTATATTTGGTAAATAATTTACTAAAAAGTATTCAATCAGGCATAATTATATAGAAAGAAATTCTGAATGATGGAGCATTTGTTTTCTTGGCTGATCATATCTGAAATCCATTGTTTCTTTTTCTCACATGCAGTGGTTTGAAAAATAGCTAGAAGTAAACCTCTGGAGTGCAGGGCAATGTTTAAGCACCATAGTACCAATTACAGGCCAGAGAGGTCACATAGCTTGCTTAATTCCACTGTACTTGAAACATTATTTTAATTTTAATGCTTTATAATTATATCAATAAAATGTGTTAACATTATGGTAATGTTTGGTTACAGTAACTTTATGGTAATAACAGTAATGTTGTTTAAAATTATGCTAGGTTATTTCTAATGTAATAGATATGACAATATCTCAAGGTTGCAATGATTAATGGGGCATTATATTATAAAAAATTAATCTTGTCATAAGCAAATGACAAATTATCATTTGAAATCTTTTTGCTAATATTACCATATATCATTTTTTACACATAGAGAACAGTGTCATGGTGATCTGTTTTCTTAGTGAATTTATTTTTTTTCCGTGTTATTGCTCAAAGATTATTCTAACCCACAGTGCTAAGGAGCAATTGGATGTTATGGTGATGAGCTCTCTGGAAAAACATTAACAGATTCATTACTACTAGCTATATCAACAGCTTACTATATATGTGTGTGTGTATGTGTGTGTGTATATATTTAATCGGAATAGTGGGGGCACAAATCTTAACAACAATGTCAATGCGGGTGGAACTGGATTTTAAACCTGTGCCTGTTCACGTTTTCTCTGGTTGTTTGTTTTGTATGTGGTTGTACACCTACAGAGTTAACAGGGACGGCATCAGGGCAGTGAAAACTGTACAACTGCAGCACAGATCCAAGTTGCACTAGTAGCCATGAAAGCGCCTTGCAGCTGTCAATTTTAAGGCAACTATTAGTATGCTGTCTAGTAAAGGGTGAAGGGCTGATACTGAAGCTTTGAGCAGGGCCCCAAAAGGTAGGGAAATTCAGATGAGGAATTCTGTTAATACCAAGTAAATCAGAGCAGAGAAGGACAATTCAATACACACTACTCAGTTAATGAACATTTTGTATTTTTATGCTTTTAGTTTTGTTTTTGAGAGGAGGAAGCAAGTACCTTGCAAGCTTTGTATGTATATAAAACTTAAATTCTTTAGTAGGGTGCACTCACATGTTTGGAGAAGTTTGGAACTCCCAAATGTCAGTAAGTTCATTTAACACAGCTGTCTAATAGTAAATCTAGAGTTAAATTGGAAAGGCATAAATGGCAAGCATATAGAGCTATTTGCCAAATAGCCTCATAACAAACTTTACTTCTAAGAGGATCAAACATCCTCATTCCTGAGACTGAATGCTGAACGCTGTGGTAGGGTAACTTAACTACGTGCTTTGGCAGACAATCTTGCCTTTAAAGAGAGACCATATTTTTTAAAAGATGAGTACAAATACACAGTGAATATTGAATTCAGCTGTTGGGTTTCATTGAGGTCATACTCAGAAGACAAACTGAACACTTGAATAAATGAGGAAACTTCAGACAGCAGAACTCTTCTTTCGTTACAAGCTTCTGTTTGAAAATGTTTTACCGACAATCTAGACTATGATACCTCTATGATTTGCGGTATGTTTTTTCAGCACTAGGGGAAAAATTACAACAGAAAAAAATTACAAGACTTGTATCTGAAGCATTTTATGGACTGACAGAAGGTTTATTATTGTTCAATAATATTAACTGCTTGGCACAGAGAGAGATTTATTGGAACTATTCTGATATCAAGGAGCTTCTGCAAACAAAAATAGATTTAAGATCTGAAGGACGTCCAGGACCATTTCAATGTCATGTACAAGTTTGGCAGTCCTCTTTACTTTGATTTATCTGCTCCCTTGCTGAGTCCATAGCCTCCACTGTTGGCTCCTTGCTTGTTTTCATAGCATTTATGGATTTATCTATCTATAAAAAGAGAACACATTATTATGGAATAATACTAAATGAAGGTCTCTCTTAAAATACATGAAACTCTCATTTTTTTCTTTTAAGTACCTTACTTAAAGAGTTTGTAATTATACAAATAAGCAGTACTATAATAAAAACATAAACAACAATCAGCTAACAAAACAAACATATAAAAACAGACTCTTACTCTAAATATAAATATAGATTTCACATACCTCTGCTGCATATAGCTGTATTTTCTTCAGTAGAATAAATTACTTCTGTCTGCAAAAAGTTTAAAAATTCAATATTATAATTATTTGGACCAAATATTCTGAATCTGTTCAGAGATTTGTTGTGTGTATATATATTTTAATTATATATTTATAAAATTATATATATTTTAACTCTATATATTTTAATTATGTCCCCAAATTTTCGGGGTAATTAATTCAGTGAACACAACTAAAAATGTGACCTTAGTAAATAATATGTTTGTATACGGCAGTCCTGACCACTTCTACATACTGTAACAACCTGGAATTTTTTTTCACTGTCTTTACAGCTTTTTCAACTTGTTTGCTTCATGCATTGACAGGATTTCATAGTCAGTTTCCATGTCTCTATTATACAGCTCAGTTAGTGAGGTCCCTCTTTTGTCTATGTTCCATAGTGAAGAAAAAAATTCAGAGAAAAATGCAATTTCAAAACGGCATGAATAGGTTGGGAGATTTGGGGGCAAGTATGACGCATAAAGTTAGACTCAATTCATTTCATGTTGATGGCATACTTCTAGTTTTTGGTCATAACTAAAACAATAATAAACATATTTAAAATGTATTTAATGTTATTTGTATCAATGATCCAACTGAATGAAATCCCCTTTAAATTGTTCTTTACAATTCATCTCTTTCACTATGATGAATAACTTGACAGTCGTTAGGCAGCTGGTAAACCATGACTATATTTCTGTGCTCTCTCTCTGTTGTAGCCACATATATAACTCTCAGCTAATAAAACCACATGTAAGCACAGGTTTTTCCCTTCCTTTGATTTTTTTGTATTTAAATGGTGAGCTCCTTGGGGTAGAAACATAGTGGGGCAGAGTCTCAAAGACCTACCACAATGTCAGTAATAAAGAAATCTAATGCTAATGAGCAGTCATGAACTATGTTTTGGTAATAGTTGGTTTAACAGAGATCCAAAAGTTCCTGTTACTTAAAAGGTGAAGGAGCAGTACAAAGAGCCTCAGGTGGGGAAAGCTGCTTACTATGAGCTGCCAGGGAACAGGAACTGGGGAACTTACCTGATGGAGGCACTTACCACAGAACTAGCTGTGTTGCAGTAGTACCATGGTGTAGAGCCTTGCACAGAAGCACAGCAGAGCAGCAGTAAGTCACCCTGAGGCTGAGCCAGCAGGCTGAATTTGGAAACACCTGTGGCAGCTCAGCAAGGTATGTGACCAGCAGGGGCAGGGCCAGGGAGGTACATAAACACAGGCCCTGAGCCAGGAGGGTAAGTCTAGCCCTGGAGGCAGCAACTCCAGATCAATGCAGGAGCAATCCTAGCTGGCATGGGGACCGTCTTGAAGGAAGATGAGCAAAGTGCTGATGCCCCACAGGGGAATGCTAAGGGAAGCTTTGCTATGCAGGTAGGTAGCCATTGCTTATGTTTGGACTCAGAGGGAGTTTGAGTTCAAAGAGGACCCGTGTGATGAGACTCTATATGGACTGAGAAACTTTTGTCAACCTACTTCCTCCACCATTGTGCACCATTGTACAGGTTTGTCTGTATCTATCTTCTTTTCTCTCAGCATCCTGAATCCCCTCCCTACCCTTTCCCTCCCCCTCCTCCCCTACCCCTGGGCTTAGTTGGCTAACATTGTATTATCTGTAGCCTAGTTGCGTTCCCCTCCTCACCCTCATCTCTCTTATGTTAGTCTCGCACTCAGGTTATCTGTATTTCCTTACTGGCTTTGTCATCTTTTTGGATTCCTAATTCTAAACATCTACTAATAAAATTCAGTTGTGTTTGCCAGATGGCTTACTCTTTGGTTGTAGTGTCAACCAGCAGTTTGAGAGTGGCTGAAAGGGGAGTGAGCAGAGGACATAGGGGAGTGCCTGAGGTGTGCTTGGTGGTTTAACCCACAGTAAGGTGCCAGGGGCATGCCAGCATTTAGAGCCTGGCTAAGGGCTTTGATTCAGGGCATGCCATAGCCTTAGGCTTGAGGGGGAGTTTTAAAGCCCAGAGAGAAAGACTGAAGCCTAGCTTGGGCAAGCACCAGGAGGCCAGTGCCTGAGGGAGGGCAGAGACAGCCCTCGAAGGGTGAAATCAGGGCCTGAGGCCCAGAACAGGGCCTACAGACAAAGCCAGAGCTGGCTCAGTGCCCAGGAAAAGAACAGAGACAAGGGCCAGGGTGGCCCAGGAGCCTAAGCAGGCTCAGCAAGTATATTTCCGAGGACAGGGCAAAGAAAGGTGGATTAGGCAGTTGAGGGCTGAAACTCAGGGCCCTTGTGCATGTGACAAAGGTTCCTTGTACACATGAGGAAAGTGCCTCTTTTAGTGTACCCATATCCTATAGCATAGTTCTTGAAAGTGTTGATTTATACCATTTTTAATAAGACTGTCCTCCTATAGTAAATTTATTGGGCAAAGAGACTGACTTCAATTCCTCTCCATTCAAGTCAATAAAAATAATTGCTTTCAGGCTGGCAATTGAACAGAGTTTTAGTATCATATCACTCTGAGACTTTATGCCAATTCCCTATTTTACTTCAACATTTGATATTTTTGTTTTATATGAGCATCCAAGCTTGCCTCAGTAAAAAGAGGCACAACCTCCATCAATCTGAAAGAGTAACAATTTGGAGGTTTAATGACCTTAGGTTTAACAGACAGAACTATCTATAAGGCAGGGTAGACATGTGATGGCTAGAAAGTGGTATTTAGAGGTTTGCTTTACTACATTAGAACAATAGTCCAGGGGAATGGCAAGGGTTCATGACAAAGATTCCTTCAAGGCCCACTGTGTCTGACACAGGCAAGCAGCAAGCAGACGCATAGGCTGGGTAACCGAAGACATGAACAGTGTACCCAAATAGAATTAAGGGACTCTACAGCACTGGCACCAGGTCACAGTGCCTACTGCAGAGCCCTTGGATTTCTGGTTTTGGTAAATGGATCAAATTAGAAAAAGCCCAAATTAAGATGTGTGCATGTGATGGGGTTGAGAAACAAAGGAATATACTGACAGGATAGAATGTGGATAGTATGACGACCCTAGAGACCAATCAATGATGCCCAGAGATGATGGGTCATCAGAGGAGGAGAAAGAAAACAAAAAGAGGGATTTCAGAGCAGAAAAGGGTCCCTGAGAGGGGAACCCAAGGCCACCATGGACAGAAAACATACCACCAGCCTGCCTTACCCACCCCACTGGGGGAGGGTGGAAGGGGGATGGGGTTTGGGGGTGGCCTTTGACCTCCAGGCTGCTAATATTTGACATTCAAGAAAGAACTTCAGGGTGAGGCTTGCATACTGGCTAGGTGTAGACTGTGACCGCTCTAGAACTGGTAGCTATAGAATTATTTGCATTATTCTTATTTGCTATCACTGTGTATCAATAAAATTTGCATATTTTCAAATGGAGAGGTTGTGGTCAGTCTGAGGGTTTGGGTCCAGCCAGAACAAGGTATTTATTTGGGTCATAAATCCAGTGCCAACAACATGTACCTTATAAACTAGCTAAATAAGATATATAGAGAGAGTATAAGCTTTCATGAACATGACCTCGATTCATGAAATGCAACATGCAGCATCTGATGAAGTGAGTTTGAGTTATTTAGTTAGTCTATAAAATGCATATCTACCCTGCCTTGCGCCTGATATCAGATTAATGCACAGTTAACTACCCCTCTATGTTCATGGATAGAACTACCTAGGTCAAGTCACAGGCTATACAATATCAAATGCTTAGCAAGTCCAGACCTCCCTTTATAAGTCTTTGTTCTAAACAAGCTGCTCACAGCTCTGACCTGTGCCCCGCCCCAGCTGGGCAGTGCCTGTTGGCACCCCTTTGCTTTGGTGGCCAGGGCAGTCACCCTACTCACCCCTCCCATCCCTTGCTATGGCACTGTATATTTCACTCTATTTTGCCACAGTTGTAAATGATTTGTAAACAGTTTGTAAATAATTTGTGATGTCTCTTACCAAGCAATCTAAACATATATTAATAAATTATTTAATTTGTTATCTATTCACTTTTGAATAGATATATCTGTATATTTCAAAATATTTGGCAGACGCCAAAATTGTATAGTTTGAATATTCTGAAATGGAGTACTCCATTCATTCAAATGCCTTCTGAGAGCATTCCAAATCAGATATCAAGGAATTAATGTTATGATTGAATTTGACAAAGCTTTATAAGAATAACTCATGTTGGGGGGGAAAAGTTTTTCTTTTTCATTGTTATTGATGGGATTTTAATGAAGGCTTTTAAATTTTATTTTCTGCTATGAGATGCACCAGAAATTGACATTACTGCAGGAAAAATCAGCAAAATCCCTGGAAATTTTCCTGAATACGGACTCTAAATTCTGGTGCTAAGTGAGATGCAACTGTGATTCCTTCAGTATTCTTTAAATACTGATTATATCACCAAATCCAATTGATCAAATAGACTCTGTCATGCTCAGGTAATTTTTGTTGAACTATAGTGTGTTTAATGATTAACTGCAACTTATTCTTCCCCTCACACATCCATCTGTGATCTTCCTTTCCACATTTGTTATCTTGGTAATTTAGCCCTTTCTACAAAATGAAGATGTTACCCAATGTGCATAGATTTGTGAGGTTATGAGTCTTAAAAATATTCACTGAGCTCTGTAGAAATTTCTGCTACTATGAATCAAAGGGCTCCTGTTCCCTTTTAAGTAGTTTTTATGAAATCCTTTGGGACAAGGATGGATTCATAATAATGCTAGAAAAAGTGTATTGAATCTCTGATTTCATTGGTAAATTAGATGCTATTTTATTATATTGAAAAAAACGCCTACTGAGCAAAGGTGTTAGAATTTGGGCTATTATTTCTATTTAATGGAGGAAAAAGTAAATATATTCTTTATTTTTATTTCAACGGAAAGACAGATCTTGGGAATTTATACACATACCTTTTCATGCCCAGATGCACTGGAGATCCAGCACATTGGAGCAGACTAGATTAATCAAGTCTGCTCTGCATGCAAGCTGACATGCATGGTGCTACATCGCTTGCAGTTGTATAAGCGGTGAAGTGTGTGTCAGCGTGGAGAAAATGGTGGCGGTGCACTTTTGAACTAAAACACTTTCTATGTATTTTAATTCAAGAGTGGACTGCTGCTATTTTCTGTGCACTGATGTGCATTTTGCTGCTTATACAACTGCAAGCAATGCAGTACCAGGTGCTTTTCAAAGTGCCCAGTGCTGCAGCCCTTGCACGTGTAAAAATGCCTAATTTTGATAACATTTATGTGAATAGCTTTATGAATGTATCTTGACCCATGAAGCAATGGGACTACTCTTTTGTGCAATGATATCCATCTGTATATTTTTTAACCAGATCAAGATGTAAATCTGTACTTGGATATACTTGTACTAATGCTATTAAAGTATTAAAAATGCAACCATTGATATAGTCCATTTACAGTGTATGGAACCTTCAGTACCAAACACCAGAAAGAAAACTTCTATGCATGGTAAAATCTTACATACACTGAAGTTTTCTTCCTGGTGTTTGGTACTGAAGGTTCCATACACTGTAAATGGACTATATCAATTGTTGCATTTTTCATGCATCTAGGAATTAGACATGATTGGGATTTGGTTAGCCATAGTCAAATTTTTTGGCACAGTTTGTAATTCAGCTCTGACAGCGGATGAATCACTGAGCATTTGCACCGGAGTTTATTGCTATGTGCTAATTGCATGTGTAGATGCATTGAGAGGGACACAAGCCTTCTGGCTTGTTTTCTTCCTGGTCCAATGTATCTCCTTGTCAGGGCGCACCTCACTGCCCCGCTCCTAGAGAGGGGAAAACTGCTGGGGAAAAGCCCTAGCAGTGATAATGAGTACAGCTGTGGGTTGCCAGGGTGACTAATAAGAGTCAGCTGCCTGTAGGGGGCAGGCCCTGGCTCCTATAAAGCCAAGAGTCAAGGCCAGGCTAGCAGTTCCCTGCCAGCAGCCAGAGAAGCAGGAGCTCCTGGAGTTAGGATGAAGAGAGAAGCCTAACAGCAGGTACCACTGGATCAGAGTTGAGCAATGTTAAGTTATAGCTAGGAGGCTTATGTTGTTATGGCCCAGTGCCTTATGTTTGAGTTATAGCCAGGAGGCTTGAGTTTATGTTCAGGCTTTGATATTACACTGGTGGTTTGGGTGAGGCTATAAGGGGTTGGAGGAGGCCTCATCAGGGACTCACAAGGGAGTGAGGACCCCAGCACCAGTAAGGGCGCAACTTACGGGGTGTGTAGACCCCAGGCCCAGAGAGGGGCGTTTTAAGAAGCCCCAGCATGGGCACAACGAGCCCCAGGAGGGGGCACTACTAGGAAGCCCGAGCGTGGGCATGGTGAGCCCCAGGAAGGGGGAGCGCTCTCTAGAGAAGCCCAGTGTGGGCACAACAAGTCCCAGAGAGAGGGGCAATTTTATTAGGGAGCCCAGCGTGGGCACAGTGAGCCCCAAAGAGGGGGCGGCACTATTAAGAAGCCCAAGGCGGGCACAACGAGCCCGAGAGGGGCAATATGTGAGGAGCTCAGGAGGGGCAGGACGAGCCCATTAACTGGCTAGCGCTGCAGAAAGAAAAGGGGTTAGCAGCACGGTGTGCCCAAGAGAAGGGCAGGGTGCTGTGGTGGACCCCAAGAAAAGGGGTTAGCAGCACGGTGTGCCCAAGAGAAGGGCAGGGTGCTGCGGTGGTCCCCAGGGAAAGGGGATAGCAGTACAGTGTCCCGGAAAAAGGGGAAGCAGCGCGGTGGGCCTGAAAGACCGGAGGCTCGATATAGAGTCCCAAAGTGAACAAGGGTCCCTGAGTGGGACAACACTTTTAGAGGAGGCCCCAGAGAAGAAGGGCAGCGCTAGAAAAGGCCCCAGAGAAGGGGGCAGCATTTTAGGAAGCCCAAGGTGGGCACGGTGAGCCCCGAAGAGGGGAGCGCCTTATGAGAGAAGGCCCCAGGGAAGGGGGGCCATATACGTATAGAGAGACACACCAACATCTAGGACATCTGCGAGGCTTGGGGCGTGGTATTAGGGGTTGGTAGGAGCCACGCGTAGCCCATAAGGCTAGGGTGCTTGGGGAGCACCCATCATACCAGGAGACCCCCAGGGGGGTCCGGGAACACACAGGGACAGAGGTCCCAGCTATCCATGCCCAGGGAGTCATAAAGCAGCCTCCCAACATATACTAAACAGCAAAGACGTGGTGGGCGAGAATCGAGGGTGCCCTTGGGCCGAATTGGCATGGAGAGAGGGCCTTAAGGAGATCACGGCCCTCCTGAAGGACCCCGCTGTGACACTCCCTCTCTTGACTTCCCAAGGGAACAGCTTCCAGAGGAGGGCTGGAGAGAAATATGACTAATACCTAACCTATGGCATGCTGTATAGAGCCTTTTGCTAAGAGATGCCAGTTTAAACCCTTTCCTTTCCCCCCACTTCTGGCAGGTACACCTGCAGGGTGATTCTGTTTCACTGCAGAGTGAAATATCATCTGAAACCTATATGTAAGTGCCAAAACCTGTAGTTATGTGACCGCAGGCATGCCATTTAGGCAAGTAAAGTGAAATAGGATTTAGCCCTTACTGTTTAATAGGTTTTGGGGGATGATTTTTTCCCCCCCACATATTCTCCACAGAGAATAAGGGCAAATCAGAAGAGAGAGTAACTAGCATAGAGAATAACTACCATAGCCTATACTAAGCCATTATATGACAATTGTAATTTATAATTAATATTGACCTGGGTCTTGCAAAAGTATTTTTTTCTTTGAAATGTTTCCAAGTCTTTCTTTGTGTCCCCAGAAACAAGATTGCTGCAGTGGCAGAAAGATTTCTTGCTGTAGAAGGAGACGGGATAAAATAATGTAAAAAGATTGTGAAAAATTTAATATAGTGAGCTTGTTTGGATTTTTTGCTGTCAAATCTACAAAGGAAAAAACCATGTATTGAAATATTTTCCCTTGGTTTCTTGGTGGTTAAATTAATTTGGTCGGTCTTCTTATCCACTCCTGTGTATAAATACAAAGGTACTATTGGGCTGAATACTAATGGTAATACAAGAACCAAAAAATATGCAATACTTATTGCTGGATTATTATTATAAGGTTAATAACAGTTCTGCACTAGAGGGAAAGTCAGAATCACATTTTACTTTGTTCATAAACCATTCCTGCCTCTCCACAGGCAGAGCTTCTACTGACTCTTCACACAGAACAGTAATAGGGTTAGGCCCAAAGTATTGACTTAATCTTACTCACATTTAAGTACTTGGTCTCAACAGTAATTGAACAATGGCAAAGGGCACTGAGTGCACTTAACTACTATTTAGGATCTAATTCAACAAGGTACTTAAGCACATTATTTTAATTTCAACAACATTTACTTCAAGAGATGCTGGATATATTTGTCTGTCTTTCTTGTGTTGGTCTCTTTAGCCATCTGACTGTTAAGGGTCAGATTTTGATATCTTTATTGAACCTGATTAATGCTTAACTCCATAAATAGCCCTACTGAATTCAATGAGACTCATTTTGTACAAGGGTATTGGAATCTTTCCTAAAGTGAAAAATCCAAAATCTTTCAAACTGAAAGAAACTGAACAGATTTAGTCTGAACTAAAATACTTTTGTCTTTATTTCATCGCTTGAAATGCAGTAACTTTGAAGAAAGGCATTGAACATGGTTTTGTTTAGTTTTATTCAGATTGTGCAATTCAAGGTGATTTGCTTTTATAGATTTTTTTTTTTTTTTGTATATGGAGCTTAGTCTGTGCACTACAGTTCTATCCAGTACAAAATGTTCTCTGATGCTAACTATTGTAATGGTTATCAGTACATTGTCTACCTCTCAGAGGGTTGTATTTTAAAATCCATTAGCAAGAATGGCCACCATTTTATTGTTAATTTTAAGTTTGCTATTAAATTCAGCAAACCCAAGAAGTATCCAATGATTGAAGTAAAAGAAGTATTCTGTTTGAAGAAATGTACTGTTCTGAAGTTTTATCCTGGATTATGTTTTTCTTCAATCCAACAAAATTCTGGTATCTTTTGTTTGGGGGGGGGGGGGAATCTATTGGGAGAGCTGAACACTGTAATTTACATTCTCATAACTTTATTTTTCCCAAATAAATTATTTCCAGATCTTTTCAGCTACCCTATTTATTCATCTTCTCTAAATTTGTCCTTTGAGTAATGTGGCAAGTAGTTTGTTCAGTACACTGAGATGTTGGCAGGCAGTATCCTGCAGAGTATTCTGTCAACATAGCTAGTGAAACCGCAAGACACTTATGCAATTAGGAATTCTGGTATTGTGTGCGTGTTGGGGGAGGTAGGAGTATTCTTTAACTTGTAGAAATATTTTTAGGGAAAAAAAGTCAGACTTCTTAAAATACAAAAGAAACAAGCCACTTCAGTATATCGGAAGAACTGTTTAGGTTATTCACCTGCTTTTCAAAATCTGTTTTCATTTGGGTAGAAGGGTACCGCTGACTAAAACAACTCTCAAAGTGTTCCATTAATGTGAAATGGTGAAAGTTGCTGTCACTGTGTATGTGTTGTACAGGTAGACCCCTGAGGCCTCTTCCCTGGATGGCTCTCCCACTGGGCTCTGCCCTGCCTGAGGTGCTTGGTGTCCTCTTTTTCTAGCCACCTGCTTCCCACCTGTTCTTGGAGTATTGTCCCCGCTGCTTTTTCTCTCCTGTGGCACTCGTTCACCCTCCAGCTCTGCCTCCTGGGCTTCTCTCTCACCAAGTTCTCCGCGGCCCACTTTTTCATGGGCTGGCTCTCCTTGCAGGCCCTGCCCCTTTCCCCCACCAATCTGCACGCTCACACTGCTCCAGAAGCGGCATGCCAGGGTCAGCCCACTGCCGGTGTCCATCAGCTCTCTGGCGGTGAGTGATAAGGGGAATCATGGTGGACTGTCTCTTCCCCCTTCACAGTCACCATAGCACCTATTTAGAGACTGAGGTTACTTCATTATTTTATATTATCTATATAGCTAACAAAAGCTGTTCTCCAGTCCAGTTTACCTAGAGTCTGAATAAGCCAAATTAATCCATTTTAATGATTACCAGTTCATGAAAAGCTCAAGTCTACAAGTCCTTATTGAAGTGGTTTTTCCACAGTTTGATTTTAGTTTTCATTTAAGTCAGTGGAATGACTCCTTTAGATTGCCAGAGGAGTTGGAATGTAGATCTATCAGCTTGCTAAAAGTGATCTCTAAAAGTGACACAATGGAGTTCCAACTTTATTATATTCAGTTAGTTTCATATAAAATGAGCTTAGTTAATGAATACAATGGAAGAGTATTACCACCTACCCATATCTTATTTATAGTCTTGCAAATTCAGCCTACAATCTGAAAGCCAATTTGGGTTCATTTCCTCTGAGGCATCCTTAACAGAAGGTCAAATTATGCCCTCAGTTACACCTATGTAATAATGTTGTCTTCGTTTGCTTTGGATTGCAACTTGGTATACAATTCTAATATTGTTCAAGGTGAAAATAGAATCCATTATGCAGAGCTGACAGGAGAAAAAAAGCAATAAAAACTTATCTCTGTTACCAAAATAAGCATATATGGTTCCAAATACCTGCAGCCCTAGATCAGGGCAGAAGTATCATAGGCCTCTTGTATGGACTGATGGGGCACTGCACTGCTACACAGAACACTGGAGAACTCAGTCTCTCCTTGTACTCCTCCTGTTGCTCCTTCTTGCACAGGATCTTTCATCTGCTTCATTTAGGAGGTTGGATCCAATTGTTTTTCTTGGATCATTGTTCTCATACCTGGCCATCCTCTTTAGCTAGGGACAGATATTCAAAAAGCCTGAGCCTGTATTGATTCAATCTTTGCAGGTTAGTCTAGGCTATAAAGCTTGAACTGATTTGGAGGTGGATAGACAATCCCTTTTTATTCCAGAAATGCTGGCACATGCCTGCAGTGACTCAGGCTAGAAGCTGGGGGGCACTACAGCAGACTTCCCTGCCCTTCCACAGTGCTGAGGTAGGGGTGGGGGGGGTGGGCATGGCCAAACCCCAGCAGGTTGCTCTGATTAGGGAGGGGTTTAAACTCCCACCCTGGCCTGTACCATCTCAGGCTTTTCCCCCACTCATTGTGCAAGGGCTAGGAGGGTTGCCAACCCTCAGCCCTCTGCTAGCACTGAAGCAAGGGGGTGGGGGGTGAAGTGCATTCATCTGTTGATGATACTGAGCTTTCCAATCTCCTTCTCCCTGGTTCTTCATACTGTCTGCAAACCTGACAGGGCTACAAACCAGCAGGGGGCTGATAAAAACCAGTGTTTATCAGCCCATCAGCAAAACAAAAACCTCTCTCATTATTTCAAGCTCTTCTTAAACAGCTTTTTCCAGGGAAAGAATGCGAGGACATTACCAGCTGACTTGTTGATTAGCTCCAAAAAGCCCTAAGCAGATAGTGTTTTGTCTGCCTTTGTCCTGTCCCAGTGAAACTGGAGACGCACACATGGATACCTTTCAGCATTAGCTAGCATATCACATGCCTAGGGTCCATGCTGTGGGAGATAAGGAGGGACGGAGGAATCTATGCTTGAGCAATGAGTGGTAAGGGAAGCCAGGCAGACCCTGCTGCACCTGCAGTCTCCCTCAGAGCTCTGGCTAGGGAGCAGAGGGGCAGGGCCAGCCTGTTCTCTGGAGCAGAGAGCACAGCCTAGCCCAGCCCAGGGATTCAAAGCATCTGGGATGCTGGGGGACTCTGGTTTAACTTCAACCAGGAAGGAGTCTGGGACAGACATTGCATAAACCAGTTTGACCCGTATCAGTTAAGTCCGATACTACATTCAACCAGGTTTTTCTTAAACCAGTTTCAGCCATTTTGAAATTGGTTTATGTGCACTGAACTTATATTCTGTTACAGGTTTAAACCAGTTTCTGATCACTTATACCAGTTTATGTGTAGTGTAATGTCTGTCCCTAGCCTTTGTGCTCTTTCATTCCTTAGTCTGTCTTTTGAGAATACCAAAAAGAATGCTACTTAATAACAAATATAGTGACACATTTATGATATAAGCAACTGGCCACTAAGACTTCTGGTCTAATTTTACAAAGCTCAGCAGATACCGACAACTGTTATTTGCAAGTCCCTACTCCATTTTATAGTTATGGTGCAATGAAGGTGTTTATCGCACCATAACACAGAAACAATGCTACATATTCAGCCAATTTATTGTGTCATAAAGTGGCAAATCAGCCACAAAGATATGGAACATAATGTGTGGAACAACTTTATGGGCCATTTGTATGGTACCATAAGTTGAATGAGTAGCACAACCCCATCCTGATGTCAGCATCAGCTTTTTGGATGAAGGATGGCATCAGGACTGGGACAGCCCCAGTCTCTATGCTGAAAATGAGCTGCTGGAGGAATGGGGTGCAATATTCCCCAGTGCAAGAGTCAAGGGGCTACCTCTACTGGGAATCTAGCAACTCCATGCCCAGTAGCCTTTCTAGCCTTTTCTTGAAGACCCTGTGGGAGTTGCAGAACAAGGCACTTTAAATACCCAGTTCCAGTGAGCCATAGGGAGCTGGGTGGCACACACCATTTTTTAGATACCTGAGGGCACTGGGAACCCAGGATCAGGGAGCTTCTTGAACCCTGGAGCTGTCCTGTTCTCAGCTCTAGACAACCTGAGATCTCGAAATGGACTCAGGCTATCTGGAACTGGGGCTGACAATCAGCTTTTTGAATTTGCCAGGTTTGGGCTGGGGGCAGCTCCACAGTAGTGTAGTTTGGATTAAAAGAATTTTATGCCCTGTGTATTCAAAACCTCACACTTCCTACCATGCACATCTGGCATGGCAGAAGGTGCAATGTTTGGGATAGGGAATACAATTTCTCTGATCACAATCACACAATTGTTTTAATGCCTGCCCGTGGCAGATTTTGGAGCACCAGTTCTCTACAACATCATGTCCCAACATATTTAATTTGCATTTTTCCTTTCCATTGCTCTGGGGAGACTTTTCATGAAAAAAGATCGTGTCTTTTTTCTTCAGCTGCCTTCCAACATTCTGAATTTTCTAGAATAATAATGCAGTAAACTATGGAAATAATCTAATGATGGTGCATTTGTATCATTGTCTTTTGTATACTAGGAATTAATTCTATAAGATATTG
>NW_005841981.1:1956563-1966248 GCF_000455745.1 Alligator sinensis | reverse complement strand
GCTGAAATTATTTAAAATTGAGAATGATCAGCACATTTGGGTTCAAGCCCTAATAAAAATTGTAGTTGAAGGAAATGACCTCTTAGCTACTTTAAGGGACCCTTGAAGCCTGTTGCAATAAATACATAAATAGCCTAAAAATAGCTGTGAATGGCTGTTTATTCAAAAGCTGAACAAAATATAACATAACTAAAAGTTAAAACACTGGAGGGCAGATGGGAATTTCTCGTAAAGCATAGCATTAGCAACTGACAGTGAAAACTGACTGCTAGTGGATTCCACTGTGTTATGCTCTCATAACCATTGAAAGAAACTGTTGAAAAATTAACCACGATGTGCAAGTTCACAGAATCTATCAGCTATGCATTTATTTTTTCTCCCATATGTGGCTTTTTGGAGGGGGGAAATAAATGAGTCTGGCATTTGTTTAGATAGCTATTTTTTGCCCCCCAAGAGTCAACTTTTTCAATAACATTTTAAAACAATTAATATTAAGAAAACTTTCCAGCTGGAGTTCTGAATAGCTCATTTAGCTAAAAGTCTTTTCCACTCTCAGTGCTCAGTTAGTAACTCAATTAATGTTAATAGCCCTTATATGTGTGCTGGGAAGAGCATGACCCACACCCCTGAAAGCTGTTGTAGACAGATTCATGGATAAAAGTATTACTGACTTGATAGTAGACATAGTGCCATTGGTCCTGTCAGACCAACCTGGTGGCCTTCTGTGACCAGGTCACAAAATCCTTGGACGCAGGTGTCATGGTGGATGTAGTCTTTCTGGACTTTAGGAAGGCCTTTGACACTCTCTCACCCCATTCTCATCAAAAAATTAGGTGACTGTGGTATTGATGCCTACATAGTCAAATGGGTCGCCAATTGGCTAGAGGGCTGCACTCAGAGTGGTAGTGGATGGGTCATTTTTGACCTGGAGGGATGACCCAGGGCTCGGTCCTCGGGCCCGCACTGTTCAACATCTTCATCAGCGACTTGGATGAGGGGATGAAAAGCACCTTGTTCAAGTTCATGGATGACACTAAGATGTTGGGAGAAGTGGGCATGTTAGAAGGGAGGGACAATTAGATCTAGACAGGTTACAAGGGTGCAACTAGATCTAGACAGGTTACAAGGGTGGGCAGATAAGAATAGGATGGGTATTGCACCTGGGGAGGAAGAACCAGCAGCATACCTGCAGACTGGGGAACTCCCTTCTTGTCAGCACAGAGACAGAAAAGGATCTTGGAGTCATTATTGATTCCAAGATGAACATGGGCCACCAATGTGAGGATGCAGTCAGTAAGGCTAACCGCACCTTGTGATGCATCTACAGAAGCATCACAAGCAGGTTCAAGGAGGTGATCCTCCCCCTCTATGCAACATTGGTCAGGCCACAGTTGGAGTACTGCATCCAGTTCTGGGCGCTGCACTTCAGGAGGGATGTAGACAGCATTGAGAGGGTCCAGAGGAGGGCCACTCGCATGGTCAGGGGGCAGCAGGGCAGGCCTTATGAGGGGAAGCTACGGGACCTGAACCTGTTCAGCCTCCACAAGAAAAGGCTGAGAGGGGATCTGGTGGCCATCCATAAGCTTACCAAGGGGGATCAGCACGGAACAAGAGAGACCCTGTTCCCCAAACACTACCAGGAGTAACTCGGAATAATAGACATAAGTTGACTGAGAGTAGGTTCAGACTGGACATCAGGAAGCACTACTTCACAGTCAGGGGAGCTAGGAACTGGAACCAACTTCCAAGGGAAGTGGTGCTTGCCCCTACCCTGGGGGTCTTCAGAAGGAGGCTAGATAATCACTTAGCTGGGGTCGTTTGACCCGAGCATTCTTTCTTGCCCATGGCAGGGGGTCGGACTTGATGATCTGCTCAGGTCCCTTCTGACCCTACTGGAACAGAGTCCCGGCTGCAACTGTGTTATTAAAAGGGGTTGACAGCTGAGGATAATTGATACCTGGCAGGGAAAAGGTATGCCACACCCTCTGGAGCCATGAGGCTCAGGAAGGAGGGATGAGAAGACCAGGGAGAAGCCGCCTTTGGGCACCTACAGATTGAGAGAAGTGGGCGAGGAGCCTTGCGGCGAGAGATTCCAAGGAAGCCCTAGGGGCAGGGGCTCACCCTCACAGATGGCGACGGGATTACGGGATCGATCCGCCCCTCTTGTCACTACATACCTGAAAAACCCAGCTTCTGTGGTGAGTCACAGGGAATGGAGCAGCGGCACAGCGAAAACCCACAGCTCCAGGCCAAGACGCGGCATGGTTGCCCAGGAGAAAAGGGGGCAGAGGAATGCTCAACCCACCCCTGAAGAAACAGGATCCCGATCCCTCACCGGAGGATGAGAGGGTAGGGAGGAAAAAGAAAAAAGGACTACAAAAGAGCCGTGCTCTGCACGCTGGCACAAGATGCAGCTGGGGAATCCTGGTGTTGGCGTTAATCAGCCGCTAATGAGACAATTAGCATGTGCTTACTGTGACAATTCACAGTACTTACCGTCCGAGTCAGATGGCGGGGAACTGCCCGAATACACGATCTCCGTGGCAGGTCCGATAAACTGCCCCCTCCTCCTGGCATTCCTAGAAAGAGTAAGGTCAGACTAAGAATAATGAAGCACCAGTATCAGACACCGATCCAATGTGGTCCTTCCTGCGGGTACCTGCGTGGTTAACATCTCCTTCCTCCCCAATTTTGTTTAAAGATCAAAAGTCGTGGCAGGCGAGACTCTCGGGCTTAGGGGGTACCCAACTCGGACACGCTGAAAAAGTGGTGCATTGGCAGGAAGATGGAGGACCAGACAGATGCCATGGACACACAGGAGCCCACGGACTGGCAGCAGGCACGCAGCATCACATTGCGACTTCTCCAGGGTCAGCAGGCACAGCTGGAGGAAATGGTAAGGATAAGGACCCAGGAGGCAGAAGCTAGGATACAGCTGTGGGCCTGGCAACAGGACCTCTGTGAGTAGATCGTGGCACACCAAATGTCCATGGGCAGAGAAGGGGGCAGGACAGGGTTGCCCCAGATGACTGGGGAAGACGACATGGAGGCCTACCTAGATGCATTTGAACGGGTAGCGACGTCCGCGAAATGGGACCTGGGGAGTTGGGCTGCTAGGTAGGGGCCCCTCCTAATCGGTCCAACCCAGGCCACCTACCGGGCCCTCAGTAGGGCAGAGGCACTTGACTATAAGAAGGTGAAGGCAGCCATTCTGTATTGATCAGAAGTCTCACCAGAAACATACCGGCACAAATTTAGGGCCAAGAAGGGGCCCTGTCACAGAGAGAGAGAAACCAGGGAGACTCCTGAGTCCACGAGGGGAACCCCAGGGCCAGGAGCTGGGGGTGGAACAGAAAAAAAGAAAGTGTGTTTTTTTTTTTTTTTTTTAAAAAAAAAAGTTTTTTTTTTTTTTTTTTTTTTTTTTTTTTTTTTTTTTTTTTTTTTTTTTTTAAAGAAAATTTACTCGCCGCAGGCCGGGAGGAGATGCAAGGACAGTGGGGAAAGCCTGCACGGGACACTGATCATGCCTTATGGCATCTGCGGCTGGCGGATGACGTCGCCCACAACCGCCGGCCAGCAGAAATAAAAGGACCGCCAACACCCCCCAGCCAGCAGAAATAAAAGGACCGGCGGTGAGAGAGAGCGGGGGCGCGTGGGTGCCGGGAGAGAGTCTGGCCAGTAGGGTCAGCCAGGGGTGAGAGATGCCAGGAGCAACTGTGCGCGCTGGCTGCAGTGAAGCGCAGGAGCCCGGCAGTGAGCCCACGCCTGAAGTAAGAGCGACAGCTGCAGGCAAACCATGAGGTGAGGCAGTAAGAGATCCCAGGGCGTGGGGAGGTTAGCGGACCTGGGAAGACCTAGAGGGAAGGCAGCCTCGCTGGGAAGGTCCAGAGAGAGGGGAGCCATGAGCTGGGGACCCGGAGGGAGGACTGCTGCTCTGGCAAGACTCCGAGAGAGGGTTTCAGTTCGGGGAAGATCCAGAGAGAGGGCTGTGGGTTGGAGAAGACCCAGAGAGAGGACAGCCGCAAGGCAGGGATCCAGAGAGAGGGCAACTCCGTATTGAAGACCCAGAGAGAGGGCGACAGTTCTGTGGAGACCCGGAGAGGGGGCCGCTGCTCTCAAGAGATCCAGAGAGAGGGTCACGCCGGTGGGATACTGAAGAAGGAGTGGCGTTGAACCAGGATAGGCGGAGTTGGAGCGCAGAACTGGACCACGTGGAGGTGACTCTGTCAACCAGTGGGGGTATAGAGGGGCTAGCTGTGTTCCATGAGGAAGCCCAATAGGGGCAAGGTTATGCCTCTCTTGGTACTTATTAGGTTTCTCATTTGAGTTGTGAAAGGTGTTTTATGTTTCCCTGTATTAGAAAGGGCAGAGGTGGTGTGGAGGTAGACGGAGGGAGTGAGAGGCGGGCTCATTGTTAAGTATTTAAGATGCGTACGGACCATCAAGGAAGCGACCAGGACCCACTGGGCTGGGTAAAGGGTGAGGTGCAGGGGAGGAGGAGCCTCGCAGGTGACCAACGAGGGCAACGGCGTCGCACGAACCCCCACCCACTAGAAGATTCAAAGTCGTGGCAGAAGAGAAGGGGCAGCCTGCGACGCGTGTGAAGATCTCCCGTAAGGCCACCTGCAACGACGAGGTGAGTACCGGCAAGCACTCGGAGCAAGGAAGCCCGAGGTAAGATGTATGAGGCCTGGCGGGTACAGGCCCGAATATGGTCGACACCGATTACTAGTGCAGACCCTCTGGGACCTAGCAGAACGTTGGTTATGCCCAGAAGAACATACCACCCAGGAGGTGGTTGACATGATAGTTCTGGAACAATTTCTCACCAACGTCACAGGCAGTGCCCAGAGATGGGTCTGACAACACCAACCAAAAACTGTAGAAGAGGCGCTCCACCTGGCGGAAGACTATCGCAGCAGAGGGGGAAGGGGAGGCACCCAAGAGGGAGCGAGGCAGTGGACCAACTCCCGCTCACAAACCAAACACCTTGGCCCCTCCTAAATGGGCAGAGACTGCCTGAAAGGAGGGACGCGCAGGGGGTTACCAGGATGTGGTCTGTTACCAATGTGGAGAAAAGAGCCATATATCCCAGTTTTGTCCTAGGTCGACCCGTGACTCCAGTCCCATGGCAGAAAGACATGATGAGAAAATGGACTGCAGCTTCAGATGACACCAAGGCCCAGGTCAGAAGAATAAGCCAATAGTGGAGGTCCGTATAGGTAATACCATTATCCCAGTGATAATAGACATGGGATGCTCCCAGTCGATGGTGCGCAGTGATTTGTTACCTCCACATCTAGGTAGCCCCGGTACCCCGGTCTCCATGGTTTGCATGCACAGGGCAGTCTACACCTACCCAAGAAGGAAGCTGGAGCTCTCGGTACTAGGGCGGACAGAAGAGATCCTGGTGGGGCTAACCAAGACTACCCTGCCCGATGCTGCTGGGGTTGGATTGGCCACACCTAGGAGAGGTTGTTCACCAGTGGCTGACAGATGGGCCCGGGGCAGAGGAAACGAGACCCCACGCTCTTTGCTTCGGGGACGAGGAAGAAGGTCTGAACATCGACCAGATAATAGAAGGAGGAAACTTCCACCAGGAACAATGCCAGGAGCCCTTGTTCCAGAACATATGGAAAACCCAGATGGAGGGACCAGAGGGAGCAACTGGGACAGCCCCAAAACCACCTTGGACTCTACGTTATGAGGTAAGGAGAGGTCTATTCTACAGGGTAGAAGATCCAGAGGAGGGAGGCGAGAGATCCCAAATCCTAGTGCCCCAGAGATACTGGGAGGGCTTGTTAAGGGGTTGCCCATACCCTGCCCATGGGGGGACACCCGGGGCACGACAAGACAGAGGCCAGATTCAAACGCTGGGTCTTTTGGCCAGGTATATATAAGAAAAATTCTGTACAGAATGCCCCAAATGCCAGAAGACAGGGGGGTGGGGGTAAAACCAGCCAGAGTCCCTCTGATACCCATGCCTCTGATCACCCGTCCATTCGATTGCATCACCTTGGGCATTGCCGGGCCCTTCCCGCGTAGCAAGGCGGGGTATCAATTCATCCTGGTGATCATCAGTTATGCCACAAGGTTCCCCGAGGTGGTGCCACTAAGGTCCGTGACAGCTCCGGCCATAGTAACCGCATTACCACGATGCATAGCCTGGGTGGGGATACCACAGGAGATCTTGACCGACCAGAGAAAAAATTTTATGTCTAAAATTTTAAAAGGGGTCTGCCAGGTACTGAAACTAGAACAATTACACACCTCAGTATACCACTCCCAGAGAGATGGGCCGGTGGAATGATTTAACCGTACCTTCAAGGGGATGCTGAGGGCGTGTATACGGGGGGTGGGATCCTCAGGACTGGGACGCACTGCTACCACTGTTGCTATTCACTATAAGGAAGGCCCCCCAGGCCTCAACAGGGTTTGCCCCGTTTGAGTTAGTTTATGGGCATAGCCCCCGTGGGCTTCTAGACCTAATATGCGAAGAATGGGCATAAACCCAGACGGACTCATCTTAACCCCAGCTGGTAGGGGAGTTCCGAGAATGATTGCAGAAAGCACAAGAAATAGCGCAGAGGCACCTCAGCCAGAGCCAAGAGAGGCAGAGACAACAGTATGACGCGCGAGCTGTCAAGAGAGAACTGCAGGTGGGAGACTGGGTGGTGGTATTACTCCCGGATAGTATCCACAAACTTACGGCCCAGTGGAAAGGGCCCTTCTGGGTAACCTGATGTACAGGACCTGTGAACTATGAAGTGTTGTGAACAGCACCAACCTGGCGCTGGCAAATTTACCACATCAACCTCCTGGGGAAATGGCGCCAGGGCGAGGGATGGCTGGTACAGCCAGAGGAGGAGGTAGAAGAAGGGGATGTGACTGCAGTGCAAAACTTGACAGGAGCCCAAGAGGCACCCCGAGTGGACGGCCAGTTAGATCTGAGTTGGCAGGCCAAAGTAAAAGCCCTGATTGCTGAATTCCAAGACGTATTCAAAGAAATGCTGGGGGAAGTCAAGGGGGTTTACCATCGCATTATCACTCCACCAGGATGAATAATTAGAGATCACTGGCAAAGGTTACCATGCCATTTATGGCCGGTCGTATGGCAAGAGATTGATCAGATGAAGGAATGAGGGATTATTGAAAAGTCCCGAAGTCTCTGGAGAAGCCCCATAGTGGTGGTACCTAAGCTGGATGGATCTATCTGGTTGCGCATGGATTACTGGAAGCTAAACGAGATTGCTAGATTTGATGCCTTCCTGATGCTTCAGATCGATGACATGCTAGAAAAGATAGGCCAGGCCTGGTTTATATCCACATTAGACCTCACGAAAGGGTACTGGCAGATCCCGATGGCAGAAGAAGACAAGGAAAAAATGGTGTTTGGGACCCCACAGGGTCTCTTCCAATTCAAGAGGATGGCATTCGGGCTACACGGGGTGGCCGCCTCCTTCCAACAATTAATGGAACACCTACTTGGGCCACATCAAGAATACGCTGCAGCCTACATCAATGACATTATCATCTTCTCCAATTGGGAGACCCATTGCGAACATCTATGGCAGGTACTGGGGAGCCTCCGGCAGGCGGGGCTCACGGCGAACCCAAGAAAATGCACGCTGGGGAAGAGGAAAACCCAATACCTGGGGTTCATGGTAGGTCAAGGGACCATCAAGCCCATAACGGACAAAGTGGCGGCCATAAAACAGCAACCCCTACCACAAACCTTGAAACAACTCCGATCCTTTCTAGGGTTCACCAACTATTACTGGCGGTTCATCCCTAACTTCTCAGCGAAAGCCGCCCCGCTAACAGAGTTGACAAAGGGACGCCGCAGCCCGATTTTCCTGGAACCCAGAGGCTCTACAAACCTTCGACCAACTGAAAGAGGCCTTAGGCCAACATCCAGTTCTGTACATTCTAGACTTTTGGAAAACCTTTTTCCTCCAAACAGATGCATTGGCAGTAGCGCTGGGCTCGATATTATTCCAGAAAGAACAGGGAGCTGAGAGGCCAGTGACCTTCGCCAGCAGGAAGCTCAGACCTGCGGAGACACGATATTCTACCATAGAGAGGGAATGTTTAGCAGTACGGTGGGGGATAGAACTATTCCAATATTATCTATTAGGCAGGAAGTTCATGCTTATCACAGACCATGTGCCCCTGCGATAGCTAAGGACAGCTAAATTGAACAACACTAGGCTTATGACGTGGTCCTTGGCCTTACAACCTTTTTGTTTTGCAGTGGAGCATTGAGCAGGACGGAGAAGCAGAAATGTAGATTTCCTATCCCGCCCAGAAGACGGTCCTAGCAAAGGCCCAACACCCACCAAGCAAGACACCGGAAGGTCAAGTATCAAGTTAGGACCTCCTAACAGGGGCAAGAATCGTTAAGGAGAAATCCTTGACTCTGCTGTTGGATGGAGTTAATGTCCTTCTTTTTTTTTGGGGTGGGTTTTCTTTGGGGACCCACCCCTGTTAACACTCCCCCTGTTCAGGGGATCATGAGAGAGAAACCCCCCCCCCGCCTGAAAAGGGGGAGAGGACCAAGTAACTGGAGGGGGAGGTGTGTAACAGAGTCCCGGCTGCAACTCTGTTACTAAGAGGGGTCAACAGCTGAGGATAATTGATACCTGGCAGGGAAAAGGTGTGCCACACCCTCTTGAGCCAATGAGGCTTACGAAGGAGGGATAAGAAGGGGAGAAGACCCAGGAGAAGCCGCCTTCCGGCACCTACAGGTTGAGAGAAGCGGGCGAGGAGCCCTGAGGCAACAGATTCCAAGGAAGGCCCAGAGGCAGGGGCTCACCTTCACAGACGGCGATGGGATTACAGGATCGATCCGCCCCTCTTATCGCTACATCACAGAAGCTGGGTTTTTCAGGTGTGATTTTACAGGGAACAGAGCAGCGGCACGGCGAAAAGCCGCGGCTGTGGGCCAAGACGTGGCGGGGTTGCCTGGGAGAAAAGGGGGCGGAGGAATGCCCGACTCAGCCCTGAAGAAACGGGACCCCGATCCCTCACTGGAGGATAAGAGGGTGGGGAGGAAAAAGAAAAAAGGACTGCAAAAGACCCGCGCTCCACACGCCGGCACGAGACGCTGCTGGGGAATCCTGGTGTCGGTGTTAATCAGCCGCTAATGAGGCAGTTAGCGGCTGCTTACTGAGAGAACTCATAGTACTTACCATCCGAGTCAGATGGCAGGGATCTGCCCGAATACACTAGGGTTCTCCGTGGCGGGTCCAATGAACTGCCCCCTCCACCTGGTATTCCTAGAAAGAGTAAGACCAGACTAAGAATAATAAAGCACCAGTATCAAACACCAATCCAGTGTGGTCCTTCCCGTGGGTACCTGTGCGGTTAACATCTCCTCCCTCCCCAATTTTGTTTAAAGATCAAAAGTCGTGGCAGGCGAGAATCTTGGGGTTAGGGGGTACCCGACTCGGACACGCTGACACCTACCAACTATGAAATAAATGGAATTACATCATTCTTAACCGTTTCCTGAGCCTGTTCTGTTCAATGCACAAATTCTCTTCCTGTCCTTCTCACCTTGCTCACCTGGTAATATCCCTCAATGCATTCATTACCCAACCTCTAGCTGTCCTTGTTTAGCCACCTTGCTGTCTTTCAACCAGCAAGCTCCCCACTCGCCCACCTCCTCTCCTGTCATATTCCT
>NW_005841981.1:1949506-1956532 GCF_000455745.1 Alligator sinensis | reverse complement strand
TGCTCAAAATATGTAGGTTTCAAGTGACACCAGACAGGTAACATTACACTTTGATGCTAGGAGAAGGTGACTGTAAAATCACATGGAGAAGCTTGGACAGTGTCTACTTGCCTTAAGCCCAGCCCCAGCCAATACTATTATTTCTTTATTTTCACCAATAAGTAACTCAGCCACAGGTTTGCTTTTTAGGGCTTTAGGATTAAGTTATGGTTTTACCAAAGTCAGTAGGAGTTTTGCCACAAATATCAGTGGGACCAAGATTTGATCATATTAATATTTCTGTTTGTAAAGTCTGAGGAATCAGACGATACACTGCAGTAATAGATTTTGAAAACAAAGATATGACACAAAGGGAGATACTTAGGGCCAAATCCAGTCCCAGTGCTGTCAGTCAAGCTGTAACTGAATTTAGGCCAGAGTCGATGTGAAAACACACTAAGACACTGAAGTATAAATTGTTAAAAAATAAATCTTATTTACAGGGAGTGAATGGCTGAAACCACTAGTTTGTTTACAACTACTAGAGGCACCCCCACAAATAAATATATAATTTTCCTTTCCTTTCTTTTCTCTGTAGCAGTCTTCTCCCTAGTATGTGTAATGTGTCAGAAATAGAGAATGCCATAATAATTTACATAAAATTGTCATCTCTGTGTTAGGAAAATAGATGGGGCCAACACTAACTTTTATTTTCTTGCAGGAAAAAAATATTTAAAATTGTTAACTAGCCACACCTACTTTAAGGATTGTGTTTGGAAATCACAATGCGGTTTTTTCTGTTTCCATGCCATATACGTGTTTTGTGTATTACTATTCATGTATGCTTTGCTTCAAGGGGTTGTAGGTTATAGCTGTGTTGGTCTAAGGACATAAGCAGACAAAGTTATTTGAGTAAATGTGATATCTTTTATTAGACCAACTAAATAGTTGGAAAAATTGTTCTTTGCAAGCTTTTGGACACAAACACCTTTCTTCTGGCATTAGGGAGAGTCTGGTAGCATTCCTGTGCTCTAATAGGTGGAATATAAGTGTAAGCCAATATGCAAAATACAGGTCTGAAAATGCAAATGCATGGCAGGGAAGATCAGAGGGAATGGGAGATAATAGGTGTGAGACAGGTGGGGGGGAAAAGGGGAGAATGTTGACCTGGTGATAGAATGTAGCTGGTAAAATGTAGCGAGGTTACCTGAGGTTATCAGATGATCAGTGCATTTTCACAGACCTGTATTTTGCACATTGGCTTACGCTTATATTCTACCCAGGAGAGCACACAAACACCAGCAGACTCTCCCTATGCCTGAAGAAGGGTGTTTGTGCCCAAAAGCTTGCACAGAACAACGTTTTCAACTGTTTAGTTGGTCTAATAAAAAAAAATACTACGTTTACCCAAAGAACCCTCTCTCTGCTTTGCTTTAAGGCATTTTATCAGGCAGCTCTATGCTTCATATCTTGAGTGCTCTGGCTCCTAGCCATCTTAAACTGTGTTATGCATGTACTTCAACTTTAGAAAATCCAGTTTTACTCCAGTACTTTGGTCATGCTTGAATTGCAGCTCATTCTTAAAAAGTGTTCTGATGATTAGTTTACTTATAGCATCTTAGCTTTTATCTTCACACTGAAGTTGTTGTAGCTAAATTTATTACAGGAAAAAAACTCCATGATTTTCATCCATTTTGTTCCAAGGGCAAGCATCCATTTGACAAGGGGGAAACTGAGGCATCAAGGAAATAAATAAGTTACTCAGGGCTACAGATTGAGTTACTGGTAAGGCTGGTAATAGAATGCAAGTCTCCTAGCTCTTAGCTTGATTCTGAAAGACTGCACGTGCCATACACTTATACACTGATCATCTTGTTTTGCAAAAAAGTCATAGCTACTTTCACACAAGGCATGAAGTGGGTTGGGGAGCACAGATTGCAGATCTAGCATAAAAAGAAACTTTTTGAAGTGGTTATAGGTGGGGAGGTGTTGGACACTGTCCAGGTAATGTTACTTTAAAAGGCTCTCTGAGACATCATATCTTGTTATGCAGTAAAGAGATCTCATCTTTTGGCAATAGTTCCTTTCTATTTCTAGATAGCAACAATATAAACATCCTTTTTGATATAAATGCATGCCCCTCTAATTCACTTGGGTGGAAAGACTGCTTTGTAAAGAAGATGCAACATAGAGACCTTTAAGTGGATGGTAGAGGCCTATCGGTGACCACAGGAACTCTGGACTATTAAAATAGCTACCTTCTTAATCAGGGAAGTTCAAGCAGCCTACTGGAGCCTCAGGCTGCTTTAGTCTGGGATCATAAGACTCTTAAGGTTGCTATATTGGATTACCAGGACCTAACAGAGGAAGCATAGTGACTGATTGAAGCTAGAGGCATTTGATCCTGACTCTTAGCCCTGAGCAGTTGCCCAAAGGCCTTATGCACCTGCTGATTTAAAGCCTAAGCCATGTACAATATTGGAAATAGTAGAGCTAATAACTTTAGAACAGTTTTGCTCCATACTCCCAGTGGGACCCTAGAAGTACATTTACTGGCAACAGGTATCCAGCCTGGATGAGGCCATCTCCTCAGACAGGTCAAACTCTATGGAGGCTTTCTTGGACTGTAAGGATGGCCAGGGGACCCAGCAGGGCCCAAGCTCCAAGAGGCTGACACCACAGAAGGGATCTTCAGCAGCTTTGAGGGGACCTTTGAGTTGGCATGGTGGAGAGAGGTATCCCAAATAATCTCCTCCAAGACTGTAGGCTGACGGTCTGTCCTTAAAGGACCGCTTGTGAGAGCAGAACTTGGAGCATTCTAGCAGCCAAATGGGTAAATGTTATAATTACTTGATTTGCTCTACATATAGTGAGGACTGCCCCAGATGGACTGTGTCTATGAATACCAGAACTAGCCTTCATGTATGAACTTCCATTGCCTAGGTTCCTGTATCTCGTTAAAATACGTTGGATAAAGAACAGATGGATACCTTTTGCCTCCATAGCACACAAGGACCAGAATGCAGGGACTCCCCCTCTTTTTCCCAGCAACGCCTATCTCACTGAGCCATTTGCTGATTTGTCTTCCTAGCCCCACATCTTCCCCTTTTGGCAGTAAATCAGACTCCCCCCAGCATCACAGCATGCTTTTGGGCTGGGCGGGGCTCTCTGCTCCACAGCAGAATTGGCCCCTCCCTCTGCTCTCTTGCCAGAGCAGGGGCAGAGTGTGGCCAGACGCTGGCTTGCCATGGCCCCTGTGGCAACTTTCTCCCTCTGTTCCCTCTCCCATCCCCTCCCTCCACTGGCAAACCCTGGGGATTGCAACTGCTGTTTGCCAGCCCCAGCCATACCTCCATGGCTTGCCTGCAAACAGACAGGGATGGAGTTAATCACTCTGTCTGTCCCCTCTTTTTTCCCAGAACCACCAGGGCTTTGGCTGCAGTCTGTGTGGCTTGCACAGTGGTCCGGGAGCAGGCGAGAGAAGCAAGCAGATCTGTGTGCAGATCCAAGCCCTGCTGCAGCTCTGAGCCCAGAGCTAAGACTTGCAGGACCAGACTGAAAGGTGGGGAGTGTTGGCAAAGACCTGACAATCATTCATCAGCGATCACACATGCTGGAGATTTAGTTAAGAGAAGCTGCACCAAGGAATGCAGAGAGCTATATTTAAACTATAAAGCAGAATACGTAAATAAAGCCTTTCTGAACGCCTGTCTGTAAGGACATACAAAAAACTAGAACTCTTGGTTCCAAAATGATATCTTTTTTTATTAGACCAACTGGAAAATGGCAAGAAAACTATTGTTTTCTGCAAGCTTTCCGGATCAAAATCCCTTCTTCAGGCTCTGGGCAAAGAATAGATGGTACAAGACACTCCACCCTCAAGATTAGTAAGACTAACTCTTTTCTTTCTGGTTTACATTTTAAGTTAAACTAAATTGTGTATGCTGTGTTTTACTGGGTTGTATCTTAGCTTAGGTGAAGATTTTTAGTAGTTCCCTGCTGTATGCTTTGCAAATTGCTGCGTTCAATACCTTGCTTCAGAAAAAGGACTTTTCCCCCATCCCCTGTGTGCTAGCCTTGGATGGTGCCTGGCCATGTCCCCTCTGCTCCAGCAGGGAGGGATCAGAGCCTTGGAGGGCATCTCTCTTCCCTCACCTGTGGCAGTGGCTGGCAGGCATACTCTAGTGCCCCCCAGTTTCTGGCTTGCACCACTGCAGGCATGTGCCTGCACTTCCTGATTTAACAGAGCATGTCTGTCCAGCTATTAATCAGTTTAAGGTGTGCGGCTTAAACTAACCTGCAAAGAGTGAATCAATTCAGGGTTGGGCTTTTTGAATGTTTGTCCCGAGCCATAATGTACAAGAGGTAACCTATTCTAGGAAAGCTGCTTGCTGCTATCAGGGCATTTGTTTGTTTGTTTTTTAAGCTCCTTTATGCTACTTTCAGCAAAGATTTTTTTTTCATGACCAAATCACAGAGCTTACTAATATTGGGTGCATGGTTTTTATTTTATTATTTTATTTTGCTCACAGGCATTTTATGTGGTCTAAATACTTCTCTGCTTGAACACTTTGGGTCACTTAATGTGGGGAAAGAACAGAATGGAACAGAAGAGAGAGATCATATGTTTTCTTTCCCTCTATTTCCAATTACAAAATATTCTATTTTTTTTAAAGGATCCTTGAATGTAAGAATAAATAACCACCATCATACTAAGTTAATTCAAATACCAGTAACATGGCAGAGATGAAAATTAGCTTGCTTTTGCTCATGAATGCCACGTGCCCCTGGAGGCTGGGGGAACATGGCAAGTTCATGCAGGCAGCTGCGGTGCCGTTGGCGTTGGGAGAGTGGTGGTGGCAATCGGGGAGCTCCCTCTGGCAGCCATGGCGCTGGCGGTGGCGAGGAGAACTCTGACCCACAGATGCTGCTGGCAGCAGTGGCAGCGGCCAGCGGTGATCGTGGACCATCTGCAGACGCCTCCAGCAGTGTCGACAGCAAGGGGGAGTGGTGAGTGGCGCCTGCCTGTAGGCACCGCCAGCAGTGTTGGTGGTGCCTTTTTGTAGGGGGTGCACCATCATGCTCACAGGGTGCACCTGCACCCGCATGCACCCCCTATGCATTGCCAATGCTTTTGCTAAAATTAACTTTAAATGTTTCAGTTTTACTATGGAGTGTTCAAAAGAAATGTATGTGTGAGAGAGAAGATTATTACTTAAATCTTTGTAAGACAAGAAGGGTCTCGTCCAAAGATCACTGACATTAATTAAAGTCCCTCCACTGGATTTTGGATCAGATCTAAATATTGGAAAAATCTAAAGATCATGTGCTGGCCATCAGTGCTGAGACTGCAACTTACTGATACAAGTCTGCACTTCAGTCATTACTCTTGTGATTATAGTGTAATGTAGACATCTGAGCTAGCTCTAAACCAGCCAGTTCAAAAGCTGTCTAGCCGCAGCAGCATGGTGTTTGGAATATTGCAGACTTTGCCCGAGAAGTAACAGCAGCTAGCCTATTGCAAGCTTTGTGCTGCTGCAGCAACATTGCTACTGATAGCTGAAATAACTGCTTTACAACAGTGTAAAGCTAAGGGGAGAGCAGATTAGATTTCAGTCTTGGAAATCATAGTCTTTGCTGTGGCTGCAGTGTAGCATACACATACTTGTCCCAACTTTAGTTAAGGCAGAGGGGATCATTCTTATTCAATTACTGCAGTGAATTCTTCCTGTACTCCTTGTGATAAGCTAGTACTGTAACTTTTTAGGGTACAGATAGAATTCATTGCTTTCAAGAAGGCATTTGACAACCTCCGCTGTAGTTCACTCTAACTTCTTGAATTGTTATGTTATGTCAGCAAAACTAGCTAACTTTATCAAGGTTTAATGTCCAAATGTAGCCTGCAGAGTTAAAATAAAAGCAGGCTTTGGTAAATGCTTTGGTGTAGACACTTGTTTCAAGCAAGTGTTTGAACGTGTTCTATCAGTACAACATAAATAATTAATGCTACCAGGGTTACGTTGCCATGAATTAAATTATACGGAAAAGCACAGACATACAACACCAACACAGTTTGATAACAATACATGAGACTGCTGATGCCACCTTTCTTCTAAGTTATATCTTTTGCTTTTGACTTGCATGTTGTCAGCATCACAAAACCAAGGGGGGTCCACAATAATAAACATCTAATGGGAATCTGAGCAACTCTGAACTTTCAAAGAGTTTTACTTTTGAAGGCAATGGAATACAAGAGGTGAGTCAGTGTACGTACTTTGGCAGTTACATACAACCCAATGGGGATATCCAGAAGGAAATAATGTCATCAATTGGCAAGGCAGCAACTGCACCTACCAGCTCAAATAAGATTTGGTCTCTGAGACTCTGCAAGCTAAAGACTAAATCGTGAATCTTCAATTCAAATGTTGTTTTCATGTTAACAGATGGATATGAAAGCTGGAAAACTATCAAAGGTATAGAAAAAATCTAAATGCCTGAGAGGGAAAGATAAAGCCTTAAACTTGGAAAAACAGATACATTATTTAATGAAATAAATATATAACAAATGCTGAGATTTGCCATAGAGTTTAATAACAATTTATCTTTAATATTATCTAGAAAAATAAATGGGAATATTGCAGATATATATGTTTAAAAACTAAGCCAAACCATCTTCCATGGCTGATGTACCATTGGAGACATGAAGAAAGGCCTAAAAGGCAGTGGCCAAATGAATCCCATCAAGTGCCACACAGGAAAACTTATGGAACTTAACAAAATAGATGATGCACAAGGAGCAATCCTAAAAACTTAGGAGTAGCAAAGCCTTCTTCATGTACTAAGTCATAGGTCGGAAACCTTTCAATTCCAGGTGGTTGCTTGTGACCTGGCCACAAATCCCTCCACACCAGGCTATTTCCTTCATGCCCTTTTACCCTGCTGGCCACTAACAGAGCAGTGTGGAGGTCACATCCTAGTATCCTAGGTCAGGTGTCAGGATGGCCTGGGGTTAGTGTAGCAGCTTCCGGGTGTAGAGACCTTTCAAGT
>NW_005841981.1:1944215-1949475 GCF_000455745.1 Alligator sinensis | reverse complement strand
TGCTGAACCCTATTGCCAGTGACAGCAGAAAATTTGACAGCAAGAAAGGCAGCAGATGCAGTAGGAGGACTGTGTTAACTTCTGGGCTGCTGGAGGTGGTGACACGTACCTCTAAAGCAGCAGTATCTCTCATAGGGTTGGGAGGCTTGGGATGAGAGGCTGATGAGGAGATTGGGGCCATTGGGATGCAACCCCTATGTGTCCCTGGCTGATCTACCCCAGTATGAACCATAGGTTGCTCACCCCTGTCCTGAGTGATGTCTGATGACACCAGAAGGGCTCAGGTTCAGTGTCTGTGACCAAAGACAGCTCCCATTCAGGGTTCCAGTCCCTGGAAACATGACTTCTTTTGTGATTTGCAGTTTACAGTGAAGCCTGCTCTACTCATTCCAGTAGGTCTGCTTTGAAACTCTAAAAAGCCTTTGATTTTAGAAGACAAGTACAAATATTCAGAGTCATTGAACTATGAAATATTGCAAATGAAAAACATGCAAGCTGCTAAGGCAGACAGGGACACTTCTGATGTTGTACTTGTAGCACAAGAGGTAACAGAGTAATACAAATACAAAATAATAATAATGAGTTTCTGGCCATTTCTGTTACTACATTATAGTGTGTCTTTGTCTTTTCTAAGGACCATGTTACAGATGAAAACTTCCTTCAGTGATATACACATCAGGCTTTAAATACACTCATAGATTGTGTTTTTTCTGTCACAGTAGGCCTCATTTGGGAAATTGCTTAAATACTAGTCAGTTGTTCCCAGCCGCCTGGGCAGCTATACCCATTAAAAACCTTTAATGTAGAGAAAGTAAGTTCCTAGCAGCACAAATTATAGAGCACCTTGATGCTGGAGGTGTACGCTAATACCTGATTTGTAATTGGAGAAACATCAGGGAAGAAAGAGCTTTCTAAACTAGGTTAAGAAAAGCTCCTATGACATACAATGCCATTAACACATTCTCCTCTTTCCTTACATTCATCTTCCTGGCCCATCCATATAATAAGACCTTACTACTAGAATCTGTTAATTTTCTTCCTCCTTTTCACTATATCAAGGTCAGAGTTGTTGTCCTCACTGCCAAGAACCATAAACTCTGCCCCTCCATTTTTGTCCATTATTGTGTCTTACTTTCTCACTCCTCTCTGCCCTACCAAAAATCCTACTTGGCTATTCATTCATAGGGTTCTCACAGAAATATCTTCTTGTACCAAGGATCTACCTGCTAAGTCTGTTGCTATGCTGACTGTGGCTATTTGGCACTTAGTTTGAATTTGTCATTACTGGCACTTAAAAATGATAAACGCAAATATTTTATTGTATTCCTTTTTCCCTACTCAGTTCCCCAGCCCTTTGTACAGGACTACCTTTGTTCTTTAGGGCATAGACTTTGCCTTCAGCTGTGTTTTTTAGAGCACATAACACAATTATGTCCTTATCAGGATTAGGGCCTCTAAGGTTAACTACTTCTGTGTAAAATATTTTATTTAAAATAAAATCATTTGATATCATAGTGCCACCAGTTGTCTACTAATTTGAACAATCCCAGCTTTGCTGGACAATTATTTATTGCAATTAGTTGCTAATTAGATATACTTGGCAAGATTCACAGTCTTCTTTTCAAAGGAACTCAGAACCAGGATGTTGCCAGTCAAGATTAACGCTTCTTTAATAGGGAAGCTTGCACCATACCTGCTCAAAGTATTTCTTGCTTAGGCTATTGTTGTTATTCCTTCATTTTAATGAACACTGAATATGCATCCTGTGCCTAAAATATAACAGTTAATTTGATTACTTTTGTAGTAATCTAAGGGCCTACATAATTAAGCTATTTGTTTTCAATAAATATCTTGTTTTAGCAGGCTTTTAGTATAAATAGAAGATCTATAGTTCTGTATAATTGCAATGTAACACTAGAATGTGTATATGTGTAGCTTTCAGGTAGCTTTTTAATTCAAAGGAGGAAAACTCTGTAACTATTGTTTGAAAAACAGAATGCAAACATTGCATCAGCTTTGCAAAGGAGTATAGCATATCTTTGAAATAATTCGTCAATTGTACAGGGGTAGAACAGTGACAATTTTACTCTATCTGCTATTCTATTAATACTAACTAAGCAGAAATAAGTAGAATATTCCTGATCTTATATGATTTCTGCTGATTTTGAAAAAAAATGGTCACACAAACAGTCCCTTAAAGACAGAAATAACATGGGCCTAAGAGAAGAAAAAATAGTGGATTTTTTTAATTATTAGATTTTATTATGATTTAACAGACTTTAAATGCAATGTAATGTATTTTTAAAGGATTACTGCGATGCTTCATGAGAAGATCCCAGTTGACTTTCAGATCCTAAGTGCATTTTCAGCTAATGGAAACATTTTTTACTTGTAAATAGAGCACGTTTGATGCAGAAATCATTGACACACAATAAACATGGAACCTCCAATATAGCACTTGTATGGTCATTTTTAAGATAGACATGTTATAAAGGTGATGTGTTCTAATAGTTTAAATGCAAACAGCAATGTTGTTTTAATTCTGTGACTCTCTCTGAACTGTATTTGTATCTGAACTAGCCTATTATTAGACTGTCTAGTCAAATTAAGTGAATCGGCCAGTAGGAGGCATGTAAGTATTTATCTTGTTTGTATATTTCTAATGCATGCATCACTGTGGGATCTAGGCTGTGTTTTGTTTTTTGCTATTCTTCTGTGCGTGAATAGCATCACTGGTGATGAATGTGACAATGGAAATAAATTGTCTCATCTCCAGTGCTAATTAAAACCTGCAGTTTGTAAGGCAGATGTAAGTGGTTATATAGTAGATACTTTATTGATCAACATGAGCTTCTGGAACATGCAGAAATTCCCATGAATGCTCTTTAGTTGTGGTAATAAAAAAAGCAGTTCTTTGCTGTTTGGAAGAAACAGTAAACATCAGCATCTATTAAGGGTTTTAAACATACCTCCACTTAGAAGGTAGGTTGTTACTAGGCAGACTTAACCTCTCTAAATTCAAATGTATTTGCAGACAGGACTTAAAGTAAGATACAGGTCAGACTGCTCTGGACAACCCAGCACTTTCTACATAATTTCATTTAAAACAGTTTTAAATTTCATTTAAAACAGTGAGGACTACATTGCATGTGTGAATCAACAGGGTGCTATGGAACATCAGAGCAGCTTCTATTTGTCACACTGAGATGTTGCTTCTGAAGAGTAAGGGTGGCACTTTAAATGACCTCATTCTTGATCGCTTCTCTCATCGCTTCAGTAGAAACTTCCTGCTGGCAGGTTGGAGATGGCAAAATGTTAGAAGAGAAGGCAGGGTCACAGGCCTTCTGTTTGCTCCAGTAGCACCTGCTGGTGCCTCCTTTGATAAGAATGCAAGAATTGCCATATTACTGGGTCAGGCCATTGGTCCAACTTGCCCAGTATTTTATTTCACACAGTGGCAGAAAGTAGATTCTGAAAGGGAGAATGAACTGGGTATAACCAGGGTTTTTTCCCCCCCACTGTTCCTCTCTCACTTACAGCCTCCAGTATTGATAGTCTAGCAAGTTCTAATTCAGAGCCTGTATTGCTAAGTCCTGTGCTCAATAGCTACCGATGCCCCTCTCCTCCCAGAATCTGTCCAATCCCTGTTTCTCCCTAGTGCAGTGGTTCCCAAACTCTCACAGACTGCGCACCACCAATTTAAAATGATACGACCTTAAGTGCCACCAGCAAATTCTTGTCATATAAAGTAATTATAATAAATCTGTTAATGTGTACCACTGACAGGTTGTCTGCATACCACTGGTGGTGCATGTACCACAAAATGAGAACCGCTGCTCTAGTGCCTAATCCAGTCTCAAGTGTCCCCTCCCCAAACCTGAAAATTATCTCCCAACTGTAGCCTGACCAGTGCTGGATAGAGGGGAAGCATCCCTGGACCTGTTTGTCACACATCTGCTAATGCATGATAAGGGTTGGATACCCTTGTTGATCACTTCGTCACATTGATGACTTATGTTCACCTTGGAGTCAGCTATGACTCCAAGATCCCTTTCTGCTGCTGTGCTGCTGCGAGGGTCATCCCCCAGTCTGTCAGCGTGTTGGTGGCTCTTTTTGCCCAGGTGCAGCATGTTGCACTTGTCTTTGTTGAACCGCATCCAATTTAATTCTGCCCATTTTTCCAACCTGTTCAGATCCGCCTGGATCCGCTCCCTACCCTCTGGTGCGTTAACTTTGCCCCATAATTTAGCATCATCTGCAGACTTGGACAGAGTGCTCTCCACGCTCTTGTCCAAGTCACTGATGAAGACATTGAATAGCACCGGTCCAAGGACCGAGCCTTGTGGGACCCCACTGCCCACAGCCTTCCAGGTCAATACCAACCTGTCCATCACCACTCTCTGGGTGCGATCCCTAAGCCAATCTGCCACGCACCTGACTGCGTAGTCATCTACATTGCAGCCTACACTGATATATATGCAGGTTTCCCTCGCTTTATGTGGGTCCTGTATGTGCGGATCTACTCTTATGCAATGACCCTTTTCATACCAAAAATTAATTACATGCGAGGTACGTTCACTCTTACGCGATCAGTGTGGTGGCAGCCCGCCGTCAGCCGGTTTGTGCGGCGCATTGTAGGGGTAATGCTCACCAAAATACAGTCTCCTGTGTGGCTCTGTGCTCCTCGCCTGCGGCACGTGTTTCCGTAGTTGCCATCCCCACTGCGATAGTGCCCTGTGCTTGTGTGCACTGCCTGCTGTTGGCGAGTGCCAAAAGCGTCCTGTAGAAGTGGTAGAAATGGGGCTGGGGGTCAGTACGGTTGTGATCTTGAAAAGGTATCCTGTTTATTACGTGTAAAGGTGGGTTTCCTTTATGCCAATGCGAGTTATGCGCTGTTTTCCAGGGACCCGTGTACAGCACGAAGCGAGGGAAACCTGTGTGTATGTATACCGATAACATCCTAGCAACCTGATGGTCCCCCTTGAGGTCCCAGCCAGGAGCGGGTAGCGGAGGACTGTGCCTCTGCCCGCGACCAGCCGGGCACGTACACACTCACTCCGGGGCGAGCGGTGCAGCCCTGCTCTGCTTGTCCTGGCCCCGCTGGGAGGCTGAGCGTGCGTCCCAGCGCCGGGGGGCAATGGCGGCGGCGCGAGGTGCCGCGCGCCTGCGGGCGCACTGTCCCGCCTCGTGCAGGCTCGGGGGGCGGGAGAGGCCGGGCTGGCCGCCCTTTGCCCGGCTGCGCCTGACGGCTCCCCCGCTC
>NW_005841981.1:1894700-1944105 GCF_000455745.1 Alligator sinensis | reverse complement strand
CGCGCACCTTGCCCCCCGCCCCTGCCCCGCGCCACCCCCCCCGCCTGGCCCGGGGGCAGGAGTGGGCTGGTGTGGCCATTGCAGCGCCTGCCTGGCAGGGGGAAGCAGCAACATGCTCCTCTCCTCCCCCCGCTCCTAAAAACAAAGCTGCTTTTTCCCTGCCTTGCCCTGGCCTTATGTGGGGAGGCGGCTACCCACCCGTGTGTGTTTCCCCCCACACCAAGGAACGCTTCAGCCTTGAGGTTTCCTTCAGGCTGCCTAGGGCTGGGTGGCGGTTCCCCAGCTGCCAGTGTTTTCCTTTATTCCTTGATGCCCCCGTGCCAGCAGGACTCCCCACTTGGAGGCTGGCTGCCTTGTGGCCCGGTTGTACGGAGAGCTGGTTGTTTTTGGGGTGCGCCCTTGCTCCTGCAGGCTGTGGCAGAGCAGCCAGGTTTGCTTCCCGAGAGCCCTCCTGGTGTTGTTCCTCTTCTCCACTGATTTGTGCCAGCTCTGTTAAGTTCCCCCGAAACTTGGTCGTGGCGCAGCAGGCTCCGAACTCAGTGATGGGGCCACGCTCTTGAATGGAAACGTTTATGTCCTCCTAGGGGGTACCTGGTCGGCCCATCTACAGGGGATAGCACAAGTAGTCAGCAGTTGTGAATTTTCCCTTTTACTGGCTACAAGGTCCCTGTGACCACGCTGCCTGCCACCACAGCTTCTGGGCATGAACGGTGAGCCGTTGCCATTGGGGGGGGCAAAAATAAAGGATCTACTAGTGATTGCCAGGTGAGCAGGGTGGTCAAGGCAGTATCGCTGGGGAACCAGATGTGTCAGAGCAGGGTGGTATACTGCTAATGCTGAGTAATGGATGCAAGACTAAGAATCGAGAAGAATGTTAATGAAGGAAACTCAAGGCACAGGAAAGTGAAGAAACTTGTCCAGAGCCTTACAACAGTTAGTGGCAGATCTGAGGGGAGAGAGCAGATTTCTTGACTTTCGTTCCATTCGGAGTACAAAATTAATCTTTTGCTATTAGGGACAGGTCTGACCTTTAGTGAAGTTACGGGGGGAGTAATGCTGGCTGCGTCAAAGGCAGCTTCAGTCCTTTGGCACTGTGAGGGCTCTTTAAGAATAATTGAGAGATGGATATCTGTGTAGTTGACAAAGGGAACAAATCTTGTTGTGGGGGAGGAGATTTTTGATATGCTACTGTAAAAAATCATGCGATTAAAATAAATTGCATAAATACATTAAAAAAAAAATATTCTGACCGGGAGAGTGGGGCCTTCCTGGTTCCAACTGATCCCCATGTGTTTTGGGGAGAACACCAGAGTAACAGAAGGAAATTTAGTTAAATGGCAAAAAGCAGATTGTATATAATAAAGAGGCTGATAGTGAAAAGTGGGAAGTTAGTGGTGTAACTAGGGCAGGGGGGTTGGAGTAGCTTCCCGGGTGCTGACTTCAAGCGGAGGGGTGTGTGGAAGGGACGGAAAAAAGTGTCAGCCTAATGATTGCAGTTGTGATTGTTCAGGGTGGAGGTAACTGGAAAACTGCCCTGTGTCAGCTGCCCTGGGTTTCTGGCCATGTCATTATGCCTCTGGGAAGTTTGTTGGATTAAAAGGAAAAGCGACATGGAATAGGTCAGTAAAATGTTTAGACAGAACCCTATCGTAAGTAAAAGAAAATTTGTTTCCAATGAAACAGTGGCTGAAAGAAAATACAGTGAATAACTGAGAGACTAAATCTCTCCCAAGGCAAAACAGTTTACCTTCAACTTCTACCCTCCATTGTTGATGATCCTCATCAACAAGATATTCTGAAACTTTTAAAAGGGAGAACCAAGTTTACAAAAGCAAACTTAGGCTCACTGTCCCTATAGTTTATAATTCAAAGCAGAGAATTATGCTGGGCTGCAAAGGTTACGTTTTTTTTGTTTTGGGGGTTTTTTTGATCACCATATCAGTGAACTTAAGTGGGAAGCAGTATATTTCCATTTTGAAATTATTCACAACAATTGGCATGGCATTTTGGACAAGATGAAGTAGAAACCGTTGTTGGATCTAAATTATTAAAGAAATGTCTTTTTATAGAAAGAACAGTTGTAAGTTTATAAAATAAATCTTTTGTAAGTGAAAGCTGACTAGTGGAAAGGAACAAAGGGACCTGTACAGGAATGGTTTATATATGTTACATCTGCATGGAAAAAAAGAGTATATAAAAAGGTCTTTGAAGAAGAAATTTTGGGGACAAAAACTGAAATTCAAGGAGAATTCTTCCATCATGATGGAGATATCTTAAAAGCCAACTGCCAAAGAACAGGCGTGCCCCATGAAAGAGAGACATTTGGAGAAGGAAATACCTGATATCTCTTGATCCTAATCAGATGAGCCAAACCTCCCTCCCCCTCCAAAAACAAAAAAAGAAACAATCCCCCCACAATGTTCAGAAAGCTGATGGAGGTTGAAAATACAGAACTGTAGTCTGTCCTTTAAAACTTTAAGAGGCAAGATATACTTTGGGCCTAAAAAGGGTAAAATTGTCTGGACCTAATGGAAGATCAACACAGAAAGAGAGTGAGGAATCTTATAGAGAACAACTAGAAGAAGGGCTAGAAAAGAATTATGGAGTTGATTCCCTGCAAAATGTAACTGGAGGTATAGAAGTTGCAAAAGATGGAGGGAGAATCTCTCTGATATGGAGCTGTAGCTCGTATTAGGGAGCATAAAAAGAATTGGCAAGGGATTCTCTAGAAAGTATTGCCAACCAAGGTTAATCACCTTTAGTGAAGGCTGGTAGACACTGGCTTGTAGGAGTGTACAAATCTTTTGAAAAATTAACCCACGGTTAAACTGACAAAGTGAGGAGAAAAAAAAAAACAGGTACTAACTGCAGAAAAAACCTATAGACTTAATGTTAAAATAATATACTAAGGCTGTGTGCTTGCATGCGTGCAAGTGATCGTGTTACCCTCTAGTACAGAAGAGTCAAACCTACATGGAGCCCTGCCATCCAACCCCTGGTGCTGCCTCTGGGTCTGATCAGACCCACATGGGGCATGCCTGTGGCATGAGGCCAGTGCATGGACTGGATCAGGCCCCTGGACCTCCTTCCTTCCTTTGTGTGATGTGGATCCTGAAGCAGCCACTGGATTAGGTATGCTGGGTGAGAGAGAAGGGGTCCATGGGCCCGTGGACTGGTGCTGTGCCAGTCTGATACCCTTACTCCAGTGCAGTGGTGTGCAAAATGCAACCTGTGGGTTGAATCTGGCCCTTCGGAGGATTTTGTCCAGCCCATGGCAGGTCCCTCAGTCCCACCCAGCCCAGACACAGGGGCAGCCCAGGCCGTGACGCTTGTGGCTGGTCCTGCTGCCCCTGGGCTCACAGCGTGGCTGAAGTGGTACGGCAGCCGGTCTCACTTTCCAGCTGCAGCTGGCAGACCTGGCTCCGCTGTCTGGGCATCGCAGCTTGTCTGCCTTGCACCCACTCACAGCAGTGGGACCTGTGCTGATAGGTGCATGGCTGGCTGGATGGGATGGGGCCATGGGCTGGTGCAGAGCAGTGTTTGGGAGCAGAACAGGCAGGATCACAGGATGGTGACAGCACAGGGCCAGGGCAGAGCTGCAGTCTGCTGCTCACATGTCTTGACAAGTGCAGGTTCTATGGGCAGGGGCATGTACGGAGCTAATTATGGCTCAGCTCCAGTCTTGGCCCCACGCTGTCACTGACCCAGGATCCTGACTCCACCCCTGGATGCAGAGATCCCTGCCCACCTGCAGCCCCATCCTGTCTGCCTGCCTGCCCATGTGGGTCCCAGCCAGTATCCCTAGAGACCCCAAGATTGCAGAGTGGTGACAGTGTGGGGCTGGGGCTTGGGGCAGACCCATGATCCACTCCGCACACATCCTTGCCCACAGGACTGGCACCTGTTGCAGGGATGTGTGGGCAGTGGATTGCAGCTCTGCCCCCGCTCTGTGCTGTCACTGCCCTGTGATCCCAGTCCCAGCTCCACCCGGCTGTCCTGCTCCCAGGCTACATAGGGAGTTTTGGTGTGGGAGTGTGCAGTGGGGGGTGCTGACCTGGCCCATGACAGCCCACAAAAATCCCTATGTGGCCCTTGGGCCCAAATAATTACTAACCCCTGCTTTACCCGTTGCTTACAGTTACTATGTTGGTTACTATTGTCTGGAGAAGTGAGCAGTTTTTTTTTTACAGAGAGGTAGGATCTTTTGGTTTTGCACTAATTGTTCTGGTTTCCATCTTCATTGACAGCAGTGATGTCTGTGCTAATATGGGGCTATGTTGCATAACAGGATCTCTTGACATCTATTTCCCCTTTCAGTGATCTTTCAGTTGGGGTTGGTTATTCTAGAATGGGCATGTCAAACTCAGCTCCCATCATGGGCTGGGTCCAGACTGCGGGGCTCCTTGTGGTCCAGATCCAGACCTGGTGGCGGTGGGATGAGGAGTATCAGCAGCCCCGAAGATTAACACAGGTCCTCAGTGGGGCACAGTACCCAGGATATCACTTGCCCTGCCTCCAAATTCTCAATTCTTCTGGGAACCCTGTGGGTGAGACGGTACAGTTCCACAAGCTGGATTTGGCCCATGTGCCATATGTTTGATGTCCCTGTTCTAGACCAAAGCAAGAACATTTAAGATGAAGAAGTAATTATTAGCAAAGAAAGGAGTTTAGGGCTGGAAGGGAGCTGGTGAGATCATCGGGTCCAGCCCCCCTGGGTATCCTCTAACTATAGAAGCAGAAGGGGAAACAGCACTTTAAGCCAATACGTTTGTATTGCCATTTACTAGAGAAAAGTTTAATAAAAGAGGAAAATGATTAAAAAAATATTTCTGCAGAAAATAAAAACAAAAATAGTGCAGTCATGAAAAAGTAAAGATAAAGAAGATGGAAGAAGTAGAAAAATTATTTTAAAATGAAAAAAGAAAACAGTTCTATAAAATGAACTTCCCAAGCTTTTTAGGTGGACGGAGCTATCATTGTGATGTCTGTAAGGGAAATGAAGCAGGAAATATTTGAAGCAACTTCAGTAACTTTGAGAGAGAATAATACAGGGCTGGCTGTCTACCTTGCAGGCTGCAAGAGGCCAGTGTGTGGCCGGCAGGCCACATCTATGAATGGTTAACATGTTCAGTGGGGGAGGGTTGGGGTTGGCGTGGGGGGGCACCAGTGGAGCCCTGGGGAAGTGGGGGAGTGCCTGTGCAGCCCAAGGAGTGGAGGGGGGTGTTTCTGGAGGAGGTGGGGAGAGCTCATGGCTGCACCAAAGTTGGACAGCTCTGGAATAGCCAATATCAGTTTCAGTTATCTTAATCAGATTAGTATACTAGGTAGATTAGGAGAAAGAGAGAAATGAGAATAAGTAAGTATGAGGGCCTTCATTACCCAAAAGCACAGAAGCATCTGTCCTCGAAGGAAAAACTCAACTGCTCTTTTCAGAGAAGTGCAGATGTTAGTTTCCCTTTTTCCTGTCCGTGGTATATGGCTTCAGACTTAAAAAAAAAATCATTTTCCTGAGCTTTTAATTGTTGGTGTTCACATGCAAGTGATCTTCTGTAATATGATAGAAGAAGATGTGTTTAAGGGTCTATCCAGCCTGGGTTGAAATGGGATGATATCGTCACATTCGGAGTTCTTACAATGAATCCCAGAAATACACAGATGCTAAACAGTTCATAGAAGTCCAATTCTGGTTTACTGTTAATTAACTTGTGTTTTTGTTTCTCTTGCTTCTAATTGACTCTTCTCCTTTCTAATTAATTCTTAACCATGGGTACTGGGATTGGAATTGGCATATATGACACACTATATGGTTGTGTTGCATAAACATTTTCTATAAAATCTAAATCCTCATTAAATATTTAAAGGTTAATAATGTTTGAGCCAAGATTACTTGTACTGTGTTCTCAACAAGGTTGTTAATATAAAAACATTAGCAGGTGAGGAACAGCTCAGAAAATTCAGTATTGAGACTTCATACATTTTTTATATTACTTTGGTATTGATTTGGGAGGCTGTAGAAAATGTTAGTGGGGAAGTCAGTGTTTCCTTTCTAGATAGATAAGAAACTGGTGAGTTCCATTTCTCAAAATATATTGGCTAATGACATTTTGACACTGACAAAAATCTCTGTTAAATAAGATTAACATGTTTAAGGAATGGATATCAGGCACTATTTTTTATGTTCAAGCACAAAATTTTCATGACTTTGTTTGTTTTGCTTTTCTTTGCTGTGGAGTTGCATTTGCTTCAAAGTGCAGGGAGGTTTCTTGGCTTTCACCTTAAGTTGTAATTGGTTTCTAGAGCTTTCTTGATTTGTCCTAATTGGACATTTCGAAAAGTCGCCAAAGCACGCAATAAGTTTTTGCCAGCTTTTCATCAATGATTAATAAAGCTCATTTGGAGGATCAATTAGACTTCTGGAAAGAAGATTGTGTTACAGAAATATTATGAAAGTCTTGAGTGCTGTTTTATAAAATGTATGTTTAGTGTTAAATGCTGAAGTATAGGACTAGGACTAAAATAATAGTAGCTAAACGATTGCTGGATATGAAACGTTTGTTTCCAAAGTACAAATGATTATTTTGTTGTACTAGCAATTCCATAGTCAGGGTTGAGCAAGCACTTTTATTCTATTTTGCAGTGACATTTTTAATAGAATTAAACTTGTTGGTTTAAAAAAATACATCGGAGTATTTAACAAAAACCCAACAAATTTTATCAGTTAAGAATTTATTTCCCTTTCACACTACTGAAAAATGACTTAAGTGTCAAGTTTCTGTGAAGTCAAGGACAGATGATTGACCTTGATGTGTTTTGAAGATATTTTGAGTTCAAAGAAATGAAACTATGTTTTATTTGTATGCTCTACGTTTTTCAGACTTAACTCCATTGGTTTTCAAATTGTGTTTTGTGGAGACTTGAGGTTCCATGAAAAGTCATAGGGGTTCCACAAAAACGTTGATGGAATGGGCTGGGAGGCAGAGCTAGGTCTCCTGGACCACATGAGCTGATGCAAAGCCATGGAGCCAGGGATAGGGGTTCTGCAGCAGAAGTGATATGAAAGGGGTTTGAACCTTTAAAAAACTCAAAACCACTGTTGTACCCCATCAGTGTTCCAGGAGCCCGCCCAAACTTTCAAAATTCTTAAACTGAATTTTATTCTGACTTTTCCCCTCACCTTAAAAAAAATCCAGAATTAAATGTGTATATCGATTTACCTATGTATATGCTTTTCTGAATCTGTTAACTTAGTACCTAAGTATATATGTAAAAGTTAGCTTCCCTCTGGAAGGATGGTAGTGGAATATACAGATCTACCATTACTGTACATTGGACTTATCTGTTTATCTACCTCATCCATTATTGCTAGATCACATTTTGCTGTTCCAGGTGTGTCTGAAAAGATGGCCACTGTAACGAGTCCGGTTTCTCATTTGTCAAAGGAAAGGAGTGGAAAGTTCGACATCTCAATGCAGGATTCTTTAAGTTTTCGTGCTGACCTCTTTGTTGTTGTGGTTGGCTCTCTTAGGTTCTTAATTTTTGCTTAAGTGGGGTATGGATGAGCAAATAATTGTAAAACAGTGCAGCCTTCAGTGACTTATGTCTGGTCACAATTCAAATTGTCTTCTGGAAATGAAAATGTTTACATTTAACATGTGTTTCATACCTGTCTGCTGCCCCAGTTCATGTTATCTGTAACAACCACTGTCTGGTTACCTTCACTTCATTGCAGTCCCATGGCCCTCTGTATTTGCTCTTAGAAGACAATAATAGGACTTTTATTAAGCTTATCTTCCCTTTATGAATGTTTATACACATTGGGAGAGAGTCACTATGTTATTTTGGGCAGAGGCTCTCCAAAGCCTGACTTTTGGCTAAAAGAGGATTCTCCTAGTGCAGACACTGTGAAGATGTTCATAAAGCTTATGTGACTGTACTGGTGTAGTGGCATAGGTAGATCCAGGATTTCCAGAAAGGTGGGTGCGGGAGCTGGGACTGGTGCTACATGGGCGGCTGCATTCCCTGCTTCAAGCCTTCCCCGTATGAGGGTGGACAGACCGTGCAGCAGGAGCAGCAGCTGGGAGCTTTTTTTTAAGTCTCCAAACCAGGAAAGGATCTATTTTGTATCCCCTCCCTTCTCCTTCATGCTCAGCAGTTCCCTTCCCTTGCCCTCTCAGCCTTAAGCCTTTGGGCACAAGAAGGGGAGATCCACCCGCTGCTTCTGTCCCAGCCACTCCTGCCCCTCTCCAGACAGGGCTGCATGGAGGCTGTGGGGAGCCAGATTTGTTTGAGGACAACAGTAATGTTCAGGGGAGCTTCCCTGCATCTGCTCTTGGGCTAGCAGAGAATACTTGGGGGGACTGGGTAGGGAAGGGAACCTGTCTGTTCATGGGCAGATTAATACATGGGCCAGCTGGGCCCAGACCCAGGGGCCCCTGCCAAACAGGGGCCCCTGGATGCCTAGAGGATGGGCTCAGGGGGAGGGCAGCTTGGCACAGACGGAACCTGGGCCAGGTGGGTAGATGGTGTGGCAGGGCCAGGCCATGGGGGCAGGGCCCTTCCTAGTTGTCTGTGGCTTGAGCTGGTGCCGTGGGAGCTGTGCGTCTGGATTGCTCCTGGCTCCCTGCACCCAGGCCGGACCAGGCTGTCATGGAGCTGCAGCCTGCTGGGAAGGACCATGCCCCTGTGGCCCATCCTGGCCTGGGCCAGCCCCTCTGTGCCCACCCCCAGCAGCATCCACAGCTGGCCCAGCTCAGCCTTGGGCGAGGCGGGTGGATAGTGGGGCTGGCAGGGCTGCAGGTCCCAGCTGGCTGTGGCTCTGTGACAGCCTGGCCCGCTGTGCACAGGTGACAGCTGGTCAGGCAATGGAAAAGAGGTGATGTCACTGCAGCTGTGGCCAGGCACCTTGGCAGCTGGACTGGCCACATGGGATAAGTCTTTTGTGCCTGTGGCTGCCTGGGCTGGCTTGGAGGCACCAACAGGTCTGGAGCCCAGCAGCTTCCTGTCGTGGGGCCTGTGTGCCCACAGCTGCCCCTGCCACGCGCCCTGCATGGTGCTTGCTTATCTGTCTGTAGCTGCCACATGAGATGGACGAGCAGGCACTGTGCAGGGGATGCGGTGGCAGCTGCGGGCACATGAGCCCACATGGCAGGAGGCTGCCAGGCTCCAGGCCTGCCGGTGCCTCCGAGCCATCTTGGGCAGCCACGGGTACGAAGGATTCATCCCGCACAGCCAGTCCAGCTACCAAAGCACCCCACCTGCAGCTGCAGCATTGTCGCCTCCACACCACTACCCAGCCAGTCACCACCTGTGAGCGCCAGGCTGGGCTGCCACGGAGCTGCAGCCATCTGCAAATGGCCCTGCCCCTGCAGCCTGCCCCAGGCCAGCCCCTCTGTGCCCACCCTTAGCAGCGTCCGCAGCCCGATCCAGCTCAGCTGTGCAGGCCAGCCCTGGGCGGATGGTGGGGCCATGCTGGCCAGCTCTGGCCATGCCCCCTGCTGCGTGAGCAGCCAGCAGGGTGGGAATCCAGGTAGACCCCGGCTGCGGTCTCTGTGCCCTTGCCTGAGAGAGGAGGCAAGGGAGTTTAATACTCCTCCCTGCCCCGCCTTTCCTGAGTCTGCTGCCCAGCCCAGCTCTGGCCATGACACCTGCTGCGCAATCAGCCAGCAGGGGGAAAACCAGGCAGACCCCGGCTGCCGTCACTGTGGGAGAGAGGGGAGTTTAAACCCCCTCCCTGCTCCCTGTTGCCTGATACACTGCCCTGGCTGGTGTCTGGCCACGCCTCCCCCCTTGGGGGGGAAAAACCTGGTAATGGCTGCTTTCACCTTCCCCCTCCAGGCACACCCCAGCTGGGTTCCCTGCAGGCCAGGGTGGGAGTTTAAACCCCTCCCCAATCATACTCAGTGGCCTACCAGGGCCTGGCCTCATGCCTCCCCCCCAGTCAGCTTTCCTCCAGCCTTGTGGCTGCTGCCAATGGGTAGGAAGGCTTCACTCTAGGGCCCCCAGCTTCTAGCCTGAGCCACTGCAGGCATGTACCTGAATTTCCAGAATCAAAAATAAATGTCTATTCACTTGCAAATCAGTTCAATCTATGCAAGTTGGACTAACCTGAAAAGATTGAATCGTTCAGGCTTGGGATTTTTGAATGTTTGTACTTAGCCTAAAGGATTGCATTAATCTTCTTCCTCTGTCTTTTCAGAAGTTGTTTGTTCCGTATCCTTATTTTGATTTTTTTAAAATTTTATTTATTTTTTATTTTTATTTTTTTAAGGGATGCCCTTTTTCTGTTTGTCAGGAAGAAGGGCAGTTTGCTGAAAGCCCATGTATAGGCCATCATCTCTGACTTATGGACTCTGTTTGAGGCCAGTTCAACCTTTTTTCCTTTGTACTTGGCAGGCTTTCCTGACCAGTGTCCAGCTTCATGGATTTTGAGCCAGCCTCCTGGAGAGAGAATTTTAATATTCAAACAGGTTACTTCTTCTTTTGGGGTGCCATAGTTTTAGTTACTTGCCCATAGTTTTCTAGCTATCTTGCCGCTGTCTCAACTAATCCTGGGTCTGCGTGAGTGGTGCTCGACCAGGGTGCTATCAGATCCTTTGGAGGATATTTAGAGGTGTGAGGAGATAAGTGAAGATGCAGGTTTGTCTCTAGCTGGCTTATCCCCCACCCCCACTGCCCCAACCCGTCTACTAGGAGGCAAAGCACTGTAATAATACGTTTTTGAAAATGGGTGCCACACAATTCACAATTGTGAATGGGTGCCACACAATTCACCATGCATTGCTATGCATGGGTACCTTAAGACTAGTGAGGGGTGCTGGAGCCTGGAAAGTTAAAAAAAACCCTTGGTACTTTATATAGGCTTATATTTTGTACTGACAATGTATATCTACATTTTAAACCTGTTGTGTGTGTTTCTGCCACTTAAATTGATTCTATGCCAGTGTTACTCCATTGACTTTCATGGTGATCCTCCTGCTATATGCTGCTGGGCCACTGTCCTTCTCATGAGACCCTTGAGTCAAGGGCCTTTCAAAAATAGATCACTTGTGGCTGCCTAATTTAAAACGGTGATCTTGTAGCAATATTCAGAAATAGAATGAGTATCTTTGTAGGTATTCTTACTTCAGTAAAAGACATTCAACAGCCCAAGAACATGTACAAGCTTAATTTGAAAGGCTGTCTCTCTTTAGTGCAGTAGGAAGGCAAAGGCTGTCTACCAGATTTAAATTTTCATCACAAATTAATATAATGATGGTCTTTAAGTTGTCCTTATAAAGCAATTTTGTTAGCTCTTTCAGTTTTTTGTTCACTTAATTTGGTGGACTAGACACTGTCTTTGCATGACAGGTATGTTTGCATGACTTAAAAAATCCCTAGCTGTGCTTTTTGCATGCAAGATCAAAAATTGATATTTGTTGATGTGTAGTGATATGCAACATGCACATGGAGGTTAGACTGTGTCTCTAGGCTTGTTTCTTTCTCTTTGGCTTCCCTTCTCTTATGTAGAGTTATAACTTATGTTTCACTTACTACTCCTCGCCCCATGCACACTTTTTGATGATAGAATAGGTTTGGATCTTTGTGCAAAAATCAAATAATACTTTTGCATTATACTATTTTTATATTCCCCAGACCTGTGAAGTACAGTGTACTACAGGGTATGGGCTAATGGGAATTGAGGACAGAAAGAATTACAGTAAAATAACATAAAGGCTGTAATTTAGGATGAGTCCTTTAAAATCCAGTGAAAGATTTTGTTTGAGTAAGGCATAATATCTTTAGTTTGGCATGTTGTTTAGCCTGTCTGCTTTTATTACAGACACATTTTTAGAAGAAGATTGGTCACAGCCCTCATTAGCACAAAAAATTGAATTTAATCTGAGGTAAATACTGCTTGTCAGATGTGACAAAGACTTTCATTAGGGATCCACATTGTTTCTGTACTGGCTGGTTCCTCTACTGAGTGCTGCACAAGGACTGGCTATCCATGGCTTTGATATGGTGCAACATGGCCTACCTGACCTTCATACGGATGCAGTCCTCATCATTAAAAAATAAATAGTTCCACATTCTGTCAATCAAGAGGTTTTAAAAATACAATATTTTTGGAATTTCTTGTTTTGAGCCTTCAGGGTCCAAGTTTTCATTTTTTTTCTATAAGCATGAGGGATGGAAACCCTTTTTTTTTAAAAAGTGAAAACCAAGATTTGCATATTATCAGAAATGTCTAGGCATTGAGGATAGAGGGGAGAAATAGTAAGTGGACATAACTCTAAATAAAAGTGAGATTTGGCACCACTGAGCTGCTCTGTCCACTCACTCTGTTGTCAGTGACCTACAGGCACTTGCAAATTTACATGTTCCTATTCCCTTTCAGAAAATAGGCAGTAAGAACTTGGGTCAGATGACCCCCACTTGCTTCCTTGGATCTTGCTTTATTGGCATGTGGTACACACTTGAGTACAAACAAATGAGTAAACACCAAAACTCAGCAGTTGGGTGCTATCTCTAAGGAACAGGCAAATTCATTTGTGCCAGCACTGACTCCTGGAATAGACAGATCTGATCCAAGGGCTCACAGGAGAAACCATGCAGAATAAACAAAGAGAAAGTGCAGCAAGGCTATGATTAATGTCAGTGAATGTGTGAACCCATTGTAAAAACAACAAAATAAAAATGGCACAGTTATTGCACAAGATGTTCCTAATGATAGAATGAGAAAAACGAAACAAGATACCAAGGGATTTTCTTGAGCTGGAGTGGACAGGGGGAAAAATATTAATTTATCAGAAGTTTCTATCCTATAAGAAAAAATCTAGGCCCAAAGAATTGCAATAATCCCAGATCCTCCTCTGGGTCAGAGACACTCCTGGCCCAGCTCTTGATCTCTGCTTGTTTAAAAAATAAATTAAGTGGCTGGCACAGCTGTCAGGAAGACCTTGAAAACATAAGGTTAGCTAGGGTAACAATGTCCACCTGAGGCTGCAGACAGCTTGAAACCAGCTCTGAAAGTGGTGAACTTTTCCATGCATCTCAATGAGAGAGTAACATCAAAATCCACTGCTCTGGGTTGTCTCACCAGCAGAAGACTGTGGCAGTGTTTTGGGGAATGTACAGCAGATGTAAGCCACCATCCAAAAATGTATGCCTGCAGTTGGATGCAAGTACTTGAGAGCTCTCCTGCTGCTCTGGAGAGTAACGGCATTCCCTGTTCTTGCTAGTGGAGGGAGAACAGAACTCCATGCTGCTGCTGCCTGTCTGAGGGAGGATGTAGTTCTCTGGCCTTGCCAGTCCAAATGGAGAGAAAAGAGCCTTGGAAAGGATCAATTTTATGGTATGTATGCCTGAGGCTCTGGGTTGCTTTAATTTGGTCCATTAGAATTGGCTAGTCACCAAGCTGCAGCCTTGGACCTGGGCATGTGGGCCGCTTTTAAGGTCAGAGAGAAATTAGCAGTGTTAGTCTGAGGTCAAGTAGAAAGCATTCCACCTTGTAGACTAACCGAAGTAGGTGTATAGCACAAGTTTTCATGGGCTGAAACTCACTTCATCAAATGCTGTGAAAATTGCATGCACAGTAGCATATAAGGAAAGAGAAATTTGAATACAAAAGACAGAAAGGATGTGGGGGGAGGCAGCTTTGGGAGAGGCAAACAGGAATAAAGGAGTTGCAAAAGCTAATCCACATAATGGGATAAGAATCCATAGTCCCTGTTTAGACCATACTTAACGCAATGCAGTCTGTGGATGATTTCTTATTCCACTGTTTCCTGTTCAGATCAGTTTTTAAATGCTAAGAGAACAGCCACCAGACTCCACATTGGATAATGGATTTTGTAGCTTCTCCTGACCTTTTTTCCCCCATTATTATTATTGTATTTTACTGGGTGTGAAAACCTAGTTGTCTACGTGCAATACGTACCGGACTCCAGGTAGACCTGCTTTGTTCTTCTGTCAAAGGGAGGCAAAAGAGATTATGGCCAAGTGCGGGAATGGGGAAGGCTGCTCTGTTAAGATTGCTCAGTATGTGACTGTTTCTTAACAATAATTATGTCATATATGCCAGTCACTGTTTTTATCTTTTGCTGACACCTGGCACTAAAATTTATCATAATAGATTATGATTATAGTTACTATTCTTACAGGTGAATGCCATGGAAGAGTGTTTTGTTTAGTCTTATTTTATTTAATCTGACAAAAGCAAGGAACTTTTACTGTAATGCTTACAGTCTTTGTGACACAGCCACCTGTGCTTAGGTTTCCATGATTTCAGAAGAGTGCATAATGATCATACCAGTGCATTTTTGTTCTATGTTTAGCACCACATGAATATGACAGTGTGAGTTAAGAATGAAGTTTAACTCATGTCCTTAGCTAACCTTGAAGTAAATGGATTAACTTGTTGTTGCTTTTATTTTACTCACTTCACAGTTTCATTTTTGTTTTGTATTGCCTTTGTTTTATTCATATAACAGTACAGGATTTTCCTTTTAATTTACTAGCTTGTTTGATTTTGATATTAATGACTGTCTTGCTATGGTTCTTGGTTTGGAAAACAGTAGCTTAAGTAGGGTTGGGAGTGGGGCAGTAACATCTTAGAAACTGGTGAAGGAACATTACCCAGCAGGATGGCTGCCACTCCTGAATGTCAGCAAGGAGAATAACATCTGGAGGTTTGGGTAGGAACTAAGGAGATGGAGGAGGTTCCTGGGGACCCATTGTAGGGGTCCAGAGTCCTGAGAGAGGGGGCTGAGTGCACAAGGGCCTAGTGAAAGGCCAGGCGAACCTTGGGAGAGGGGCTGAGAGACCTGGTGGAGAGTCTGGGTGAACCCAGTAAGCAGGGCACAATACAGGGTCCAGGTGAGCCCAGAGAAGGAAGAGGCTGTGTAGAAAGACCTATGGAGGGCTCTGAGCCCAGAGAGTGTGGAGCAATGTATGGAGTGGCCCAAGAGGGTGGACCCACACAGACAAGAGGGCTGACAGCCAGAGGACTGACCCTGGGTATCTCAACTGACCTGTGCAAGGCTGGGGCCCAGGAGGGGCCGATGGATAAAATAGAGCGTGGCAAAGACTGCCAGAGCCGGGAGAGCCTGGAGTTCTTGTCTGGCCTGAGGCAGGGCAGGGCCTAGGAGAGGTCAAAGGTCCTTGTGTGGCTACAGCTGAGAGGAAGGGGTCAAGGAGCAAGCAGCCTGGGATGACAATGGCAGGTGTTAAGTCATCTGATGATTAGGGATTAAGGAAAGGGGTTCGAGAGAGAGCTGGGGGCCAGAGATGAAAGACTTGGATGAGAGAGGGAACCAGGGCTAAGGGGCCCCGTGGTTAGCAGCCAAGGAGAGGCATAGGACATCCAACGGAAGTCCAGAGAGGGACGAGCGAGATCAGATAGGCCTGAAGACCAGTTCTGGGTAAGACCTGAAACTGCACCCTACTGGGGCTGGTTAGCCTGGTGGGGCTGCCTGTGATGGGGCAGCCTCCATGAAATGCCATGCATGGGACACTCCAGGGAAAGGTGAGGCTGGGGATCCTTGGCTCCCACTGCCTTGTGGGTTACTTCATGGAGGGGAAAGGCTAGGGGAGCCCAACCTGACAGAAAAGCACTTGGTAAGGAAGATCACGTGAGTCCAGAGGTCTAATGAGGGGCCAGGGAAAACTGGGACCACATCGGTCCAGCAGCCCAGTGAGGGGCCTGTGGAGGCATGGACAAGGGCAGGACAAGATGGATCCAAGGGCCTGGATAGTGAGGCCCAGCGAGGGGCCTGAGGCATAGTGTGGCCCAGTGAGTATAGTGGGACCAGAAGGGTCCAGTGGTCCAGCAAAGGGCTGGGAATAGAGCATCAGACCAGACTGGTCTGAGGGCTTGGGGAATGGCCAGGAAAGTGGAGCACTAAAAGGGTGCAGGAGGAGGGACCAAAAGGGGCTAGCAGCCTGGAGAGGGGCCAGGAGAGAGACCAAGGGGTCTGGTAGCCCTCGGAGTGGTTGGGAGAGACCAAGGAGTCTGGCAACCCGAGTGGGGCTGAGAGGGAGACTGAGGGGTCTGGCAGCCTGGGAAGGGGTTGTGTGGAGCGATTGAGCAGTCTGAGGGCATGGAGTGGGGCTGAGAGAAGTCGAGGGGTCAGAAGGCCCAGAGAGGGGCTGCATCAGCAATTGGTAAAACATCTGTAAGGATGCCACCTGCAAGGCACAGTGTTGGGGAGGTACGGAGCCATGCAATTGACCCATAAGGCCAGGACCACAATGTGGATGGTCACTGTAATAAGACCAGGGCAGCCTCCTGGACTCTGCACATCAACTAACATCATGGCATGGCAGGTGAGAGCTGGGCAGACTGCCTGTAGAGCAGGGTATCTCAAAAATTTTTTTTGGTTACTCAGTGACGCACTGCATCAAGCAGTATGTTTGGAGCGGGGTGGAGTAAGTGGAATGGTGCTTTTCCCCATCCCTTCCTGGGCAGCCTTTGCCAGAGCAGGCATCTAATATGTGAATACCAGAGTGGGGGGAGGTGTGGAGAGTGACAAGGGCCCTATGATTGCTCCTAGGGAGCCTGGCCACAAGGCTGCTGCTGAAGCTGACACTGCAGCAACAGCAGTGGCAGCAGTAGCCCAGATAGGTAAGACCTTCACTTTGTCCAGCCACCCTAGTCTACAGTGCTCAGTGTACCCTCACTGTACCTCCAACCTGACCCTGGGTGCTCAGTGAGCTGCAACACCTGTATAGGCAAAGGAGCTCTTTGGTTATGTACTTTTCTAGAAAGAATAAGCATTTATCGCCTACAGTCCAGTCATCCAGGTTCACTCTGGCCTGCTCATCAGAAACGCATCCTGTTGGCTGCTGTGGAATTAAAAAAATAATTACAAGTTTTTCAAAGGATCACCCACATACACATGGTATGAGAGTTCTTTTCTTTGTTGGTTTCATTTTATTTGTGCATGACTCATTCTTGGCAAAATGAGAGATCCTCATGAGCCTGAAAAATAATTTATAACTGCAAGTAGAGTTTAATACTTCTATAGTTTTTCAAGGTAAAACAAACCAATCCAATTTTTTTTTAATTAGCTCCTTGTTACTTCAAATGGCATGTGACTTGCTGAAGTTGGTCTTTGTTTAGAGCAGTGGCACTCATCTTTCAGCCACTCAGGCCAAATACATGGTGCAGGGCCTGGACTGGATCCTGTGCACTAGGATTGGGGCCCCAGGACCCCACATTGCCTCTGCCAGGCTGTGTGGGGCCAGTGCTACCTCCATCTGGTCTCGCATGCAGGGTTCAGGGCTCTAGGTTTCCATGCTGCCTCAGCCCAGTCCTGAGCATGGGGACTGGGCTCTGGAGGCCTGGTGCCACTCCTCCCTCCCCCACAGCCTTTGCACTGGGATTGGGGCGCTGAACCCCTGCAGCACCTGTGCTAGGCTCTGGGGCCCCTGTGCTGCCTCTGCCCAGCCCCATGCACCAAGTTTGAGCCCCATGCTGGATCTAGTGTACAGGGCCACAGCCTGTGGAGCTCCCAAGGTCATGGGGAGCACTGGGGGCTATATCTGGCCTGTGGACTGGGCATTGAGCACCCATGTTTTAAAGGATACTAGATCTTTTTTCCCCACTCTTCCCTTTCCTTGCTGTCTGAGTACAGAAAGATGGTATGAGGGCTGTACTGTTGTTTTCATCGTGGCACATCCTTCTGAGCACAACTGAGAGCCAGAGTATGGCCTTCTCATAGACTCATAGAGAAGTAAGGCTGGAAGGGAGCTCCAGAGGTCATCTAGTCCAACCCCGTGCCTGAGGCAGGATCATCCCTATCCATACCATCCTATACAAATCATAATCTAAACTCTACATATGACTACTGTCAACCCCAGCCTGACACCCTAACCTGCCACTGGTAACGCAGGGGAATCTGCTTCTATGAAATGTTCTCAATATATGTTCAAGAGATCCCAGGTATAAGGCCATGCCCCTTGCTACAGGGGAAAGCAAAAACCTCCAGAGTCCATACAAACCTGATCATGGGGTAAAATTCCTGTCTGCCAACCCAAGTTGTTTCTGACTTTCTCATACGCAAGGTGCAGATTTTCCTGGTAGGGCTTGCTTCCCTCAGTCTGACTGATGATAAGTAGAGGTGAGCAGGGCTGGGGGGCACAGCTTTGCCTTTCCTGCAGGCACGTCCTCTCCAGGGTTTATTTCCTGCCCAGAAGGCAGGTGCCAAAGCTCAGGGGCAAAGGAGAGACACTTCTCTTTCCGTGTCGCAGGCCCTGTCCTCAGGCTGCTGCATCTCAGGGGAACTCCAGCTACCTATGTTATGGAGATGGTCAGGGTGAGAGGCATCTTGGATAGCCCAGCAGCCGGTCTGTAGCCCAGATGACCCCTTGCTCCTTTTTAGGTTAGAAGAAAGTTACATGTCTGTCTGTCTCTGTCCACCTCAGGCCACCACTGGCAACAGTGCCCCACATCTTGCTTGTCTCTGCCTCCTTTCCTCCCTCCCAGGGCAGCAGCAGTAGCAGGAAGAAACAAGACTACATTTAGCCCTGCAGGAGTGAGGAGGCTTCCTCCTGAACCCACTGCTGAACTGCCCCCTCCCCCCATATAAGTGCAGTTGGGAACCCCTCTCTTCATCTCTGGGCAGGCTTTGGGACAGAGGGTGAGGTCAATATAATGTGGTGGCTTCCTATAGCCTTTGGCAATGTCCTGGCCATTGCCTTCACTGCCCTCGGGACCTGGGAGGGGGAAGGTTCCGAGTGGCTGGGACCTTCCTGTAGTGCATTTGGGGCAGGAGCAGAAGAGATGATCATTTCCCACCCCCGTGCCTTATCTCTGGCCTTCTTAGCTAAAAGCCTGAACTAGCTTTTAATCATACCTGGACAGCAAGTGTCATGGGAGGACAACATGTGTGGCAGGAGGGATGATGAGGAGAGGAGCCAGGGTAATGTTTAACCTAAGATTATTGAGAGGAGATGAGCAAAGAAATGCAAGAACAGTCCCATGATGGACAGAAATCAGTGATTCCCTAGAAGTCCTTGGCAGGTTTCTATCTTCTCCAACAAGGAGACACTCCCTTGGAAGAAGCAGTACCGCAAAGAAGCCAGCCGCAAGATTCAGAGCTAAACTATTCTGCATCATTTCTGCTTGCCATGATATATATATTTTGAACCTAACGAAAGATTCATGCATGGCCACTAAGCCACCTGCTAGTGAACAGAAATGCATTTGGCTTTGATTTACCAGGGATAAAAGAAATCATGCCCATGATAATAGCAGGGCTGGGTTTTATTTTTACGAAGCAAGTGTTGCTTTTGTTCCAGTTCAGCACCATTTCTCTCTTGAGCTGATTTTGCATGGTTGTCCAGGCTGCCATGGTTCTCAGCCCTTCTGCAAACGGTTTCTCTTTCTTTCTCTGCACCTAATGCATTCAGGTAAGTATTTTGAGAGAAGACGGAACACAAGAGGTTTATTAATTGTTATATGCAGTGGCATGGAGGGGAGCGGGGAAAGAGCAATTCTCATGAGAGTTTGTCATTGTTAATATTGGTCAGTACCAATATTTTCTTGCAACTAGAGGTTTGGATTCAATTCCCACATGGGCAAATCAGATCAGAAATAATAAACATGTTAAAATGTGTCAAATACAGGGTGTTTTTTTTAATTTAAAAAATTTTTAATGAACATAATGTTCAAAGCTGGAGTCCCCTGTGGTTTGGTTGTAGAATCTTTGTCTGCCACACAGGAGACTTGGGTTCAATTCCCAAATGCCAAACCACCACCAATGTCCAAAGCTAATGATTTCACAATGCTTTTTTATATACCAAAGAGCTATTTAATGGGAATGTTAATATGAGTCCTCTTACACCTGGGACTGAAGTTTTGGCTTTGAGTTAGGTCCCATGTCTTCTTGATAAGTTAGCCGTAACCTGGAAGGAAGAATTGATGCAAAGGTAGTCTCAAGAACTTCTGTGTTATTGCAATTACAATATTTACTTCAGTTTTTGTAAAGCAAAGCTAAATAAATTGCTGTTTACTAGCAGATGGCTCAGTTTCCATACACAAATCTTTTGTTATGGTAAAAAATGTATGGCAAGCAGAGATAACACAGTCAAGGTCAGAGTCTCACAGTAGAGTTGTAATCATTGAAAAGACTTCAATAAGATTGTGGTGTGAATTCCCTTTCACTAGTGACTAGATGGAGATTGTCAATTATTCTTTTCATATTGATCCCTGAATTGCTCTTGAGATGATCATATTTTGTCCTTAATATTTTGGATTGATTTTAATTAGTCACCTTTTGGATGTGGTCCTGTAATTTTCTATTGCTGAGTAATAAGAAATAATCCAGCCAGCCCTGACATGCTTAAGAACTACCTGATGATTTAAGTGAAATTTAAAAATTCCATTGCTGCTTTTTGGAAGAGAAAGGAGGTAATTCTGGCATACGGGCAAACATTTGCTTTTCAACTACAACAAATGCTGATGTTCAAAGCTCTGTGGGTCTGATCCAAAGCCCATTAAAGTCAATAGAAAGACTCCCTTGATTTCAGTTGGCTTTGGATCAAATGCTATATGAATTACTGTTGAGCACATAATAGCAGCATTGTTTTTAAGTCATTTTAAATTATTAAGTTATTTGAAATTATTTGCATTGGGAAGATATATTTTAAAATTAAACTTTATTCTGTTTTTAAAGTTCTTGTATGTGGGAATCTTCTTTTATTCGGTGGTAACTGATGCTAATATTTTTGTTTTTTGACACGGCATTTTGCTCTTTTAATGATTAGGTGAGGATGATTTGTATGTTTGTTTAAAAAACTCGGTATTTTGAATAAGAAAGGAGTCTACATGCACTGAAGGTCAGTACATTGTCATTGACCTTGAACACAGGTTTCTTTCAGGTGTGTTTCTGATGGTTTTATAAGGATAGATGTACTGGGGGGAGATGTTATTCTTTTTTTTTACAGAACTGTTTGTTTGATGGGTTTTTTATACTCCAGTATTTACTTTAAACCTTAAAAAAGGAGGTGTGAGAAGTGGAGGCTGTTTTGGTTAGTGATAATATATACTACAGCACAAAAGTTAAGAGTAATGGGTCTTGGGATACAAAAATCTTCCTGGCTCTGTCAGGAATATGATTTTTTTTCTCTTTTATACTTTTCTTAGGTTAGCTACTCACACTCTTTCTCTCTTTGTACCAATTTCTGTTGATGATGATGATCAGGATTTTTCCCCTTAAGTATCTGTACAAAACCCAGCCTGAAAAAAAGTGGGGAGAAGAAAAGTTTTTGAACCTAGATCTTAAAAGTTTCTTGTTGTTTATATCTAGTCCAAGAGGGCTTGAAGATTGTTTTATTTGAAATAAAACAGGGCATAAGAGCTTCAGAAAGCCACCTGGCTTATGGTTGGACTTTAGCCAGAATCTCCTTGCCAAAGGAAGAATGTGGCTTGTAGTAAGTCAATTTGTTCTTTTACAGGGCAAGCTTGTGCTATCTTTGGAGAGTCTCTGTGCTGCAGTGCTAACTCTAGGTCTCTAGCCTGGTTCTTTAAGGAGGATTTCCAAGATATGGAAACTGAAAGAAATACTATGTTTTCATTCTGATCTTCAGTGGGTTGGCAGAGCTTTAATGCATAGATTTTTTTCCTCCCTTGGCCTGTCTTTCCTCTTGCCTGAATGCTGGACTCATGGGACTTATCCAGGGATCTGGAGGAAAGGAAGAAATAAGGACATGCACTGCTATTTACTGAGTCAGATCATAGGTCCATCTTGCCCAGTATCTTGTGTCACGTAGTGGTGGAGAGTGAATAGAGCATAACCTGGGGTTTTTTCCCCCAGTTTCTCTCCCACTTGCAGCCTCCAGCATTTAAGGTCTAAAGTTCTTATTTCGAGGCTGTACCCATAACTCCCATGTTCAATAACTACTGATGCATTGTTCCTTCAATAATTTGTCCAATCCCTTTTTGAATGTGGTTAAACTGTCAGCTGCCACAAGATGTTGTGGTAATGAGTTCCATACTTTAATTGCACACTGTGTGAGAAACTGATTTCTTTTGTTAATTTTAAACTTACTGCCTACCAGTTTTATTTTATGACTCCTAGTTCTTGCATTGTGAGGGATAGTAAATCATAACTCCCTATTTACTTTCTCTTTGCCAGTTAGAATTTTGTGAACCCATATCATGTCCCTCCTCAAACGTCTCCTTTCTAAAGTGTGTAGGCCTAACTAGTGTCCCCTCATATGGAAGCCCCTCCATACCACTAATCAGCGGTGTTGTCCTTCTCTGTACTTTCTCTAGTTCTTTTGTATCCTTTTTGAAGTATGGAGACCAGAGCTGGGCATGGTATTCAAGCTGTGGAAGCACTATGAATTTATAAAGAGGAATAAAGATACTTTCTGTATTGTTTACAATTCCTGTCTTAATAACCCCTAATATTTTTGTTGGCCTTTTTAATGGCTGCTAAGCACTGAGCTAATGTTTTTAGTGAGCTGTCCCCAATGACTCCCAGATCTCTCTTCTGTGTGGTAACAGTTAATGTAGTGTGCTTCTCCCCCAACAGTATGACCTATTCTATCATTTCTGTATAATTTGTATCCTGGTTTTAAAGTATCCCTTTGGTTTTTTCCTCATTCCACCATGTTTCTGAGATACCTATTATGTCAATATTGTCATTTACTGTTAAGCACTCTCAAGTTCCCCCTTGGATCTGAGACTTATGACAGGATAAAAAAGTACCTACACTTCTCATTGTTGCCTCTTTGGCTACTTGTGTGTGACCTTTTAATCAGTAAAGGTATTTGTTCATGCTGGTCTTCTGATTCAGATGAGTACTCCCAACCTGTTTCTTACCTCCATTGCTTATGGCATCACCCCTTTAGGGTGCATTAGTCCGAACCATGTGCTGTTCTGTACTTGTCAGCTTTCCCTGTTATTAGTTTAATAGCTGCTGTACTACCTTTTTAATGTTGCATGCAAGCAGTTTGGTACCCTTTTGATTCAGATGGAGACCCTCTCTCAAATACAGGCTTCTCCTGTCCCAAAACGTCCCCCGGTTCCTAATAAATCTAAACCCCTCCCTACACTGTTTCAGTCTCATGTTGAGACTCTGGAGCTCTGCCTGTCTTACTTGATCCTGTGCATGGCACTGAAAGCATTTAGGGAATGCTAATGTGGAAATCCTGGACTTCAGCCTTGTACCTAGGAGCCTAAATTTTAGCTTCCAGGACCTCTCTGCTATACTTCCCATGTTGTTGGTACCCACATAGACTGTGACCACCAGCTCCTCCCTAGCATTCCCTTGCAGCTTATCTATACATCTCATGAGATACATTAGTTTTGCATCTGGTGGGCAAGGCACCATGTGGTCCTTCCACATGTCATGCGCTCAGCTATCTACATGCCTAGTGACTGAATCTCCCGCTACTACCACCTGATTTATTCATTTTATGAGGTCCCTTGCACTGAAGGAGTAAGCTTTGTGCAAGAGGATACCATGGCATCAGCTGGAGAGTAGGTCCCATCTAAGAGATTGTTCCCCTCCTTCCTAGCTTAATGCCCGGCTCCCCTGAGACTTTCATACCTCCCAGGACTACTCAACAATGTCCCCAAGAGCCTTCTCTATGACCTTCTCTGCCTCCTTCAGCTCCCTCCTATTCAGTCACCCTTGCCTTGAGGCTGGGGTTCTATTTATCCAACTCTGTCCTAATTGACAAACTAAACACATTCTTAAAATGTATACCTTAAACTAAAAGTTGAAGGGGAGCCTTCCTTGCAAACTTCCACACAAACTCCCCTGTTTGCTGGCCTGTTAGCTGGTCCTGGATCACTGGGGGGAGGGGTTCTGTCTGCTTCTGCTGTTCTGCTTAGACAAGTGCCACTTCCTCATAGCTGGATAGACACTAGAATACCCAACTACCTTTCTGAACAGGATGTGGCAATCTGCATATGGAGTATCACTTCTGCACTCAGAGTTGGAGGATACAGTTAGGTCCCAAATTTGAGAAACCTCTATTTGTTGGGTGTTCTGCCATTAGCTGTCTAAGGACTAACCAAGAAAGCTGATTGTGCATTTCCACAATCTCCCCTCCCCTTTCCTATCCTATCCCAGTTTTCCAGTCCTGTAAATACATTTTTGTATGCCTAGTCATTTAGCCCCTAATCCCACAAACAGATGTGCTACTAGAAATATTTGGACCCATGTTAGTAAAACTCAGACTTTTCATAAATATACTCATCATTGTACATGTATTTTGAATTAAGACGTGTCTATATGAGATGCTTTATTGCACATTAGATTAATCTAGTGGGCAGTAAAGTGTCACTGTCTACACATGTACAGCAATTAGTGCTCAGTAGATTAGTCTAATGTGCCATTTTCTAATACCTGTAGATACAGGTACTAGAAATCGGTGCATTAAATGTATACACCGAAGCGCATGTCTGGATGCTGATCTGGAGGAACTTGTTTCCTGTCAGCTTAGGGAGCAGGGGGCCACAGGGGGCAGGGAAAGCTGTCCCAGCTTGGTGGGATGCTGCCTCCCAGCCACATGGAGATCAGGACCTGTCCCAATCTCTGCAGGGCAGGGAGAGCTGTTCTGGCTGCCTGGAAGTTCCTCCGGGCTGCTGCAGGGGGGGTGGGGGCGAGGGGGGTAGAGCAGGGCAGGAGGAGCCCTAGGTTGAATTGCTCTCACAGGGAGCATATTTGCTCCTGGCAGGTGCATGTTCAGATGTATGCAGGGGCATAGGTTAATGCTCCTGAATTTTCAGATGCAGTAATTGCACATGTAGACACACCCACGGTGGCCTCTTTGGGTTGTTTCAGCACTAAACATGCCATGAAAAACTTTGTTTTAAGAGCAAGGTGCAGACCATATATAAACTTTATATAAATGTTTAATGTTGGGCACCTTTTCAAGACTCCATTATGCCACCATTTGCAAGTTCCCTAGGGGATATCTTAAATAAGATAAATGAAGTGTGCGTAAATCATTTTTTGTCATTTAATTGATAACATAAAAATATGATAGCTTCCATTGCTCATAAGGGCTACTTGAAGCATTTTATGATAGAGATCAAAAAGAGCAGAGAAAAATGGGTGAAAAAATCAGTTTGTTATCCTTTTCAATTTGTTGTTATAGTACTAAGAAGCATTTGAAACCCTGAACATGGTCAGAAATTAGGATTGGCATTTTTATTACAATAATAGGTATATCTAATCATTTGCAATAAGTTAAAGTAAAAGGCTGCTACATACTTAAAAAAAATATTGGCCAAGGAATAATGGAATAAATTGTGTTTAAGAAATTACTGTATGTCCTTGGGTGACCTTTAATGTCCAGCCAGAGTAGTTTTAATTCATTACGCTCATAAAACAAAAGGACAAATACTTAGGTTATAATTAGGCAACATGTATGAAAGTAGTCCGATTATTTTAGAACACAAAACAGTTCTGTATCCTCAGGTGTACCTAATCCAATAAATTATTTCTTAATGGGAAGTATAAAGGGATCAGTTGTCAAGGCTATGCAGTGAGTATCCAGAAAACAAAGTCGGAACATTAAATTCAGTTCAGGAAACTTTATAGTAAAAATGCACAGCTTCCATCTGTTTTAAGAGTAAAGAATAGTGTAACAGTCCTTGTAAAATAAAGTTGTGTAAATGAAACCTGTAGATTAAAGAATGTGGATAAAAATATCTGTTTATGTTGTTCTGTTAAAATCTGTGTCTGGTTTAACATTAGAGCTGTTTCAGTGCCGCCTGGATTACTTTGTAGAAATGAATAGATTTGCAAATGAGCTGTGATCCACAGATTTTGTGATGGAGTATACAGTAACTCTGTTTGACTTTGTACTATTCTTTAAGCATAGTCTTGACTCTATGGAAAAAGTAATAATTTGAGGATAGTGGAAATTATTTTCAACTAGATATAGAGCTTCATCAGTAGTGTGAACTATAAGCAAGCAAAATAGTTTAGATAATTATATGCACTAGAAAACTGTATGCACTTTTAAAAATAAAAGATATTTATAGAAGTGTTTCTTCAGGGAAGAACAGCATCTTTCAAGAGGCATGGATTTTTGTCTTTCATTGGACATGAATTCATGGTTGGGATATAGTGGGATATACTTATTTCATGGTTAGGATAGACTTAGATAAGCTTTTTGAATACAGTGCATCCTTCTTTAGGTCATCCTTTATGCCTCTTGCATATTTCTTGGACCGTCATGGCTACAACATCACTCCAACTTTGCCACAGCATCTTTTAACGTGTTTAAAAATGTCTTTGTCCTGCTTCTTGATTCAAGTCTCCCATTCCTGATTCTATGATTTATTCTTCTTTTCATATTTTCACTACCTGCAAATTCATATATCTCCAGTTCTGTCCCCTTACCTCTCTCCCTTACCCTTTGTACTGTCTGTAGTATCTCCTTTTGTCTAAACTGTTGCAACTTCTGTCTACTTTATCCCAGCCAGACTTCAGCACCTGTAGAGCATATGATTCTCACCTTCTCAGCCATAGAGAAGTTACGGTACTTAGTTGCACAAATCAAGCATTTGTTTCCCCAAAATTAGCATCCAAATTTAGGGTTTATGACTTAAGCAAAGAAACTGATTTCTATACCAGAATGGGGGTAGGGGGATGCTGGAATGGGAGCAAAGAGCTGTGCTCAGCACTGGCTCACCCAGGATGGCACCTTCCAGCTGTATGGAGCATGGTATGACTTCCTTTGTCCCTGTCCCTTCCCCCTGCTGCAGGGGGAACAGCTACTGGTTTAATTCCCCCACAGCTGTTGCCAAATTGGTAGTAGCTGTTAGCTGAGCATTGAAGTAAGGGGCAGTGACACTGACAATGAGACTCTACCCCACTCCATGCAACTTGAGGGCTCAAGCCCTGGATGAGTCTGCGCCATGGCAAGGAAGACTTGGGAACATCTTTTGTCTTCATTCTGCCTTTATAAAACAAGGTGTATGTATATCTTCTTCAGGGACACGTGGTATACAAATAAATATGGTATTACTCCCAACTTAAAGATAATGCATTCAATTCTTCAGTTACTTGTGTATCTTTTTCAGGGGCATGTGGTATTACTTCCAAATTCAAGATAATATTTTCAGTTCTTTAATCATTTTAGAACTTTGTTCAGAAATAAATGCAATTCATTAAGCAGAGATCTTAATCATTTAAATGAATTTACCTATCCCTCCACATAATTTTTTTGCTCTTTAAACTACAAACACTCTTCTAAGAGACTTGCCATTTCTGGTGTCCTTCCTTACACTCTGACTCACCATCTGTTTTAATTTTCAACTGGAAATAATCTCTTTTTCAGTGACTCATTTCACTCTCCCTTTGTTTTAATTTTGACACTTTTATTCAAGTTTGGAAAGATTCAAATGCAATCTGTATAGAAGCTGCTATAAACATGATTTAAAAAAAACATTTTTCTTCCTTTCTTTCTTTTTACTGTCTGTTTTTATTTTTGTGCAAGGTTTTTGGAAGCTATAATAGAAATAGTTGATTGTTTTTTCTCTGTTTAAAATGATTTCTCTTGAGGCCCACCCCATCTTCATATTGTTAAAGAAAGTAAAATGAGAATGTTAAGTATAAACATATGCACATTTATAAACATGTATTACTTCAGCACAGTATTCCTAGACATAGTGTTGAACTGAACCCTTCTCTCTAGTTTTAGGGTCAAGGGAGTGACCTTGCTGTGATTGAGCCTGCCATGATAGTGTTTCTCTTCGCCTCAGAAAAATTTTATCTGTTGTGCTGCTCCCAGAGAAACCTCTTGATTTCCCTTTTGGGGTTGATCCAGGTGGGATTATTCTTTACGAATTCTCCTCTTCCTTCCCTTGGGAGCTGCTGTGCTTCCACTGCCTGTGCTGAGGAATGTGGTGGGTTGGATAGTGCAATTTGGGAAGTGTTTTATTGGGCTTCTGCATTGGCCAGTGCAAAGCAGGAGATGAAGCTGGGAGCCTGACTAAGGAAAACAGAGAACGTGGCCCCAGCTGAGTTTGCAGACTTCTTGGTTCCCCCTTTGCTATGGGTTGAGTTGCATTGGTTCTTGAAGATAGTTGGCTACAGGAAAAAAGATGCAGCATCCTTTCAGTCAGGGGGTGACTACCATCCTTTCCTCAGCTCAACATGGGTATTCCAGGCTGACTGATACTGAGACTTACTAGATAGTGTGGGATGAAGGCCTGAGGATCAGCTCAGCCACTGCTCTCTAACAAGTGTCTGGGCATTGAAGGAGTGACTGTGAAGTTCTGTTACACATCCAATCATGTTTTCAGCCTACATCTCGCCACAATCTAGGTCCAGTCTTTGAGGGGTGCTCTCCCCTTATTACAGGTAGGCTGGGCTGCCAGAGGGGATGCTCTGAGAAATGAAGAATTGGCACCCAGTATCACTAGAAACATCATGGAAAAAAATCTTATGCTATCTAAAGTTCTTGTTGGCAAATGTGATCCATTCTGCCCAGACCTATGATATTCCAGACCATATTATTTGCATCTGGTCTGGGAAATTCTCTATGTAATGTACAAGGATGGTCTGTCAGTTGCTTTTGTATCTTTTTCCTAGGAAACAATGTTTGACAGGGGGACCACAGATTTCTGTTGGAGACCTGGCAGATATTCAGTTTCAGTCCCATTTTTATGGGGTTCCTCCTGGTGCTGTATGCTTCTACAAGGTGGCCAGTCAGGATCAACTTGTCCCTGACCAAACAGCTTAACCATGATTAGGGAATGTAAAGGCTGCTTTCTGTGTATAGCCAATTATGTCATTGTGAAGTCTTTCGTGACTTGATGTAGTTGGTGTCTAGTGATTTGGCCTTGAGTGATACAGTTAGCCGGTGCTGCTAATGGCTGATTCAGAAGCTGTGTTGTGAGTGAAACCTACCCGTTTCATCTATCCAACAACCTTTTCTACCTGCGTCATCTAAGTCAACAACTTGTAGGGCAGCCTGTAACAGAGGAGACGTTAACAGCCCAGCCTCTCGTAATTCCAGCGAAGTCATTGGGCTTAGTCTGAGTGTAACAGGGAGTGAAACTTAGACAGCATAATAAAATGTTTTTCAGTTTTTACTGAATGAAAGGAGACAGTTAAAGAGGTAGTGCTTACTTAATCAAAATGTTCTGAATGCCATACATAGAAAATGTATTAAAAATATGCTGCAGTTTATCCGGATTTTGTCTCATTGTTTATTGCATGAAAGTGCAATATCTTTTTTCCCATGAGTCATGCATTGTAAATTAGGTATGTAAAAAGGTGCTTCCCCCCCCGCACTCCCTCCCCGCCCCAGAGAATCAGACCTGAAAGTAATAGCCTTTGTATTTCCCTATTAAGGAGGAAGCATAACAGTGCTAGGGGGAAAAAAAATGCTTGCTTTAAACAAACACAGCACTATAACTAAATTAATTCATGCAAGAAAGATATTTAAAATAAGCTATGGTTCCAGGCTAAAGTAGTAGAAGAACAGGTTAGGGATTTCTTAGGGAAGCTAGATGCTTTAAAGATGGTGTGGCTGGATGGGATTCACTCTAGGGTACTGAAGGAATTGGCTGAGGTAATTTCAGGTAATCTGAGAATTTGTGAAGCTTGGATAAGGTCCCAGCCCAGATGACTGGAAAAGGGCAAATAGATTGCCCATTTTTAAGAAAGAGAAGAAGGAGGGAACTACAGACCAGTCAGCCTAACCTTGATACCTGGAAAGATCATGGAGCAGGACCTTAAGGTGTCTATTGTGAAGCACTTACAGCAAGCAGAAAGAGCCAGCATGGAGTCAACAAGAGCAAGGCATACCTGACCAACCTGATTTTCTTCTATTTAAGGTGACAAGCTTTGTGGATGGGATAGAGCAATAGATATGATATACCTTGACTTTAGCAAGGCTTTTGACACACTCTCTTGTGATATTCTCATTAACAAGCTAAGAAAATATTGACTAGATCAGTGGTTCTCAAACTTTTGTTTCATGGACCACTTGAAAATTGCTGAGGGTCTCGGCGGACCGCTTAATTTTTTTTTCTACAAATCAAAGCACACAACTCCATATTTTAATATCAGTAGTCTCACCTTACAAGTAGAGATATTCTCAATGGTTCCGCAACCTTTCTGCAGACCACCTGAATTGAGCTCGTGGGCCACTGGTGGTCCATGGACCACAGTTTGAGAACCTCTGGACTAGATGAAAGTCCCGATAGGTGGATACATAACTGTATGGATCACTGTACTTAAGGGGTCAAGTAGTCCTCAAGGGGTCAGTGTCCAATTGGGAGGAGGTATCAAGTAGGGCCTGTGAAGCGAGGGGGGAACTTTTACAAAATTCTCACAAATTATTGCAAAAACTGGGATTAGTATACTTTAATTTTTTTGGAGTTGTTACAGTGAACATCTCTGTACTAAACACCTGTGCTGTTCTTCTGTTTTCTATATTCTTCTTAGATTATTGGTATTTGTTAATTTTAAAAATATTTTTATTTTTCTTTGTAAGAGGTATTTTGTATGTGAATAACTGACTTCTATATATGAAAAGGGCTTCTGGTATAAATGCCTCGTATACTATAGTGTCATTATACCACACATATTTCTGTTTATGGCATGTTTTAAAGTTCACTGTGTGAAAGATCAACACACTTTACGCAGTAACAGATGTCACAGAAGGAAGACCTGCTTGTGTATCCACATCTTCTCCATATCAGTGCCATATCATTCTATATTCTATGGTTACTGATACTTTTTTCTAAATCTAGATTTAAATGCTTTCCATCACTTCTTTTGGAAACTTTTCACAGCTTAATAGCTTTGGTTTTTAGGAAGATGCTCCTGATGTTCAAATGAATTTTTTCCTTTCCCAGTTTCAACCCATTGTTCTTTTACTCCTGTCTTTACTCAGCAAAGTAAGTCCTTTCTTCTTTGCACTTACTGCTTTCAAGTATTTGCTGACAATTATGATGTCTCCTCCCCCTCTTATTAAAGTAGTCTCCCCTTGTGTCATTCTCTTCAGCCCCTAATATCTTTTCTCTAAACTCTCTCTCGTTTTCTTTTTCTGGAAAGGAATATTCTGCTCTAAGACTCGTAACCTTTAGGGTCATAGAAAGAAGGCAAGAAGGGCAAAAAGGAGAAGGGAGAAACTAAAACTTCTCTGAGCAGTTATGTAAATGTCCTTATATGCAGCCATTAATTATACCAGCAAAAAGGCCAGCATGCTATATTAGAAAGGATTCCCTAATCTGCTTTCTAATATTATTCTTAAATTTCCTTCTGCTTTCCTTTTCCAGGCTTCTCACTCCAATTTAGTATCTTTATTCTGAACAAATATGTGTTCTGTCCTTCGTGTTAAACTAGGGCTGAAGCCAAATTCTGCCAGCAGCAAAACAAGCAGCTGCACTGCAATGGAGAATTGAGGCCAGAATATCTTAACATGACTATATTTTATATTTTAAGGAAATTAATCAAATTGTACAAGGTAGGAATGGGAAGTGTGGCAGTAAATAATGCACATATCTAATATACATGTGGAAAAATAACTTGTAAATTAATTTAAGCAGAAAATAAAGATTTATTGAATTGAACAAATGCATATCTAGGAAGAATATAGAAGATCAGATGCATGCAGCAGAAGGTGTTTAATATAGACATATTTACTGTAACAACTACAACAAAAATTAAGAAGTACATTATTCCAACCTTTTGTGATAATTCATGAAAATTCCATAGGAATTCTCTCCACTTCCCATCTCCTCCAAGCTCAGTGCTTTGGTCGCTCTCCCAAACTTTCTGAAATTCCAAATATAAAGACGCCATCACGGTTTTGATACTGTTTTGCTAGTTCAGATTTACCTAGCTCTACTTTTATCAGGGGTCTCCCCTGATGTTTGTCCAACTGTAAACGCATCCTTTGCGGTCTGATACTTTCTTCTTTTTCATAGGTCAGATGCTTAAAAACAAACAAAAACAATTAAACAAGTCTTTTGTAGCTTTCTGGAGGCAGGTGCTGCAACCAGCTGGTTATGTTGGACACTAAAACCTATATTTTAATTCATTGTGATATCTGGGCATCAATGCCTGAATAGTTTAGAAATAAAATTACATATTTCTAATGAGGTACTTCTGTTTTGTTTATAGGGTGAGAAGATACATGATAATTCAAAAAATTTTAAATAGCTATTTATTATAGATTCATAGATATAGGGTTGGAAGGGACCCTGCAGATCTTCTACTCCGACCCCCTGCCTGGGCAGGAGAGAAAACTGGGCTCAAATGACCCCAGCTAGGTAATCATCAAGCTTCCTCTTAAAGACCCCCAAGGTAGGAGCCATCACCACTTCCCTTGGAAGTTGGTTCCAAATCCTAGCTGCCCTGACTGTGAAGTAGTGCCTTCTAATGTCTAGTCTGAACCTACTCTCCAACAACTTATGGCCGTTATTCCTTGTTACTCCGGGAGACACTCGGGGGAACAAGGTCTCTCCCATTCCTCGCTGGTCCCCCCTAGTAAGTTTATAGATGGCCACCAGGTCCCCCCTCAGCCTTCTCTTGTGAAGGCTGAACAGGTTAAGGTCCCATAGCCTCTTCTTGTAGGGTCTGCCCTGCTGTCCCCGGATCACACGAGTGGCCCTCCTTTGGACCCTCTCAATGCTGTCCACATCCCTCCTGAAGTGCAGCGCCCAGAACTGTATGCAGTACTCCAACTGTGGCCTGACCAGTGTCACGTAGAGGGGGAGGATCACCTCCTTGGCCCTGCTTGTGATGCATCTGTGGGTGCACGACAAGGTGCGATGAGCCTTACTGACCATGTCCTCGCATTGGCGGCCCATGTTCATCTTGGAATCGATAATGACTCCAAGATTTCTTTCTGCCACCGTGCTTTTGAGAAGGGAGTTCCCCAACCTATAGGTATGCTGCTGGCTTTTACTGCCCAAGTGCAGCACCCTGCACTTGTCAGTATTGAATCCCATCCTATTCTCATTTGCCCACCCCTGTAACCTGTCCAGGTCCAGCTGTATCCTGTCCCTCCATTCTAGCATGCCCACCTCACCCCAAATCTTGGTGTTGTCCGTGAATTTAAACAGGGTGCTTTTCACCCCCTCGTCCAAGTTGCTAATAAAGAAATTGAACAGTGCGGGCCCAAGGACCGAGCCCTGGGGGACTCCACTGCTCACATCCCTCCAGGTCGAATATGACCCGTCCACCACCTCTCTCTTAGTGCGGCCCCTCAGTCAATGTGCTATCCATCTGATTGTAGGCATCAATGCCACAGTCGCCTAGCTTTTTAATGAGAATGGGGTGGGAGACAGTGCCAAAGGCCTTCCTGAAGTCCAGAAAGACTACATCCACTGTGACACCTGCATCCAATGATTTTGTGACCTGATTGTAGAAGGCAATCAGGTTGGTCTGACAGGACCTGCCCCTAATGAAACCATGCTGGTTGCCCCTTAGCATTATCCCCACTGCTGGCCCTTCACAGATGTACTCCTTGATAATCTTCTCAAAGAGCTTCCCCGGGATCAAAGTAAGACTAACAGGCCTATAGTTGCCCAGGTCCTCCCTCCTCCCTTTTTTGAAGATGGGGACCACATTGGCCCTCTTCCAGTCGCCCGGTACCTGGCCAGAGCACCATGAGTGCTCGTAAAGCCATGCCAGGAGCCCCGCGATAACCCCTCCAATTCCCTCAGCACCCGGGGGTGGAGAGCATTTGGACCTGCTGATTTGAACACGTCCAGCCCCTTCAGAAGTTCTCTAACTCGGTTGTCCCTGACCCTAGGCCTGGCGGAGTCTCTTGTGAGTCTGTCCCGAATCTCGTGGTCCTTGCACAAGAAAATGGAGGCAAAGAAATTGTTAAAAAGTTCTGTTTTTTTTCTCTAGTGCAACCACCAGATTGCATAGTGTATCCTGCAGGGGCCCCACATTACCCAGTGCCTTCTTCATACTCCCTGTGAATTTAAAAAAGGAATTTTTGTTGTCCTTGATGCTAGCCCTAGTTCTGTATCTGCCTTAGCTTTCCTAACAGCCCCCCTACGGACCCGAGCGATAGAGGTATACTCCTCTTTGGTGATAGCTCCTCCCTTCCATTGGGTGTACACCTCCTTTTTGGCAATCAGGCATTCCCAAATGCCCTTGGTGAGCCAGGGGGGCTTTTGAGCACTCTTGTCCCCTTTGATTCTCATTGGTATTGTCACCCCTTGGGCTTTGAATATCGTCTCCTTAAGGAACGACCACTCATCTTGGACACCCAGTTCCCCTACTCTCCAGGACCCTAGTGCCTCTCCTACCAGTCTAAACTCATTGAAGCTGTCCCTCTTGTAGTCAAGGGCTACTGCCTTGCTGCAGGCCCTTGACACCCTGCGCTGGATGGTGAATTCCAGCGGGCGATGATCACTGTCGCCCAGGTGGTCAAGAACCTGGAGTCCCCTCACCAGGTTGTTGCCTGTGGCCAGGACCAGGTCCAGCAGGGCATTTTCCCTGGAGGGACTGTGCACCTCCTGGGTTAAGTGGAGGTCCTGTATCTCGGCGAGGAACCTTCGTGAGCGTTCCGACCTGGCTGACTGCTCCTCCCAGCAGATGTCCGGGTAATTTAGATCATCCATTACAACTACATCCCTTGCCGTAAGTGCCTCCGTAAGCTGACTGAGAATTCATGGTCCAGCTCTTCCCCTTGGTTGGGAGGTCTGTAGTAGACCCCCACTGTTAAGTGCCTTTCCCCACAACCCCCCTGTATTCTGACCCAGAGCACTTCAGCTTGCCCCTCCTCTGATCCCATCCTGCTAGTTGAGGATGTGTATTGCTCTTTGACGTAGAGTGCCACACCCCCGCCTTTCCTCCCCACTCTATCCCGCCTGTATAGTTTATAGCCCCTAATTTTAACCGCGCAGTTGTGGGATGAATCCCACCAGATTTCTGTGAGCCCTACTATGTCCGGGTTTGAACTACCTATCTGGAGGGCGAGTTCCACCTGCTTATTCCCCATACTATGAGCATTGGTGTACAGGCATTTAAGGCCATGAATTGGTGCATGTGCCACCCCCTGATTCCCAGGATTATCCGAACTCCTGTCACTTACCTGGGTACTCCTTGTGCACTTCACCTGTCTTGGTTGGGAGGTGTCCTCAAGTCCTCCTGTGGCCCCATATCCAGGCAAACTAGTTTAAAGCACACCGCATGAGATCAGCCAACCTGGATGAGAAGACACGCTTGCCTTTAGGGGAGAGGTGTAGCCCATCCCACGCAAGCAAGGCCCCTGTGTGAAAGTATGGGTCGTTATTCAGGAACCCAAGGCCTGCCTGGTGGCACCAACTCCATAACCGTCGGTTGACCTCGCCAGTGCAGGCCTCGTGTCACCATCCACATCTACTCACCGGGAGAATAGAGGAGAATACCACCTGTGCCCCCGTCTCCTTGAGCTTGGCCCCCAGGGCCTCGAAGTCCTTCATGATGCAATCTGGGTTGCCTCTGGCCGCCTCATTTGTTCCCACATGGATAAGAACCATGGGGTACTGGTCTGAGGGTCAAATGTTGGCTGGGATCCTCTCTGTGATATCATGTAACCTAGCCCCTGGCATGTAGCAGACCTCTCGTGCCGTGGGGTCAGGCCGACAGAAGGGACCCTCCGTTCCCCTTAGGATGGAATCCCTGATGACAAGGACCCAGCATTTCTTCCTCGTGGTGCACCCCCTCTGCACCGTCTGTGTTGTGCGTGGACTGGCACCGTCCCCACTGGAGGCATCCCCTTCGTCCTTCTCCACCAGGGCTGCCAGGACCTCATATCTGTTCCCCAGTTGTACCTGGGGAACCTTCACCACGCTAGCCCGAGCAGCCCTGGTTCTGGTGGATACCTTCTGCCACTTCTCTGTTGAACGTGTCTCCCAGGGGGTCTGTACATTGGATGACTGGTCCTGCAGTGAACAGAAATAGGAGTCAATTTCATCCTCTGCAGCCCTGATCCCCCGCAGCCTGCTTACCTCAGCCTGGAGCTCCCTCACCTGCTCCTCCAGAGCCCGAAGTCAAGCACAGGAGGGACAGACAAGGGAACCACCAGACCCCACCCTCTCCCGCCAGCTGCTGGGACCCCACCGAGCCACCCCCACAGACAAGGGGGCAAGGGGCTGCCGACCCTACCATGAGCTCCGTCTGGGTGGAGGCCACAGAAGAGCCCAGGGCAGGTGGCGCTGCCGGGGCGGGGCCCCTAGCAGCTGAGCTCCGTGTCCCTACCATGTCTGCGGAGCTGTGAGTCAACTTCTCTCGCTTGTTGGAGGCTCCCTTCTGGGCCATTGCCCTGCGTCCGCCCTACGCGAATGCTGGTGCAAACGCCGGCTCACCCTTACAGAGCGCACCTGTTTGTGCGCGCTGCCTGCGCGTGGCTCGGGACCGCGGCTCCCTGCCAGCTGAGTTAAGAGGGATCTGGGGGGCTTCCCCCTGGATCCACCTCAGCTGTGCCGGCTCCCTCTGCCCCACTTACCTTAGGGGGATCAGCTGCTGCTGCCCCTTCTGCTGCTTCCACTGCTGCTGCCTCCACTGCTGCTACCTGCTGCCTCTGCCGCCGGCGGTGCCCTGCTCCCTCCGCTCCTGACCCCTAACTGCCGGGGGTTGCTTCAGACCATGGTAAGCATCAAGGCCTAAAGCAGTGATGTCAAAGATCTGGCCCATAGAGCCCCATCATCTAGTCCCTAGTGTTGCATCTGTGTCTCAGAGTTGACCGAGATGACACACATGAGTCCCAGACTGGCTGGAGTGGGCATCACGTGGTGCGCAGACCAGACTGATCCTGCATGGGTGCTGCATGCACTGGATCCAGCATACAGGGGGAGGGGACCTGATGCAGCTTGTCGACTGGCTCATGTGGTCAGACTAGTAGTTGCACTCCTGGCCTAAAGCATTATCTAGTAAACAATTATGCATAATCTACAGTGGAGTGCTATGATTATTTAAAGTCTTTCTCTACTGACTGTTGGGAACAATGGAGTGGGCTTTCTGTGTGTTCCCTGGGACTGATTTCCTTCTGTGGCAGGGCAGTGTGTGTGCCTACCACTTTAAGGCCTGGAGCTGGCAGCCACCAGGTGCCTGACGAGGGCAGCCATTTTGGAGTCAAGGGCTGTCTATATAAACAGGGCAGTTTGGCTGCTGGAGGCCAGGCAACAACATCGCCTGGCCAGAGAGCTGCTGAGATCATCTGGAGGTGAGGGAGGAGCTGTAGGGGATGGTAAGGAGGCTCCTGGTCCTGGGCATGACTTAAAACTCCACCCTGTCAGGAGTGGGTGGCCTGGTGGGGCCCTCAGTGGCGCGAGAGCCCCCAGGAAATGCCAGGCCAGTTACCATCCCGGTGAAAGGTGGTTGGGCGCGCTTTAACCCCTAGCCCCCACCACCGGGTGGGTAACCCCAGTGTTTGAGTGAAAGGCCTAGAGGGCGGACCCTGGGAGAGAGTGAGGGGCTAGAGACCCGACCCAAATAAGAGAGTACCCTCGTCTGGCCCATGCTGGGACCAGGACCAAGATGGTCAAAAGGGCCAGGGGCCCACCGCGAGGGACACCCAAGAGCCGGGGGCCTGGGGTCCCGACTGGCCTGGAGGTGGGCCAGGGCTCCCAGCCAGGGTGCCTGGGGGGGCCACACCCGAGAGGGGAAAATAGTTTCGGGGAGGCTAGGTAGCCTGAATGAAGGCAAAGAGGCCGTCTGACTGGAGGGATCATGGAGGGGTCCTGTTAGGAGGATTCTGGGACCCAGCGTGGTGGCCGGTGATTATGTGAACATCAAGATGCCATCTGTGAGGCTTGGGCTGCGGTATTGGGGAGGAAAGGAGCCGCAGAGAGCACCCCCTGGCATCGGGGCACCAAATGGGCAGCCTCCCGCTTAATTGACATCAATTAATGAATCAATTAACATCAAGGCATGGCGGGCGAGAAGGCGGGCGGTTGGCCCAAGAACAGGTGGGCGGGCCACAGAGTTCGGCCCTGAGGAGGCCCCCTGTTACACCTTCTCAAAGGAAAAAAAATGAATAATAGAAAATAATGCTGGAAGGGGGAGTGGGGGGAGGGTCATCTAGGCTAAGTACAGACAGTCAAAAAGCCTGAGGCTGAATCATTTTAATCTTTGTAGATTAGTCTAAGATGTGTAGTGTAAACCAAGAAGCAAGTGAACAGACATTCACTTTTGATTCTGGAAATGCAGCCACATGTCTGCAGTGGTCCAAGCCAGAAGTCAGGGGAGCACTAGAGCATGCCTCCCTGCTCAGCTGGAGCAGACAGTTTGGGCCAAGGCTAGCTACCCACTGTGCAGGGAGTGGGGGGGTGTTTATAGGGGAGGTGCAAAGCATCCTGGGATGCTGGGGGACTGCGCTAACTTGGATTTGGAGGGGATCTGGGACAGAAATTCAATAAACTGATTTAACCTAAATCAGTTATGTCTGATACTACATGCATCCAGGTTTATCGTAAACCAGTTTCAACCATTTTGACAGTGGATTATGTGCACTGAACTTATATTCTGTTACAGGTTTAAACCAGTTTCTCATCACTTATACCAGTTTATGTGTAATGTCTGTCCCTAGCCTTTGTGTTACAGATTTGAACCAGTTGAATCTCTCTTATACTGGTTTATGTGTAATTTCTGTCCCTAGCCCTAGTGTAGCCTCTTGCTCAATGCAGAATCATCCCCTGCCTAAACCACTTCAGACAAATGTTTGTCTAACTTTTATTTTAAATCTTCCCATGGTGGAGATTTCACAGTCTCCCTAAGTAATCTGTTACAGTAGTTATTTATCTTTATAGTTAGAAAGTTCTTCCTAATATTCAATCTAAATCTCCCTTGTTGCAATTTAAGGCCATTACTGCTTGACCTGTCACCTGTGGAAATGCCGAAACAGTTGATCGCTATCCTGTATAACAACCTTTTTTCTATTTCAAGATTGTTATCAAATCCCCTCAAAGTCTTTCCTTCTCCAGTTCTAAATATTTCCAGTTCTTCCAGCCTCTTTTCATAAGTCATGTTTCCTACAGCTCTTTATAATTTTTGCTACTCTCCCCTGGACTTTTTCCTTTCTGTCCATGTCTGTCTTGAAGTTTGGTGCCCAAAAGTAGAATCAGTATTCTAGTTGAGGCCCCATGAGTACTAAATAGAATGGCAAAATCACTTTCTGTAACTTGTATATGACATTTCTGCTAATGCAGTCTATTCTGAGCATTTTTGCAATAATATTATGCTGTTATGTGGTATATTTAGCTTGTGGTCCAGGTCGTTTTCTATAGTTCTGCAGTCTAGTGAGTTTTTCCCTATTTTTTCTTTTTGGATTTGTGTGTTGTCACGGCAATACTTTGCATATGTTCCTGTTGAATTTATTTGTCTTTATTTGTCCTTATTTCAGGATGAATTTACAATTCAAAGGGAGCTGTACCTCCGTTTTGAAATTTTTTAGGGGTCCACAAATGAAAAAAGGTTGAAAACCACTGATCTAGGTTCTATTTCCTTAGCTTTCCTAACACCATGGACCTCTGACTTTCTCATAACTGTCAAATGTGCAGGAGCCTGTACTAATAAGACTGGACTAAACTGCCTCAGCTTTGACCTTAGATGAAGCAGGGTTAAAGTTGAAATAATTTTCCTTCACTTATATCCCTACAGGCTTACATACACTAAGTTACAGCATAACAGGGCATGTGTAGATGAAACAGGGGCCCTAAATTGAAATAGTAGGTTTTTAAAAACACTTTCAATTTAGGGCCCTTTAAACCCCTGTGTCATGCACACACTTACCTGCCTCTTCAGTGGTGGGGAGGAGAGGGCAAACTGCCAGTGGGTGGAATGGTCCCTGGGCTGCGGGGGGAGTTGTGGGGCTGTGGGCTCTTGCCTGCCTGCTCCAGCTTGGACCCCTGTCTGTCCACCTGGGTGAGCAGCTTCTGTCGCCGGCAGTTGCATGCGGGGTTAAAGCTGGGCAATAGGGCAGCCCCAGGAGGGAGGCAGCCAACTCTGTGCACCCCATCCTGCTCCTGCCGCTATGGCCATGCCCAGCGAGGTGCTGCCCATACAGCAAATACCGGGGCCAATGTTGGGCTGGGCAGGACCCCCCAGCCCTGCCCGCAGCTGGGAGCAGGCACGTGTGGGCAGGGTAATGCCCAGGGCAGAGGGCGGGGAGGCAGCTCTGATGCTTGCTCTTAGGAAAGGCAGCAGAGCCCCTTCTTCCTGAGCAGCCCCAGCTGGGTCCCCCAGGCTGCCGCCTGCGCAGTCCCCTCCCCTGCAGGGTCCACCAGTGCCTGCAGCTGCAGTGCCCCAATCTGGTTGGAGCTGCACCTTTACTTGCAAGGCAACTTCTTGTAGGATTCAGGCTGACCTGGACAGGTTGGATCAATGGGCAGAGAGAAATAGGATGCAATTGAATAAAGATAAATGTAAGGTACTCCACCTGGGAAGGAGGAACTCCCAGCACACCTATAGGTTGGGGAGTGTCCTTCTCAGCAGCTCGGAGGCAGAGAGGGATCTTGGAGTCATAATTGACTCCAAGATGAACATTCTATGAACCCATGAATCTATGAATGAGCTGGCAGTGTAACGAGGCCATCAACAAGGCCAATCGCACCTTGTTGTGCATTAGTAGATGCATGACTAATAGATCAAAGGAGGTGATGCTCTCCCTCTATGTGGCACTGGTCAGGCCACAGTTGGAGTGCTGTGTCCAGTTTTGGGCACCACATTTCAAGAGGGACGCGGGGAATCTGGAGAGGGTCCAGAGGAGGGCCACTCGCATGATTAGTGGCCTTTGTGATAGACCCTATGGGGGGAGGTTGAGAGAGCTGAATCTCTTCAGCCTTCACAAGAGACTGCTGAGGGGAGATCTTGTAGCCGCCTATAAATTTATATGGGGAAGTCAACGGGGAATAGGGGAAGCGCTGTTTACTAGGGCTCCCCAGGGAGTGACTAGGAATAACGGGTGTAAACTAGTTGAGAGTGGATTTAGGTTAGATATTAGGAAGAAATTTTTCACAGTAAGGGTGGCCAGGATCTGGAATGGGCTTCCAAGAGAGGTGGTGCTATCACCTAGCTTGGAGGTCTTCAAGAGGAAGCTAGATAGTCACCTGGCTGGGGTCATCTGACCTCTGTCCTCTTTCCTGCCAGGGGCAGGGGGTCAGACACGATGATCCATTGTGGTCCATTCCAACTCTACAATCTATGAATCTATAGGATTTGAATTATAGGGGAGCTCAGCCCCCCGCACCCAAGTCTTGTCTCCTTTATTGATCATGTTTCTGATCGCTAAATAAAACAACAGAGATCTCTCTGTTTTTCACTGTGCTTCTGCCTATTGAGTTTGTTTTGTGTCGTACACTGCCTCCGATCCTTGCAACCCCCTCCCATGTAAAAATTAAAATTAACTATGTAAATTAGATTTGTTTTTATACCCAGTTCGCCAGCATTCTTTGAGTGAGTTTGCTGGTCCACAGTATAAAAAAAGGTTGAGAACCACTGGGCTACAGGACTGCTTTGCACACTTCCTTCTTCTGTTTGTAACATCTAGACAATAAGGACACTAAACACTGTATTATAAACTAACTGGCAATTGAGGGACTTGAGGTCAGTTTTGGGGAGGCATGTAGAAATTATAATAGGAGGTGGCTGAAATTTCTGAATACCTTTTGTCCTTTTGAAATATGACCTATTATAAAGAAATGGATTTTTTTTTGCAAAAATTTTTTATTAAAAAATGGTGAATTTTTCTAGTAAAATTAAAAATAATGTAATCATTTTCTACTAAAAATGCATTATTTTACTTGGTTGCTTTCTGTTGCCAGTTTTGATTAACTTAGCTGAACTGTGTGACTTAAATATTTTTTAACTAAGAGCTCTTATTTTATAAAAAAAAATTCTCATTAAAAAAGAAATTCTGCAGAAAAACAAGCAAAAAACAGAACAAAACAATTCTCCCATGAGAGCTAAAAAGGAAAAATAATAAAACAAAGGGAGCAGAAAGCATGTCTGCATTTGCCAATATTCCCATTAGCTTGACTGGGTTTTTTTGCCAGTTTTTTGTCACAATTGGAGACTGTTCATCATCTCTGCCAATAATGGTAATATAGCACATGCTAAACTTCCTCACTGCAGTACGTTGAAATATTTTGCCATGAACCTGACTCTTAGATCACATAAATAAATTTTATTTTATTTTTTGTTTCTCCTTTCTTGGTCTTTCATTTTCCCGTTTCTTTCCCATTTTATTTCCTCATTTTGCTTTTCCTTGCACTCTTGCTTTTCCTACCTTGGCCTACCTTTAAATACTTAAAGTGCTGTTTGACCAAACTCAAACATCAGTTTTGGTCCAATGCTGATTTGGGATCTCTTGCTGCACCCATTTATGCTGATTTTTAAAGAAAGCATTGATAATGACAAGCACAAAGCCTTTAATGCTGCGTATCACTATAGCCACAATGAATATATATTACAAATGTTCATATAATACAGGATTGAAAGGACTACCCGTACTGTTTTGATTGGAAAGTGATTACAGACTGTTTCAGAATCCCACTCCTCTCACAATTAGGAACCTTCTAATTTTCAGTCTATAGGAGTTCATGGCAAGCTTATAACATTTTATTCTTTGGTCACCATCGGCCTTAGTGGGCGCTTGTACACATGATGGGAATTGCCCATTTTTGCAGTTTAATTGCCTTACACAGCACATGTGTAAAGTTTTTTTTACGATTTAAATGAGTTTATTACTTTGCAAACAATACCACATCTGCATGTATTTTAGTTTGCAACCTAGCTATTTGTAACATTGCACTCTTTTGACAGTTCACCCCCCTTGTCTCAGGAGAGGTGGACTGAAAGCAGAAGTGGCGAAGGTCCTGACCTTTTTTTTTCCCTGCACAGCCTGACCATGTCTCCTGTGGCCAGGAGTCAAGCTGCCAGCAGGCTGAGTGGCCCCTGAACTGCGGGAAGCCCTGGTTCTTCCCTCCGCAGCAGTGGCGCCCCCTGGGGCTGCCCAGCTAACAGGCTGGATGCTGCCCTAGCGTGATCTCGGGGAAGGGTTGGATCGGGCTGGGTGCTGCTTCCGAGCTGGGGCAGCACCCACCTGCTACTCATCTGCCCGAGCAGCTGTGGGGGGTGCTATTGCCGTGGAGGGAAGGACTGGGCTCCCTGCAGCTCAGGGTCTGCTGGCAGGGCAAAACCCAAAAAGGATTGGGCCCCTTGCCATGTTTGTTTGTTTGTTTGTTGGGGGGTTTTTTGTGTTTTTGTTTTTTCCCTGTGGAGCTTGCCTGCGTGAGCTGCCTGCAGGCCACACAGCCTGTGAGCTGTGGGGGGAACCCATCCAGCTGCGGTGGTGGTGCCCCCTGGGGCCGCCCAGGCAGGGTGCTAATGAGCCAGGGGCTGTCCCAGCTTGGAGGCAGTGCTCGCCAGATTCAACTCTTCCCCAAGCCTACCTGCTAGCAGCCTGCCTGGACAGCCCAAGCGGGTACTGTGGAGTAGGTTCCCCCACAACTCAGGGGCTGTTCTACCTGCTGGCAGCTCGCCCCTCCCCCCAGGCCATGGGAGACGTGGGCAGCCTCCCCAAAGGGGAAAAAAGAAAAGGATCAGGCCTCTTGTAACAGTGATGGAAGCCCCTAAATTGAAACAGTGGGTTTTTAATCATCACAATTAAAAATCCACCATTTCAATTTAGGGACTAAACCCCTGTCAGATGTACAAATGCCCTGTCTTTTTAAATGGCTCTATCTTCTCTTTTTTAAATATTACTTGTTGCCATTTCTCCTTCAACCACCTTACACTTTTTTTTACTAAGCCTCCTGTTCTTGAGCTTACATAATTTCCCATGTGACACCACATTAAATACTTTAACGAAGTCTAACTAGATAAGATCTACTACTTTTTCTATATCTAGAAAATTGTTGCCTTATCAAAGAAAGAGAACAGGTTCTACTTCTGATAATCCCTAGTTGTATTTTACCCTCTTTAATTACATTTTATATCTTTTTTTTTTACGATTTTCCCTTCAAACTTTGTTCTAAAGCCTTGCATACTACTGTGGTCATATTAATGGGCGTGCAACTTTCTGGATCACTTTTTTCCTCCTCTTAAATAGAGCTAATGCATTTGCTCTTCTCCAGTAATATCATGCCATCCCTACCTTCATGATTGATTGTAACACATATTACTGAACTTGTGACTTGATGGGCTAGTTATTTTCAGAATTCTGGGATAGGAAGTAGCTGCTTTCCCCTGCCTTGAATGCATTATGGTTTTTAAGTTTTACTTTCACCTTGTTTCCATACCTCATTCCTCTTATCCATCCATTTGTCTTCATGGTCAACTACATCATCCTTGTTGAAAGCTTACATTTTAGCTTTCAACATGTTTAAGTCTCTGAGTTCTTCAGTCCAGTTGTTTCTACCAATTTAATTTCTCAAGTTTGAATTTTGAAATAAATGCTGTTTATCTTTTTATTTAATTTAAATGGAATCAAGTCTTGGTTTATTAATTATAGCCAGCTCTTCTGTTATGTCCTCACTGCTTATCACAGGTAAGTATAAAATAGTATTTTGGTTCAATGATTACTGTGTGGAGGAATCTGCTGGTTGTCACATCCAGAATATGGTTTCTGTGCTGAATATGGTATCTTACTATAATTAGTCACATTTTTTTACCCAGTCTTTATCCAGAAAATCAGTCTCCCATGATACAAATTCTCATAGTATTAATCTGTTTCAATGATATTACAGACGTCTCTATCCATATCCAAATTTGCCCCTGGAGGTATAGAGCAGATTTACAGCATTATATCAGTAGAACCTCTTACCATCCTTCCCCAAAGGAAATCAATACAAACAAATTCTCTTTTATTTATGCCATCCCTCATATGTCTATCAGATCATCAGTAATAAACAGTCCTGCCCCTTCTGTGGTATGGCAGGAGATAATGATTGTTGAGATTGAGGATCAGGTCCTATCATACCTTTAAATAAATAAATGTCTGTCAGTGGCTTTACTGACAGCACTCTATTCTCTTGCTAAAATAGGCACCTTACTTATGCTAACTTTTAGGCTAGGGGCACAAATTACACATAAATCAGTTTAAATGATCAGAAACTGGTTTCAACTTGTAACAGAACAGAAATTCAGTGCACATAAGCTACTTTTAAAATAGCCAAAACCGGTTTAAGATAAGTCTGGTTGGATGTAGTGTTGGCTACAAATGTCCAACTTGGGATCCTTAAAATTCTGGTTTATTAGGCGAAACTTATTAGGCGGAATTATTATTGGAACACTGTAATGAAGTTAAATCATAAACCTTGGGGGGCTGGTACACGCACGCGCACACACACACACACACACGCGCGCGCGCGCACACAGTAGCAAGCTACAAGAGTCAGGTATACCTATCCTACAAGCGCTGGAGTCTGCCGTTGAGGGCCAGTCAAGGCTTCTTTCAGCGTGGTGTTATCCTCCAGAAGGGGGTCTCCGGCTGGTCCTTCTGGCTGGACAGTTCGTGTGCTGGTCAAGTTGGAGATCAAGAGGGCACTGCTGAGGGTCACGTTTCACTGCTTTTTATCTGTCCTTGGCAGACTTTGGTGACTCCCCAGTTTTCAGGTTTGCCCAATCCAGAGGTCGTTGACCCTCGTGGGACTTCCCCATCCATGGCTACTGGATGGCATCTGTCAGCCCCAGGGGTCATCCGCATGTACGTGCAGGTTTGGGAGTCCGTTGATGAATTTTGAAGAGGGCTCTGGGAGCGGCCGATCTGGAGATATTCAGCCCAAAAGTTGGTCCCCGGTGTTGATTAACTCAGACCAGGGCTTCTAGCCCTTAATAGTGACATTTAGAGATTTCCTGGTTGCTACATTGTCTTCTATTGATTTCTTCCGTTGGTTGATCTGCGGTTTTCCTAGGTGTTAATTGCTGCCTGCTACTGTGTTATGCATTCAATTACTGATTCACTCGCTCTTTCAGGGGCCCGCCTGATACAGGGAAGCAGCAGTTTGACTCCTGCCCTTGTTAACATTGTTACAATGTATAACTTACTTCTGAAACTAAACACATTTAGTTGAAAGGTGAGGAGTATAAAATATAAGCTACAAAAGTAATGCCATGGCACACAAATAGATAAAAATACCAAAATACAAGGGGAGAAACAAAATGTACATATACAAATTTTAAAACATAATTCCTTATCTTAAAGTGAAAGAAAGAGGAAGGAAGAAAAGGTAGAAGAGGAAAAACATATCCAAGGAGGGGAGAGCAACTGCAGGCAAGAGGAAAAGGGGCTTTCTGCTACAGTAGTATCAGACTTAACTGATTTAGGTTAAACTGGTTTATAGAACTTCTGTCCCAGACCCCTTCCTGGTTTAAGATGACTCACAAAGTCCCCCAGCATCCCAGGCTGCTTTGCAGCCCTGGGCTGGGCTGGGGGAGCAGGGTTGGCCCCCATCCCTCTCCTCCCTAGCCAGAACACTATCACTGCTCTGGCTGGCTGAGAAGGGGGTGGAGGGGTGGGACAAGTGGTGGAACAGGGGCCATGGCCAGATGCTGGTCCTAGGCCTGAGGCAAAGCAGGGGAGGGAGGGGCCTGGCCGGTGTTGTTGCAGGCACAAGCAGAGAAAGAGGTGGGCAGGGGGAAAGATGCCCCTGGAGGGATCCCAGCACAGCCCTCCCTCTGTGATGCAACAGTGGAGAGAATGCAGGGCATTCAGAAGTGGGCACTGGACCTGGGGGCACCTATGGAGTAGCTGCTTCTCCTGCTAGCCATGTCCGGGCCCAGGTCTGGCACAGAGCGGGTGTCCGCCCCAGCCAAGCAGCATGCCCAGAGCAGCTTCATGGGTCCCAGGGGCAGCAGCCAGGGTTTTGCAAGCAGGGAAGTGGCCCTGGCCAGGCCAGGCCCAGGGAGTCCCCAGGGCCACTTCCCTGCTTGCAGTGCTTTGGCAGTTGCCCTGGGTGTTGCACCTGGGCATACTGCGTGGCTGGGGCAGCCCTACGGCAGTGGCATCGCTGCTTGGTAGCCAGGTGCAGGCTGGCCCAGGAGATGTTGGGGCTAGCTGGCTCCTCCTGGGGGACCTGCTGCTGCTGTTGCTCCTGGCTGGACCGAGCCTTGCCCCTGCCTGCAGCAGCTGGGCAGGCTGCCCAAGTTGGGTGGTCTGAAAGAGGAGGCTGTGATTGGGCAACTGCAGTGCCTGGTAACTGCAAGTTAGTGCTGGCAACTTCCTCAGGAGGTAGTTGAGAGTGACTCGGGCAGAGTTGGCAGTGGGGGTTGAAGGAGGGGGATCCCCACTTGTTTCATGATTGGTGCCACCACCTTCCCCTCCCCCAGGAATACCTGTCCTGTGCTGGGCCTGGGCTCGGGCATGGGCCTGGTGGGAGAAGAAGCTGCTCTACCGGTGCCCCCAGGCCTGGTGCCTGCTTCCAAATGCCCTGCATTCTCCCCATCGTTGCATCACAGAGATCTGGCAGCCACTGCCCCCGTGCCAGGCACCCTCAAATAAACGGGGGTCTGGTGGCAAGGAGTTCCTGCTTCCTCCCTGCGTGTCCAGGGTGCAGGTCTGGCCCCTCACTCCCTCTGGTCCCTTAAATAAAATACACAGTGGGGAGGGGAGGGGAAGGGCTGAGGGGAAGGGCCCCAACTCCTGCTTGTGACTGCAGGAAGCCCACAGGGAAGGGAAGGCAGAGAGCAGGGGCTGTGCAGCATTGGGCTTTACTTCATGGGGGGGAGGGGGGGGCAGGGTATGTGTGACCCTTGACTTCATGTAGCCCCTCATGCATATCCCAATGCTGAGGTGACTGTCCCAGCATGGAAACCGGCCCCGGGCCTTTCTCCCTCTTGTTTCTGCAGTAGAACAGGGACTTGCAGGGTTCACATCTAGCCCAGCCCCTGCCTGAGGCAGAAGCATCCCTGTCCAGACCATCCTATACACACCCATACTCTCAACTCTTCATATGATGACTGGCAGCCCTGACACAAGGCTCTCCTGCCTCAGCTACTCGAGCAGCAAGCAGGGTGGGGAAAAGCCATGCAGACCCCAGCTAGGGACCCTGCAGGCCAGGGTGGGGTTTTAAACCCCGCCTCAGTTACACTTAGTAGCCCACTCCCCTCTGATAAGCTTCTCTCCAGCCTTGCAGCTGCTGCGGAAGGGAAGGGAGGGCTCACTCTAGCATCCCCGACTTCTAGCCTGAGCCACTGCAGGCATGTTGTTGCATTTCTGGAATCAAAAGTAAATGTCTATTCATTTGCTTTCTGGTTCAATCTGTGCAGGTTAGACTAACCTGCAAAGATTCAATCGATTCAGGCTTGAATGTCTGTATTTAGCCTTAACAGCTACCTTACTACTCTTCTCATCAATATTAATACTTTTTTTTCTTCTTTCTTCATCCTTCTACTTGCTTATTCTTTTATCCAGTGCTGCATTCTTGTTCACGTGACCTTCCCAGTGTACTATCTCCAAGCATGGAGATTACGCATCCCTTCCCAAACTTCTTTCCTCCTTTCTCAGTTTTAAGCTTATCTTATAACGCATATTTTTGCTATCAGGAGCTGTAAAAATATTTTGTGGTCACATCTGTAATTTCATCAACTACTTGTTTCAGAATTAGGGATTTTTCAAATCCCTGAGTTATTTTAATGGGTCCAGTGCTACATCTGGAGCCATTCATATGAATCACTTAGAGATTTAATTGATTTAAAAGGGACTTCAAATGGTTGCAAGAGTCAGTATTACCAGACCCAATGCAGGATCTGTTCCTGTATAAGGATTCACTGGTGCAAGAGCCAGGCAAGCCAGCATGGGTTACCAATATTTAAATAATCTATTTTCTGTAACAGCAAAAGGAATTAGCTCTTAATTGCTCAGTAACCTTAATTTGGAATTTCCTCATTTTTGAGTGCTTGACTTTTTAACCTTGTAATTATTTGAATGTAGGTTGGTTAGAGTGTAATGGTATACAGTTTGGCATATTCTAATATTACAAAAGCCTTAGGCTGTCTGTCTGGCTGTCCATAATGCTTTATTCGTACTCTGATTGGTTGTCTCGACAGCCAATCAGAGTGTTCTGCACAGATAGAGACACGTGGCCGAGTACCACCATGACAGAAGGGACTGAGGGCCTGGAGCAGGGTGGGGTGTAGGGGGCAGAGGGGGATGACGGGGACCAGAGCACCGCCATGATGGAAGGGATGGAGTAGGGGGCTGAGGCCAGCAGCACAGCCCTCATGCCTCCCCAGCTCTGCTCCTTGGTGGCAGTGTGGGATGCTGGCAGCGCAGCACTGGCCTTGCCCCCCACATAGCAAAGTGCCACCATGACAGTGGGGACTGAGGAGCCGGAGCAGGTGGGCAAGGCCAGCAGCACTGGCCTTACCCCCCCCAGCCCTGCTCCTTGGACCCAGGGGCTGGAGTGGGGCCTCCCCCTCCAACAACAGCTGGCAGGGAGGGGGCAGCAGCGGGAAGGGGAGCGGGCATTACCGGTGGCATTGCGCAGCCACCT